>NW_006441950.1:527023-608384 GCF_000325575.1 Pteropus alecto | reverse complement strand
CCCTGCCAATGTGGAGACCCAATTGTTTCAGCAACAATTGATGAAGATGTTTTTTTCTCCCTTTAATTGCTTTGTTGCTTTTGTCAGAAATCAGCTGGTTATATAAGTGTGGGTCCATTTCTGAACTCAGTTCTATTCCTCTGATTCATTAGGTTATCCTTATGCCAATAACGTAGTGTTTTGGTTACTGTAGATATTTTATAATGTCCTGAAGTCATGTACCTACCATAAGTGTTACAACTCCCCCCTGCTCCCCCCCAGCCAAAATTGTTTTGGCTATTCTAGGTTCTTTGAATATCTGTAAGAATTTTAGAATCAGCTTGGCAATTTCTTTACATAAGCTTGCATGAATTTATACATCAGTTTGATATTTTAATAATATTGAGTCTTCTGATCCATAGATATGAATATAGATCTCCACTTATTTAATCTTTTTTCCTGCAGTATTTTGAGGTTTTCAGTATAGAAGTCTTGTATATTTTTATTAAATGTATTTTTATGTATTTTAATTTTATAATGATATCAAATAGAATCTTAAAACTTTTATTTTCTAATTATTTTCTACTAGAATATAAAAAACAACTAACTTTTGTATATTGACCATTGCTAAATTCAGTTATTAGTGCAATTAGTTGCTTAGCAGATTCCCTAGGATATTCTGTGTATAGTCATGTCATCTGCAAATAAAAAATATTTTTTTCTTCCTTTGTGGTCTTTATGTCATTTATTTCTTTAGTTTTATTACCTAACTTATTGAACTGGCTAGAATCTTTAGAACATGTTAAATAGACACGATGAAAGAGACATCTTTGCTTCATTTATCTTAGGGGAAAGGCATTGTATATTTCACCATTAAGTATGATAGATGTGTTCCCATCACCCTGCCTACCCCATTGTCCTTTATTGATTGAAGAGATCCCCATCTATTCCTCGTTTGTTGAGGGTTTTTAATCACAAAGAGGTGTTGAATTTTTTCAAAGACTCATTCTATATCTATTTAGTTGAACACAGTTTTGCTTTTTACTTTTAATGTGATTTACAGTGATTGGGTCTTGAAAGTTAAACTACCTTTGCATGGCTGGGATAAACCCCACTTGGTCATAATGTCTTCCCTCTGCTTCTGTTTCTTGAAATAATTCATGTAGGCTTGATATTATTTCTTTATTAAATGTTCGATAGATTTCATCAATGAAACCATCTAGGTCTGAATTTTTTTTCGTAGAAAAGTTTTTGATGATTAATTCAACATATTTAATAAATATGAAGGTTTTGAGATTTTCTGTTTATCTTGTATTAATTTGGTAACTTGTCCTTTGAAGGAATTTTTCTCTTTCATCTAAGTTGTCAAATTCATTGGCATAAAGTTCTTTATAATAGTCCTTCATTGCTTTTTTAAAAAAATGTCTTTAGTATCTATAGTTACCCCCTTTCATTCCTGAAATTGGTGATTTGTGCTTCTTTCTCTTTCTTAAAGAGAATTTTATTAGGATTTATCAATTTTACTAATTTTTAAAGAAATTTAAAAAAAACCGTAAACTTTTGAGTTTACAGTATTTTTCTCTATTTTTTTCTGTTTTATTGTTGCTATTCTTCAATATTTTCCTTATTCTGCTTCCTTTGTTTCTCCTCCCTGCCTTTTTATTTTGAGTTTAGTTAGCTCTTCTTTTTCTAGTTTCTTAAGGTAGAAACATAGACCCTTAATAGTAAATATTTTTCTTCTTTATGTAAGCTTTTAAAGCACAGTACTTTGGCTACATCTCTAAAATTTTGATTATACTTCCATTATCATTCACTTCAAAATATTTTCTTATTTTCCTCTTTTTTTTTTTTTTTGGATCATTTGGTTATTTAGAAGTGTGTTTAATTTCCAAATACTTGGATACTTCACGATATTGTATTGCTATTGTTTTCTAATTTAATTCCTTTGCAGTCTTTGGAATTTCAGTCTTTGGAATTGTTACTTGATAGCCCAGCATGTAGTCTATCTTGGTGAACATTCTGTAGACACTTCAAAAGGAGTTTTAGAAATGCCAGGTAGGTCAAGATGTTCAATAGTGTTATTCATATCTTCTATAGTCTTACTAAGTTTTGTTTGTTTCATCTAATTGTTATCCATACTTAAGGGGCATATTAAAGTCTCTAACCATGATTGTGGCTTTATCTCTTTCCCCCTATATTCAGCTTTTGCATCCTGTGTTTTGAAGTTCTATTATTAGATGTATGCACAGTTTAGATTGGTTTGTCCTTCTAGTGAATTCATCTTTTGACATTGTAAAAATTTTCAGGTTACTATGTGTTGTCATTTCTCTTTAGATAGAAGAACTTTCTTTAGCATTTCTTATTATACAGATTTGTTCCTAATGAACTTCCTTTATTTGAAAATGCCTGTTTTTCAGCTTTATTGAGATATAATTGACAAATAAAATTGTAATATACTTAACATGTACAACCTGATAATTTGACATACATCTACATTGTGAAAGGATTCCCACAATCGTGTTCATTAACACATCCATCACGTCACATAGTTAGTTACCCCACCTTTCTTTTGGTGAGACTACTTAAGTCCTATTCTCTTAGCAAATTTCCATTATACAATATAGTATTATCAACTGTAGTTACCGTGTTACACATTAGATCTTCAGACCTTACTCATAACTGAAAATTTTACCCTTTATCTCCCCAATTACCTCAGCCTCCAACCCCTAACAACCATTATTGTACTGTTTTCATGAGTTAGCCTTTTTCTTTTGATACCATGCAATATTTGTTTTTAACTTATTTCAGTCGGCATAATGTGCAAGTTCATCCATGTTGTCATAAATGGCAAAATTTCCTTTTTTAAGAATGAATAATATTACATTGTGTGTGTGTGTGTGTGTGTGTGTGTGTGCGCGCGCGTGCGTGTGCGTGTGTGACATTTTCTTCATCCATTCATCCATCAATGGACACTTATGTTGCATCCATATCTTGGCTGCTGTGAATAATGCTGCAATGAACATGGGAGTACATAAATCTCTTTGAGTAATGATTTTGTTTCCTTTGAGTATATATCCAGAAGTGGGATTGCTGGATCATATGGAAGTTCTATTTTTATTTTTTTTCCTCATTAAACTCTTTTAATGGGTGTCAGAATTCTATGACAATTAGTCAAATTGTTTCCACTAAAGAATACTAATCTTAAGAACTAATATCTTTGAACTGACACACACACACACACACACACACACACACACACACACACACGCAAAACAAATGGTCCGTAAAAATATTTGTCTTTCTGTTTGAAGGTTTTACAAATGGATACATTGTTATCATTATCCAGACTTTAATTTTTAAACCTAAATGGCTAATTGAGACAAACAGTTCTGGGACTGTCTTCCACCACTGATTAAGACTGGGGTGATAGGTATTATCCATTTAGCCTTCTGAGCTTTCTGGGTGGACTTGGTGACTTTTCCAGCTCCAGCAGCCTTCTCATCCCCTGCTTTGATGACGCCCACAGCAGCCATCTGTCTCATGTCACGAACAGCAAAACGACCCGGGAGAGGATAGACAGAGAATTTCTCAACACACATGGGCTTGCCAGAAACCGTATCAATGATGGCAGCATCACCAGATTTCAAGAATTTTTTCCAACTTCTTTCCATAATGATGATTAGTCTTCTCCTTTAGCTGAGCAAATATGCAGGCAATGTGAGCTGTGCAACAATCAAGCACAAGTGCAGTGATAAGGCCTGGATGGCTTGGGATAATCACCTGAGTAATGAAGCCAGCTGCTTCCCTTGGTGATTATTTAATTTCCTTGGAGACTGGTAAAGTGAGTCATTTTTGCTGTCAACAGCCATGTTACCTCAGTGAACATCTTTGACAGAAATGTTCTTGACATGGAAGCCCACGCTGTCCCTAGGAAGACCTTCACTTAAAATTTCATTTGTAATTTTGACAAGAGCAAAGGTGACCACCTAGCTGGGTTTGAGAAAAACAGTCTCCACTGAGCCCACAGGGACAGTAACAAACCACTAATTTTATAGATATACTGGAGGAGCAGACCCATAGAGTTGTCAGTTGGATGAGTTGGTTGCAGGATGCAATCCAGAGCTTCCAGCACTGTGGGTCCACTGGCATTGCCATCTTTATGGGTTATTTTCCATCCCTTGGATTAACGTGTGTTAACCCTTGGCTCCAGCATGTTGTCACCATTTCAACTACAAATTGACATAAATACTACTGTGTCGGTGTTATATTTTATTAATGTTGGTGCTGACTTCCTTAACAATTTCCTCATATCTCTTCTAGCCATAGGATGGTTCAATGGGATCCACCTTATTAACACCAGAACTTAGTTGTTTTACACCCAATGTGTAAGCCAAAAGGGCATGATCATGAGTCTGTCCATTCTTGAAGATACCTGCTTCAAATTCAGTAACACCAGCAGCAGCAGGACAGCACAGTTAGCCTGAGATATGCCTGTAATCATGTTTTTTGATAAAGTCTCTGTGTTTTGGGATATCAGTGATGGTCACATAATAATTGCTGGCCTTGAATTTCTATGGGGAGATATCAGTGGTGAAACCATTCTCACATATAGCTTTCAGTTTATGCAGGACTCGGGCGTATTTGAAGAAGGAGCTCTTTCCCATCTTATCAGGATCTTCTCAAATTTTTTGATGGTTCTTTTGTCAGTCTCATCACATCTGTAGATTAGATGACTGGTAGTGATAGAATTTATGTGTTCAGTGACAGTGACGTTGACATGAGTCTTTTCCTTACTCATTTTGGCTTAGGTTTAGCAATGGTTTCATGATACCCGAGTTCTGGTGGTAAACCCATTGTGACAAACTATTTTTAATTTCTTGAGAAACCTCCATACTGTTTTGCATGGTGGCTGTACCAGTTTAAAATTTTATCATCAGTGTACAGGGTTCCCATTTCTCTACAATCAGCATTTGCTGTCTCTTGTCTTTTCGATTAATAAGCATCCTAACAGGTGTGGGGTGATAGCTCATAGTGGTTTTGATTTGCTTTTCCCTGATGTTATGTTTGCATGCACTTGGCTATTTGTATATTTTCTTTGGAAAAATGTCTATTCAAATCTTCAGCCCATTTTTTAATTTTTTTGTTGTCGTTGAGGTGTACGAATTTCTTATATATTGTTGAATATTAACCCCTTATCAGATATGTAATTTACAAATATTTATTCCTATTCCATAGCTTACCTTTTCATTTTGTAGGTTTTCTTTGCTATACAGAACCTTCATAGTTTGGTGTAGTCCCACTTGTTTATTTTTGCTTTTGTTACTTTTGTTTTTGATGTCCAATCCAAAAAAATCATTGCCAAGCCCAGTGTCAAAAAGCTTACACCTTACGGTTTTTTGTTTCTTATGCTCAAGTCTTTAATTTTAAGTTGATTTTAGTGTATAGTGTAAGATAGGGATCTCATTTCATTATTTTGCATGTTGCTGCTCAGTTTTCCCAACACCAGTAAATGCTTTTTTTAATAATAATTTTCTATTTTTCAGTTATAGTTGACATACAATATTATATTAGTTTCAGGTGTACAACATAGTGATTAGACATGTGTAGAACTCACAAAGTGGTCACCCCAATAAATCTAGTGTCCCTTAGACACCGTACATAGTTATTATAATATTATTGGCTATCTTGCTTATTCTGTCCTTTCTATCTCCATGACTATTTTGTAACTATCAATTTGTAACTACTTCTTAAATCCCTTCTCCTTTATCACCAACCCCTCCACACCCTTCTCATCTGGTAACCCTCAAAATGTTCTCTGTATCTATGAGTTTCTGTGTTTTGTTTATTTGTTCTGTTTTGTTCTTTAGATTCCACATATACATGCAATCATATGGCATTTGTCTTCTTTTACCTGACTTACTCCACTCTGCACACTACCCTCTAGGTCCATCATGCGATATATTTTCCCATCCCGTTACTTTTAGACTGTGAGTGTCTTTTCATCTGAAGTGAATCTGTTGTATGCAGCATATGTAAGGGGCTTGTTTTCTTATCCATTCATCCACTATCTTTTGATTGGAGCATTGAATTATTTTTTATTTGAAGTACTTCTTGATAGATACGTAGTTATTGCCATTCTTTATTTAGACTTTTGATACATATTGTTTTCTTCTTAAAGAAGTCTCTCCCACATTTCCTGTAATATTGGCTTTCTTGTCTGAGAAGCTCTTTATCTGTCCTTTGATTCTAAATGATAGCTTTGCTGGGAAAAGTAATCTTGGTTGCAGGGCCTGGATTTTCATCACTTTGAATATTTTGTGCCAAGCCCTTCTGGCCTGTAAAGTTTCTGTTGAGAAACTGGCACTTCCTTGTAGGTAACTAATTGCTTTTCTCTTGTTGCTTTTAAGATTCTCACTTCGAGTCTGACCTTTGGCATTTTAATTATGATGTGTGTTGGCATGGACCTCTTTGGGTTCATCTTGTTTGGGACTCTCTGAACTTCCTGGGGTTGTATGTCTATTTCTTTCATCAGGTTAGGGAAGTTCTCTGACATTATTTCTTCACATAGGTTTTCAATTCCTTGCTCCCTCTCTCCTCCTTCTGGTATTCCTATGTTGTTATGCTTGATGTTGTCTCAGAGGCTTCTTAAACTATTTTTATTATTTTGGATTCTTCTTTCTTGTTGCTGTTCTTATTGGTGTCCTCCGCTACCCCATCCTCTATGTTGGTAATTCAATCCTCCATTTCATCCACTCTGTTGATTCTGTCTAATGTATTCTTCATCTCAGATATTGTATTCTTCCTTTCTGAATGGCTCTGTCTTATGTTTTCCATCTCCATTTTTATGTTTTTTATCTCTTTGTTAAAATTCTCACTAAGTTTAACTCTTTCCCTAAGTTCCTCGAGCAATCTTATACTAGTGTTTTGAACTCGCATCTGGTATATTGCTTGTTTCCATTTTGGTGAAATCTTTTTCTGGAGCTTTGTTCTGTTCTTTCATGTGAGACGTGCTTCTTTGTCTCCCCATTTTGGCTGCCTCCCTGTGTCTCTTTCTATGTATTAGGTAGGGCTCCTAAGTCTCCCAATCTTAATAGAGTGACTCTATGTAGTAGGTGGGCTGTGAGGCTCCTTGGCACAGACCTGAGAGGAGTTCAGCTGTAGGCCAAGTTCAGCCACAGCCTGTGCACTTCCGGGGCCCACTGGTAAGAGTTATCTCAATATGGCTGCCACCTGTACTGGGCTGGTGAGAGGGAGCAAGGAATTGAAAACCTATGTGAAGAAATAATGTCAGAGAACTTCCCTAACCTGATGAAAGAAATAGACATACAACCCCAGGAAGTTCAGAGAGTCCCAAACAAGATGAACCCAAAGAGGTCCATGCCAACACACATCATAATAGTTGCTTTGAGGGGCCAAATCAGAAACTGAAGTTGGCTGCCACTGGTGTGGGGCTTGAGCTGCTCAGCAAGAGGTACGGGATATGCAGAGGCCAGATTCTGTTGCTTTGAATTTTGTGAGCTTTGAGAGATTTTATGAAAGTTCACAGCAGGAGCCAAGACAGCCCATTTGTATGGAATAAATCACTGGAAGCTGCTTGAGTGGGCCCACAAGTTGGGAGAGGCAGAGTCTCAGGGAATCCTCTGGGCAGAGTGACCCGTGTTATCCAGGTTGATGGTGCCTGGCTCCACAGGCTGGGAGTGGGGAGGGCTCAAAAAAGGAACAATGGCTTCTTCCTGCATCTCTGTCTTGGAGCAAGCTGACCCTCCAGCCTTTGCCCTGAAGCCGGACAGCTCAGCGCCTCCCCATGAATCCCCAGCACCCCTTGAGCAGCTGTCTGGAACTGGAGCTCAGAGCTAGTAAGTCTATAAGCAAGTAAGGTATCTATTTCCTACTGCCCTTAGTCTTACTCAGCTGCAACCTCCACTAGTTTTCACAGCCAGAGATTGTGGGGACTTCTCTTCTCAGCACTGGAACCCTGAGTTGGGGAGACTGGTGCGTGGCTGGGACCTCTCACCTCTCAGGTAGGGGAGGTGGCTCTGCAGCCAAGATGGCCCTCCCAATTCTTGATCACCACACATGATTGTGGGACCAGGCTGTTTTGCATCTCCGCCTCTCCTATCAGTTTGAGGTGACCTTTTATTTGAAATGACCTAGTTGTAGGTCTTCTGTTCAGCCAGACCTCAGGTGAATCCACATACTGGTTGCTCTGTAATTTCATTATAATTTTAGTGTGGTTTCTAGAAGAGGCGTGCACAGCCTCTACCTTCTACGCCATCTTGCAAGGAGCCCCTTCAACAAGCTTAAGGTCCATATCATTTGAACTCATTGTCACCCAGCAAAAGGAGGCTTTGGCAAAAAAGAGCAGAAAATGCTTTTTATAAACCTTCATTTCTAACATGTTTTTTCCTTTTAGCAGTTTAAGAATATTCCATTTTCTTTTGGCCTTCATTTTTTTTTTTCCTGATTAGAAATCATCATTTACATTGTTATTCTTCTTTGCATATTATTTCATTTTTTTCCCCTCTGATTGCTTTTAAGATTTTTCTCTTTGAGTATGACTTAAGTGCGTCCAGGTGTCATTTTCTTTGTATTTATCTTACCTGGTGATGGCTGGATTTCTTGGACATCTAGAATAATAGTTTTCAATAAATTTGGGGAAATTTCACCCAGTTTTTCTTCAGATATTTTCTGCCCCATTCTCTCTGTTTACATCAGAGTGCATGATATTTTCCATAGGTTATTGAATCAGTTTCTTTTTTTTCCCAATATTTTTCATATTGGATACTTCCTTTAGAGCTACATTCATGTTCACTGACTTCAACTATCTTCTGTCTTCTTCAACCTAATCAGTTTTCTTATTTGAGATATTGTATCTTTTAGTTCCAGAATTTACATTTTATTTTTATTTTTGTAATTTCAACTTTGCTGTTTAGAATATCTATATATTCATTAATTATGATTACATGCATTTTTAATAGTTTATTTATTGCAGACGCTTTCAAATTTTTGTTTACTAATTCTGACCTGGCTCACCTTGGGATGTGTTTATTGCCTGCTTTCTTACTTGACTAGGGTTACATATGTTTCACATTTTTTTATGGGTCCAGTCATTTTTATTGTAATATGTGTAATACATTTTAGAGCCTTCGGATTTTGTTCTATTATTCTGAAGAATGTTGACTTTTTACAGGCATTACTCTTGTTTCCCCTATGATGGGCAGTAATTGAAATCACTGATTCTTTCATCCTTCAAGCTGTTGCTCTCAACTGTGCTACTTGGAGTCTCTCCTGTACATCCTGGTGTCTAAGAGTTTCAGTAATATTCCTCTCCAGGATTTTGTTCTTCTCTTTATAGCTACTCTGTTAGCCCAAAGCTCCATCCTCTGATCCTTCAAACTGTAGACTGTGGCTTAATGATTATGGTTTAGCTGTCCTGAGCTAGATAGATTGGAGTGTTCTCTCAGATAAAAAATGAGTATCCACTATATGTGTGGATTAAGTGAGTGATTTTGTAGTTCTCTGAAATAGCCTAGTGAAGTCTTATAACCTTTATATTTTTCTCTAAACTTACATGAAGAATTTTTTTCAACTTTTTAAAATAACTTTATTCACTTACTATACAGTTTATCCATTTAAAGCATAAAATTTAGTGGTTTTCAATATACCGCATAGTTGTGCAACCATCACTACAATCAATTTTAGAACTTCCATTACTGCAGAAAGAGAGGCCATACTCATTATCAGTCACTTTCTATTTCTTCCCAACCTCCATCCTTGTCCCCAGCTCTAGGTAACTACTAATCTACTTTCTGTCTCTATAGATTTGCCTTTTCCAGACATTCACATGGAATTATATAGTATGTGGTTCTTTGTGACTGGCTTTTTTCACTTAGTATAATGTTTTTAAGAATCATCCATTTTGTAGCATGTGTCAGTACTTCATTCCTCTTTCATTTTCCTTTCATGCCAAATAATATTCTGTTGTACGGATGTACCACAGTTTATATACCCTTTCATCAGTTGATAGACTAATGAGTTTATTCCACTTATTGGCTATTATTAATAATGCTACTGTGAACATTCATGAACATATCTTTATGTGGACATAAGTTTTCATTTTCCTGGGTAAATGCTTAGAAGTGGAATTGATCAATCATGTAATAACTATATGTTTAACTTTTTAAGGAACTGCCAAACTGTTTTCCAGATAGTTGTACCTTTTACATTCCCACCAGCAGTGTAAATGGTTCTTAATTTTTCCACAGCCTTGCCAACACATTACTTTTCGATTTTAGCTTCCTTGTGGATAGAAAGTGATACTTCATTTTGATTTACATTTCTATGATGGCTGATGATATCGTGCTTTTCATGTGCTTATTGGATATTTCTGTATCTTTTTTGGCAAAATGGCTATTCAGATTCTTTGCCCATTCTTAAATTGTACTTTTTTTTTTTTTTTTTTTACTATTGAATTGTAATTGTTCTTTATATATTCTAGATATAAGTCTCTTAACAGATGCACTACTTGCAAATATTTACTCCTGTTCTGTGGGTTGTCTTTTCACTTTCTTGATGGTGTCCTTTGAAGCACAAAGTTTTTTGACCAAGTTCGATTTATTTATTTATTTTCCTTTGTTGCTTGTGGTGCTATATCTAAGAAGACTTTAGCTAACTCAGAGTCACAAAGATTTAATTCTATGTTTTCTTCAAAGAGATTTGTAGTTTTATCATCTATATTTGGGTCTATAATACACTTAGAGTAAAATTTTGTGCTATAAGGAAGGGATCCAAATCTAATCTTTTGCATGTGGATATCAAGTTGTCTCAGCACCATTTGTTAAAAAGATTATTTTTTCTGTATTGTTTTAAAATCAGTTAACCATAAAAGTAAGAGTTTATTTTTAGACTCAATTCTATTCCATTTATCTACATGTCTATCTTTATGCCAGCATCACAGTGTCTTGACTATGTAGCTTTGTAGTAAGTTTTGAAATCAGGAAATATGAATCCTCCAACTTAGTTCCTCTTTTTATAGATTGTTCTGGTTATTTTTCTCTCTATTTCCATAGAATTTTATGATCAGCTTGTCAACTTCTGCAAAAAAAGCCAGCTGAGCATTCATTTGTGGAACAACTTGGGGAATATTGCCATTTTAACTATTGTCTTCCTATCCATGTCTTTGCATTTATTTTGGTCTTCTTTAATTTCTAAACTATAAGTGTGTTTTATAGTTTTCAAAATATAAATTTTGCACTTCCTTTGTAAAACTTATTCCTGACTATTCTATTCTTATTTGTGCTATTGTATTTAAGTGTGTTTTAAACCTTTTTGTTTGTTTTTGCATGTGTGTATGTAGTACATTACTCCATTCCTGTCCCCTACCCGTTGTACCTCTTATATTTGTCCTTTTTTTTAATTCCAATGTTCCACTGATAACATAAACATTCAGAAAACATTTATTCAACTTCTTTTAGCAGACACATGGCATGCTTATTTTGTGTCAGGTACTGTATGACAGGCATTGGGGATGTAGAGTTGATTAAATGTCCTCTAAGAAGAGGTATATAAGGTTTAACACAGTAAATATTAGAATTATGTAGTGTAAGCATTGTAGAAGGAAGGATGGGGGAGACTTTGTCAGAGAAGGTAACATTTAAGCTTGACTTTGAAGTATTGGTAAGGATTTAACAAACTTGGAAAGACTTTCTACTTAGTTGAAACAAGATGAAGGAATTCATGAAAGCATAAAAATACTTGACTGTTCCTAGGAGGTGAACAGGAGTATGTGGTTAGTGTCAGATGACTGAGGGAAATGACTGAGGGTGAAGTGGGAAATGTAGAAGAATCTAATTTTGACAAGCTTTAATAAAATGCTAAGGATTTTATGGGCCCTGGAGACCACTGAGCAGTGGGGTGGCATGGAAGATTTTTTTTTTAAGTGAGAGATGATGTTGATGAGATCTCTCTTTTGGATAATTCTCTCTGGTATTTCCTGAGAGTGGATTGCAATGGAGATATAATATGGACAGAGTAATCAGTTGGAAGTCTGTTTCAATATTCAGGGAGAGAAGATGAAGGTCTTAACTGGGAGAACAACAATGGAATTGAGAGGAATAGTTGACTTTGGATTTTGACAGAAAGATCATGAGGGTGTGCAGTAGGGAAGAAGAGAAATCAAGATAACCTTGAGTTGTCTCATTTGGCTTATCGGATAAATGATAATGTCTTTCTGGTCCTTCATGTTTTGTTATTATTATTTTACTATTTTAATTGTATTCAATACATTACCTAGTCATGTTTGACTGTATCACTGACTGTGATATTGAACTCAGTCTCTAGTCCCCCTCCCTTTTTCCATAGGAGATCAAGCTGATATCACGTGGCTCAAAACACCAATTTTCTAATCACATGGTTTCTGGTTTTGCGAGCCCTGGTATTTATTGAGTTGTCCTGAATGTTTCCTACCTGTGATATTGAGGGCTCAAGAATAACAAAAGTACTTTTTGGATTTTGGGTCTCCCTCCAGAAACTAGGGGCAAAGGTCAGTCACATTCTTTATTACACAACATGCCCAAACTCATTGAGCTCTGTTCTGACGTCCATCTCTACATTTCCAGGTTCTTTGTCTAATCTGCCATTATCTTGATAGCCAATTTTAGATAAAATTTATAACTCCCATTTCCTTTTCATCCTCCTCCTCTGTTTCCCCAAACACACATCTACTTATTCGCAGCCTTATTATCACATTTGGTTAAACCTATGATCAGTTCTTACATTAATAGGATGATATAAATCTTGTTTCTTTTGCCTCTTTTGAAGGTTTCAAGAGCTCTTGTTTTGGGATTGATTCTTCTTCATGGCATCAGTTCTTTTAGGAATAAGATATGTTTTCCCTCTGCAGATTAATTTGGGATCAAAGTTTTAATAATTATGAAGTTGTTTATGTTTGTTTTTGTTTTTTTCTTTCTGTTACCTGCTATGTTAGTTTGCTAGGGGTGCCATGACAAAGCCCAATAGACTGGTGGCTGAAACAACAGAAATTTATTTTCCCATGATTCTGGAGGCTGAAAGTCTGAGACCAAGGTGTCGGCAGGGTTTTCTCTGAGGCTTTTTCTTCTGAGGCTTTTCCCTGGCTTGTAGATGGGTGTTTCTCCCTGTGTCCTCATATAGTCTTCCTTCTATGTGTGTCTGTGTCCTAATTTCCTCTTAAAAGGACACCAGCCATATTAGATTACATCCTATCTATATGACCTCATTTTACCTTAATCACCTCTTTAAAGGCCTGATCTCTAAATATTTCCACATTCTGAGCTACTGGGGAGTTAGGACTACAACATGATTTTTTTGGGGAGGAGAGGGGGTGTGGATGGGACACAATTCAGCCTGTACATCTGTCTTATCTCTGTTTTCTTTAGATCTTTTTGTTTACCTGACCTCATGTATTTTCCTTGAGCGTCTTTGGCTGTCCTTGTATATTTTAGAGAGAAGCTGTGAACAGCTGATTGGTTTAGTTTGGTTTAGGCAAAGTCTGTAAGTGGCTTTTCTGTCAGGCAATAGTATCCTTTTTTGGGAGGACTCTTATGTGTCAGGATCTTTGGTTCTTTTTTTTCCTAGTGCTCTTCTATTTCTCTAGAGAATAATATTCTAGTTAGCAGGACAGGGTGGGTTTGGGATGGGGGTAGCTTACACACCTTGCTGACAGCAGTATAAGAGCAGGGTCAGGAAGAGGCCTAAGGAGCTCCACAGTTTGCTATGCAGGTTGACACTTAATCACCTCTATTTTACCTGGTGTTCTAGAGTACTGGACCTCTTCTTTTTGGTTTCTTCAGAGACTAAACTAATTTCCTGCCTGACTGCAAGATGAGGGCAGAGGCCCTCACTATCTTCTCATTATCTGCAGATACAGCTAACTAACAAGTTCTTTCTGTTTTGCTCTAAACTTCACCTTCATCTTCTGGGACATCTGGAGCCTTGAGCACTTGAATTCTTTAGGGAATTATTAATGAAGTTTTATTAGTTTTTGGTTGCCTACTATATGCTAGATACTGTGCTTTGCAAGAATTATCTCACGTGATCTTAATTGTAACTTTATGAAAGGTTTTACTAGCTCCTTTTCACACATACGAAATAAGAGGTTTGGAATGGAAATAGTAAATTGGAGCACCAGGACTTGAACAGAGATGTATTTGACTTCAGAAACTGGACTTTTACTAACTCTGCTATACTCAGAACAGTTAGCAAATTCACATTTCTGTCTGTATGTCTGCATTATAGGTTTTGTAAAAATGTCAATATATTGATTTGAACACATTAAAAAAGACTTACTTACTATTCTTGGAGGGGGAAAAATGGCGTAGATGATAGAGTCTCTGTTCATCCCTCTGGCAACCAAATCAAAGTTGTGACAGAAACAAGGAGCAAACAGCAAGGAAAATTGTCTGGGAGCTAGATGAACAAGCCACACAACTAGGGAGAAATCTAAGAAATTACCCTGCAACGGCAGAAGATAGGACTGGGCGAAGAGGCAGGGCTGCCTGGTCTCGAGCAGCTGAATGAGACCGAGTCTGTGGCCGTTGCAGATGCCTCTTAAAGGGGCTACGTCTACAAGCGGACTTCCGCAGTGCTGGATCTGCTTGCTCTGAGCACCAGTTTTGATTTGGCTGTGCAGGGACTTACAGGGTGACACTGAGTTGTTGGAGTGAAGGCCTTGGTGAGGTTCTCTACCCAGCAGAAGTGCCGGCCGTATCCATTGTCCCTCTGTTGAGCCCTAGTCCCTCCCAGTGCACAGACACAGCGCCCCCCCACAGCTGAGATTTTTATCAAACTGGACAACAGAGGTTGCTTCACCCAGAGGATTCCATGAAACTCCGTCTCCTCCAACTTGGGGCCCCACCCAAGCCACATCCAGGTATACCCTCAGCGAGTCAGGTGCTGCTTGCTGAGCAGCGCCAAGACTCACACTGGAAGCAGCTGGCCTTAGTTTCTGGCATGGCCTCTTGAGGCAACTATAAGCACAGCATCTGTGGATTGCTTGCTAAATCTTAAGAGGAGCTTTGCTTAGTACATAGAAACAGACACAGAAAGGTAGCCAAAATGGGAAGATAAAGAAGCAGGAACTGTATGAGAAAACAGAACAGGAATAATGGAGTCAAGCAATCTAACAGATGCAGAGTTCAAAACACTGGTTATAAAGATGCTCAATGAACTTAGAGGAAATGTAGAAGAATTCAGTGGAACTTTAACAAAGAGATAAAAAATATAAAAATGGAAATAGGACATTATAAAAGGGAACCAGTCAGAAATGAAGAACACATTATCTAAGATGAGAAGTATATTAAATGGAATAAACAAAGTGAATAAAGAAGATCAAATGACCTATCTAGAGGATGGGAAAGCCAAGGACACTAAATCAGAATGGCAAGAAAAGAAGCCAAAATTAAAATAATAATCTAAGGAGCCTATGGGACACTATTAAAAGTAAAAATATTTATGTCATCGGGGTGCTTGATGGAAAACAAGATGTTGAAGAGCTATTTGAAGAAATAATGATGGAAAACTTTCCTAACCTGGTGAAGGAAATAGACATAAAACCCCAGGAAGCTCAGAGAGTCCCAAAAGCCAGGAACCCAAAGAGGCCCACACCAAGACACATCATAATTGAAATTCCAAAGGTTAAATACAAAGAATCTTAAAAGCAGTAAGAGAAAAGCATAGTTACCCACAAGGAGCACCCATCAGACTGGCAGTTGATTTCTCAGAGGAAACTATTCATGACAGAAGGGCTTGGCACACAATATTCGATGTCATAAAAACCCAGCATCTACAACCAAGGATACTTTATTCTAAATGATAGCAAAGCTACAACCAAGATTACTCTATCCAGCAAAGCTATCATTTAGAGTTGAAAGACAGATAAAGAGCTTCCCAGACAAAAATAAGCTAAAGGAATTTATTATCACCAAGCCAGTATTACAGGAAATGTTAGAGGGACTGCTTTAAGTAGAAAAAAACGTGTCAAAAACAGGAATAAAGAATGGTAACAACTACATTCCCATCAACAAGTACCTCAAATGGAAAAGAAAGAAATGCTCCAACCAAAAAATAGAGTGACTGAATGGATGAGAAAACAAGATCCCTATGTACGCTGCCTACAAGAGACTCACTTCAGATTAAAAGATACACACAGACTGAAAGGAAGGGGATGGAAAAAGATATTGCCGTGGTGGTCCTAGAGGGTAATGTGTTGAATGAAATGGGTCGGATAAAGACAAATATCGCATTATTTCACGTATATTTAGAATGTAAAGAACAAAATCAACAACAACAAAAAAACGGAAATAAACTCATAGATACAGAGAATATTTTAAGGGATACTAGATGGGAGGGAGGTTGGGGGATGGGAAGAGGGCAAAAGGATTGAGAGGTGTTGGTGGATGATTGCAGAGTAGACATGGGGATATAGAGTATAGCGTGGGAAAGATGGTTAATAATGTTGGAATGAATATCGTAGGGAGGCAGGGGTGCTAGATTTGGTGGGGTGAGTGCTTTGCGAGTTGTGTGGATCTCTCATCAATATGCTGTACAGCTGAGGGTAGTGTGTTATATAGCAACAATAATTGAAAAAAACTCATTGAATTGTACAGTGTAAATGCAGGCAGCTAGCTGTATTTATATTTCAATAAAGACAGGAAAACAAAAAAAGATTATTCTAAATATAATACAAAAATAAAGTGAAATTCATTACACCTATGGGAATATAGATATAATTTAATTTTTATGAATACAATTAACCTTCCATAAACAATTTTGGGAGTAGAACAGATTCCAGCTTATATTTGGGATTCAGCAGGCGTAGGCATGGAGATAAATGATGATATTAGGTTCTGTCTGTCATGATATTGAAAGTTCCTAGAACCAAGGGTTTAGTTTTGTTATTTTTCTGATATTTCCTTTCCAGTACTATCTAGAGTGTAGTAAACTTAATGTTCAGTAGATTTTGGCAGACAGGCTAAATGACAGCTAAAAAAATTTAGGACTGGACATGGTTCCATAGTGTAGCCGTTAACACGTCTGCTTTACACACAGAAGGTCCTGGGTTTGCGTCCCAGTGGACCACGGTCCATGGTCTACAGCCATGCCCCCCTGAACAAGCCTGATGTCTGACTCAGAAGCTAAGCAGGGTCAGCCCTGGTTAGTACTTGGATAGGAGACCACCTAGGAAGACCAGGTGCTGTAGGCATATATTAAAAAAAAATTAGAACTATATGTTTAAGAATACTTTATATGTTTTGGTACTGACTGTCTAGCATTCTTATATTTTTAGTCACTGCTTAACTCAGCACTAATCCTTTTTTTCCTTTCTCTTTTAACAGATTATTTCTGTAACTGGATCTCTGATTTGCCCAACAAAGAACAATGTCTCGTTCACGACAACCCCCTCTTGTGACAGGCATCTCTCCAAATGAAGGAATACCATGGACCAAGGTCACAATTAGAGGAGAAAACCTGGGAACTGGCCCAACTGACCTCATAGGTAAGGGCAAGGACTATGCTATTTATCCATGGTAAATGCATTTTTATGTTGGTCAATCGAGGCAGGATATATTATTTTGAAATAATGAAGGTGATAGAAAAACATTATTGTGGTCTGTACAGAATGATCTGAACAAAAATGAAATAAATTTGGTTTTCTGACTTTTCTGTTAAAAATCATTATTTTATCAAATCTTTTTTTATATTGTTTTTCACTAAGTTCTCCAGAAAGTTTCTCACATCTGAGATTTGCTATCCTTTCCCAAGCTTTGATCTCTCCTATTAAATTGCCAAAACAGCCTCTACAAGTTATTTTTGCTCTCTTTAGTTTTTACTCCATTATACAACTATCTGTATTCTTTCTCAAGTGCTCTGTGAATTATGCCACTTCTGTTTCTTATTGCTCTTCAAATTAAATGTAAACTCCACCTCCTGGTGATGTCAGTACCACTTTGCTCTTTCTCTCACTGCACCTAAAAAGAGACTCTCTCCCAGTTGTGTAGCCTCACTATGACCTGCAGATCTCATTTCCTTTTTGCTGCCGTGTGAATGCGCCATCATGGTTGAGAGCACTGGCATTGATATGAAATACAAATAGTCTCTGTCTGCCATAAACAACCAAAAAAAATCTATTCAAATTCATTCTCACCCATGCTAATCTATCTTTTTATTTAGGTTCCCCTAATATTCAGAGCAAACTAAATTTTAGTTTTCTGGACCAGTTTATGTTTTTTAATTTTTTTAAGCTCAAGGACATGAATGATAGAATACTGTGCATCCAGTTGACACTGCATAAATATTTTTAGGTCTTGGTTTGCATACTGTTAAGCACTGATGTTTGTCAGTGGTTCTGACTCCTGGCTTGTCTTACTCTCTTCTAGAACCTAAAAAAAAAATGATCTGGCCCACCAAGTTTCACTCTCTAAAGATGGACTCTAATTATTTTATTATTATTATTTTTAATACAAATGAGTGTCAGATATAGCTAGGGAATAGAGCAAATTATAAATATAATCATATAGTCAGTTAAGATTATTTTCCTGTGAACTCTGTGTAAGGGTATTTAGACATATTAAGAATGAAGAAGAGAGAGACTCTAGTGAATATATATTCTGATTTTGCATATACATTTATCTGGATTCAGACATTCTCTTGACTCATTTCTTAATTTATAAGGGACCTTTTGTTAAATACTGGAGATTTTAAGTTGAAACTTGTTTTTCTTACGTTATAGCTGCTAATTGACACATTTTGGCCATACAGAAAACCCTTTGAAAAGAGAAAGTGAATTGAAACTCTGAGTTTTGCATTTTCCAGCTAATTCTTTTTGCTAGTATTATTTAAATTGTCTCCTTTATATTGTTTTCTCTAGCTATAGTTTTTTATTCTTTAGTAAATAAAACTTAGTTATTCTTAATGAAGATAGTTTTATCTAATGCTATTTCTTAGTTCTTGATATTGCTCATTTCCAGAATTTTCTTTATCCAAAGTGGAAAAAATCCCTGGAATGTATGGAAATTGACTGTACAGTTGGAGGTTATGTCTCACATTTTAACTGGCAGTCGTTGTGAGCTCCTAAACATGACAGTTACTAGTCATAAATTTGAATCTTGCTTTAGCTTCAGGCAATGCTATTCTTATTTGACTAAATGTATATTACTTTTGTAAACCTTGCTAGTTCATCTTTAAACCGGCCTATGTATTTCCAAGAAATTTTTTTAAAAAAGCAAATTTGACTTATTAAAAATAATTTAAGTGTTTTTAACTCAATTTAACTCAGATGATATCAATACTAGCCAAGTATAACACTACAAAAACACTTTATTTGGAATTCTACAAGTGACTTAAAAAAAGATGTTATATTTCATAAAGCAGATTTCTTAGCTTTCAGCAACTTAGCAAAAATGTGCTTAAGAAATTAAGAAATAGGTTTTATGATTTTAATTTTCATGACATTTAAAATGATCTTTTTGAATCTCTTTAAAATTATATGGTGATTATTCTTTTTTTAGTTAAAATGAAGAATAGATATTAAATCAGAGGAACATTGATAGCAGCTGTCACTAGATGAATAAACTATTGTTCTGGGTAGTTTTTTTCCCAACTTGTACCATTATGGATATCATTCTTGTTTGCTCACCTGAACATGTTTTTAAGACTTCATGTCTCTGTATCTGATATTTTTTCCTATTCCTCAGATTTAATCATAAGATAGTTCCCTAGTTTACATTAAACCTTGAAATTCGCTGTTGAGTTTTTCTCTTTTCTGAAGTGAGTTAACCTTTAAAACCACAAGAATCTTTTTGCTACTCTAAAATTTAAAAATATTAAGTTATATAGTAACCTGGAGTGATGTCAAAATATTTACCACCTATAACTGAGAAGTTTATAAATTAAAACATTTCATGTCGGAAACCAGCCGACCAAGTCAAACCAGGTCCCTGAATGGGGGAGCGGGGACTGAGAAAAAAGAGAAGACAGACAGGGTGCAGGAGGGAGAACAGATCTCACAACTGTCTCTCTGAGTTTATTTCTTATGCTCCTTTTTATACATAATCTGTATCCCAAGATAACATAATTAAAGTAACATCTTGAAGATCAAGGTACAATGGACACTTCCTTTGACACTCCCTTCGACACTCCCTGTTTCTATTCTTAATCTTCTTCCTGGAATTCCTCAGAACCAGCCTTTTCCCTTTTTTATGCAAGCAGGCCTCCCGAGATAATCCATGCACTCTTTTGAATTTTGGGAGCTTTAGCTCCCTACAATTTCACATTCATTTAAAAAATACACAGATTGATTTACGTATACATAAAAATTATTTGAGCCATTATGTCTTGAAGTGTTTCACAGTGCTTATCTTGGAAATGTAGAGGAGTTTCAGAGATCCTTTCAGTCTCTTAAATTGTTTAAATTTTTCATAACAAAAATTGATGTTTTTTTGATGGAAATCAAACACATTCCCATTTTGAAAAAAATAATTTTGAATTATGAATGCATTTAAAAATGTGTAAATGTCATTATGCATTTTAAAAAAAGAGGAAGCTTAGTTCTAAAGGAACCTTCAAGTCCTTTATTAGAAATACAAAGTTTCATATATGAATAAATAATAGATATTTTAGAGAAATCCCTAAAATTTATCATTTTAATAAATATGTCTTAAAAATGTAGTTGTTTTTATTCCTTTATAGTTAATATAAGATTCTTACTAAATAGTGCTTTAAGTTGTAACAAAAGATGACTTGAATTCCTCCCTACATTTTTTCAACCAAATTTGGTGTTAGTTGAGGTGTTCCTGAAAAAAAAAAAAATCACAATTACCAAACTTGACTGCCGAGCAGTATAAAAAATTATATAATGTGAAAGGAAAGTTTGAAGTGTCTCAGTCTTTGCCACATATATTTTGGTTTATTTTCTCCATAAATATTTATTATGTTGATCTCTGTTTTGTGGAAATGGAAAACAGAAAGGAAGTAAGAGAATAGGTTAGCTGACAATATGTTCACATGGTTGTATTTTGGTGTTCTGCCTGGGGTCACATTTTCATCATTACAGTCTTTTAATGCTTCCCTGTTTGGTTACTGCCTAAATTGTATATTAATGCTACAGTGAACACAGGGGTACATTTACATGGAATTGGGACCTGAAATGCCAGGCATAAGCTGACCTTTTGGGAGTGTCGGTTTATTGTCAGAGCATCATTAGGAAACACCAAGGCACCATGAACTGTCGTTTTGGAATGATAAACATATAAAAAATGAAATAGTAAACTAGTAATACCCCAAAACATTTACTGGATTTCCTATACTTCAGGCTATGCTTAAAATATTTTAGTTCATTCTGTTATACCATATATAGTTGAACAGTAGTAAAAGTACATGCAGATTATTTTCAGGAAGATAGATAAATATGTTTTTAGGGAATGACATATACATTTATTTACACTTTAGAATTTTATACCAATAACTTAGACTTCTAAAAATGGCAATAATTTCTCTTCTAACATCCACGAAAGCAATTTAAGATTCTCATAATCTAACAAATCTGCATTGCCTCCACATAATTATTATGCTCATTATTATCTAATTCCATGTACGTTTGAAGAAACTAAAATGTAATCTAAAAGAACTCTTAAATAGTAGAGAAAAACAGTAAGACAAAAATCAAGAGACAGTAGTATATTTATAAATAATATTGGGTATATTCAATAATAGAAATCACTTGAACAGGAAATATTATTTCTAGATTTATTTTTCAGTTCTTGAAAAGGATCTGGTAATAGTAGGAAGAGAAAGAAGAATCTTTTTCTCATGTAATAGAGATGAATAACTCATCATTATTCTTTTGAACTTTGTTATATGCATGCTTTTCTTTTCAGGTTTAACAATTTGTGGACATAATTGCCTTCTGACAGCAGAATGGATGTCTGCAAGTAAAATAGTATGTCGAGTGGGACAAGCCAAAAATGACAAAGGAGACATAATTGTCACAACCAAATCAGGTGGCAAAGGAACCTCAACAGTCTCTTTCAAGCTACTCAAACCTGAAAAAATAGGTATCACCTCTTATGATGCTATTCTGAAAAAAATAAAAATGGGTTTTGACTTTTAAAATTTAAAACTGGTAAATTAGTGTAAAATTTACCTATTATTATATATCATTAACTTAGATTCAGTTTATGTTTATTTTGACAGGAATGGGATATTGGTTAAAATGTGCATTATTTTTGAAAAGTCAGTTTGCTGAGCTAACAGTAAAACCTAAGGGTGATGATCCTGACAGAACTATCATTCTAAATTCTTCGTAAAATCTGTTCATTTAACATTTTGATATGACAATTTTACTTCCTTGCTCTTAAATACATTTCTTCTTGAATTGCATTTTTTTCTATTACATGGTTAAGATTTGAGGTCAAATATCTTCCTGATTTGGCCAAAGTAGCAATGTTATCTAAATAATATTCTTTTTTCTTTCATTTTCTTTATTGTTTCAGTTCTGGAGAAAATGTTGCCTGGCCTTTAGCCCTTCAAACTAGAAATAACCCTTCTTCTTTGTACCCCATAACACTTTATATGTGACTTTTTATGCACTTAACACCTGCTTCCTCATATTGCTGTAGTTAAGAACTTGCTTTGAGGAGCCAGACTCTGAATATTAACCCATTTCCAGTTTAGAAAAAAATTGCAGCTTGCTGCCAGTATTAATTTAATTTTACATAAATGTGCTCTTTGAAACTGAAGCAAATCTGAATGGTCTTCAGTGTGAAAATAAAATATAAAAACTGTTCTTGGAGTTATTTCTAAACAGAACTTGTCTTTAATCCTAATGTAACAGAAATGTATACATAAATTGGATTCATCAAATGAATCTTTGGCTAACAACTATTCTAGAACAATGTTAACATCACCGTAGGAATGCTGCGTTTTTTAGGATTTGACATTTTCAGTGATGGAGAATTACTATATTTTGTAAATGGAAATACCACTACTAAAAACAGAAAGCTATAAATAGAACAATGTCATTTGTTTCCAAAGACTATCGATATACTAGAGTGATGTGAAAATAATAAAAGCGAGATATTTCATGGCAAACTTTGAGAGTAAGGTTAGGACTGTAATCCGTTGAGTTATCTCAGGGTTAAAGCTGCAGCCCTTAGGGCCGCTGGTGAGTTTTCTTTGGGCAATTGGGAGGCAAAATCTGAACTCTAGCACTACTAACTGTGGAACTTATACCTAGTTTCTTTGTGGATGGATGTGGAATGATAGTATTGCCTACTTCATAGGATTAAATAAGTTAGAACATACATACATGTAATGTGCTTAGCATAGCCCCTTACATAAAATAAGTGCTCAATAGATTACTTTTTATTTTTTAACTTTCTTTTTTAAAAATTAAATTTATTGGGGTGTCACCAGTTAATAACATATTGAGTTTCAAGTAGACAGTTCTGTAATACATCATCTATATATTGCATAGTGTGCTCACCACCCAATGTCTAGTTTCCTCTGTCTCCATATATTTGACCCCCTTTACTCTCTTCAAACTCCCCCTATATGTCTTCCCTTCAGGTAACCATGTTGTTGTCTGTGTCTATGAGTTTTTTTGTTGTTGTTGCTTTCTGTTTTATATCCCACATATGAGTATAATCATATGGTTATTGTCTTTTTCCATCTGACAAGGTTACTCAAGATCCATTCATGTTGACACAAATAGCAATATTTCGTCATTTTTTTATGGCTGAATAGTATTATATATTTGTACCACCTCTTATTTATCTAGTCATTCATTGAAAGACACTTAGGTTGTTTCCATGTCTTGGCTGTTGAGATTAATGCTGCAATGGACATATGGGTACATATATCTTTATGTAATAAGTGTTTTCCAATTTGAAGGTACTCAGAGGCATTACTGGGCATATGATAATTATTCTTAATTTTTTGAGGAACCTCTATACTCTTTTCCATAGTGGCTATTCCAGTTTACATTTTCACCAGCAATTTACCAGGGTTCCCTTTATCTACATCCTCTCCATCATTTGATATTTCTTCTCTTATTAATAATAGTCATTTTAACAGTGTGAAGTGGTATCTTATGGTGGTTTTGATTTGCATTTCCCTTATAGCTAGTGATGTTGAGCGTCTTTTTGTATGTCTGTTGGCCATTTATATATTTCCTTGGGAAAAAATGGGTGCCTATTTTTTAAATTCAGTTGTTTGTTTTTGTTGTTGTTGAGTTATGTAAGTTCTTTACATATTTTGGATATTAGCCCCTTATTGGAGGTATTGTTTCTAAATATCTTCTCTCATTCTCTTGGTTGCTTCTTGTTTTGTTAATGGCTTCCATACTATTTTGTTTACTGTAGCTTTGTAGCATAATTTGAAGTTAGGGATAGTGATACCTCCAGCTTTGTTCTTTTTCTCAGGATTGCTATTGGCTATTCGGGGTCTTTTGTGATTCTATACAAATTTGAGGATTTTTTTGTTCTATATTTTTGAAAAACACCATTGGAATTTTATGGGGATTGCATTAAATCTATTTATTGCTTTGAGTAATATGATGATTCTTCCAATTAATACGCAATATCTTTTCATTTCACGTAGCTTTCGGTAGATAGGTCCTTCACATTTTTTGTTAAGTTTATTCCTAGGTATTTTATTCTTTTTGTTGCAGTTGCAAAAGGAATTATTTTTTAATTTCTTTCTCTGAAATTTCACTTTTAATATATAGGAATGTGGTAGATTTTTGTACATTGATTTTGTATTCAGCAACTTTACTGTATTTATTGTTTCTAATATTTTTTTTTGTGGAATCATTAGCGTTTTCTTTATAAAGAACTTTGTCATGTGCAAAAAGTGACAGTTTGACTTCTTCATTCCCAATTTGGATGCCTTTTATTTTTTTCTCTTACTTAATTGCTCTGGCCAGGATTTCCAGTATTATGTTAAATTTAATAGTGGTCAGAGTGAGCATCCTTGTCATGTTCCTAATTTTAGAGGAAAAGCTTTTAATTTTTCACCATTGAGTATTACATTAGCAGAGGGTTTGTCGTATATGGTCTTTATTATGTTGAGATACTTTCTTCTGCACTCATTTTATTGAGTGTTTTATTAATCATAAATGGACATTGTATCTTTTTAATGTATTGTTTTATACGATTTGCTAGCATTTTGTTTAGGATTTTTGCATCTATATAAATCAGAAATATTGGCCCACAGTTTTCTTTTTTTGTGTTTTTCTTGTCAGGTTTTGGTATCGGTAATTTTGGTGTCATAAAATGAGTTAGGAAGTATTGCCTCTTTCTCAGATTTTGAAGGTTTGAGAAGGACAGGCATTTAATCTTTGAATGTTTGATAGAACTCATTAGTGAAGTCATCTGGTCCTGGACTTTTACTTTTGGGGAGGTTTTTGATGACTGTTTTGATTTCCTTACTGTTGATCGTTCTATTTATATTTTCCAGTTCTTCATGATTCAGTCTAGGAGGGTTATATATTTTTATGAACTTATCCGTTTTGTTTAGATTATCAAATTTGGTGGCAGATTGCCTTTCATATTATTCTTGTATAGTCCTTTATATTTCTGGAGTAACTGTTGTAGCCTATCTTTCATTTCTGATTTTGTTTGAGTCTTTTTTTTCCTTAATGAGTCTAGCTAGAGTTTCATCAATTTTATTAACCTTTTGGAAGAACCAGCTTTCTGTTGCATTAAATGTTCTATTGTCTTTGCGCTATTTCATTTAATTCTGCTCTAATTTTTATTATTTTCTTCTTTCTACTCACTTTGGGCTTTGTTTTTTCTTCTTTTTCTAGTTCTTTAAGGTGAAATGTTAGGTTGTTTGAGATTTTTCTCATTTTTAGAGGTAGGCCATAATGCTCTAAACTTCCTTCCTATTATTGTTTTTGCTGTATGTCTAAAATTTTGATATGTAGTATTGTCATTCTCGTTTGTCTCTTTGTATCTTTTTATCTCTTCTTTGACCCAGTCATTATTTAATAGCATGTTCTTTAATCTCCACATGTATGTGGTTTTTCTTGCTTTTTTTTTTCTTCAGTTGATTTCCAAGTTAAAAGAGTTGTGGTTGGAGAATACGCTTGGTATGATTTCAGTCTTCTTAACTTTATTGAGCCTAGTTTTGTGCTCCTAAAGAGGGTCTATCTTTGAGAATGTTCCATGTGCACTAGAGAAGAATGTATAATCTGATGTTTTGGAATGAAAGGCTCTGTAAATGTTGATTATGTCCAAATGGTATAAGGATGTTACCTCCTTATTGATTTTTGTTTAGATGAGTTATCCATTTCTGACAATGGGGTATTTAGATTCCTTACTATGACTATGTTTTCATCAATTTTTTCCCTTTGGTTCTGTTAGTAGATGCTTTATATATTTTGGTGCTTCCAGTTTGGGTGCATATATATTGATGTGTTATATCTTCTTGATGGTTGTCCCCTTTATCATTAAAAAATGTCCGTCTTTGTCTCTTGTTACCTTTTTTAATTTTTTAAATCTATTTTCTCTGATTAAGCTATACCCACTTTTCTCTGAATTCCATCTGCTTGGAGTACATTTTACACCCTTTCACTTACAACTTTTTTGTTTTTGCAGCTGAGATATGTCTCCTGAAGACAGCATAAATTTGGATTTCTTTTTTTTTTTTTTTTTTTTTTTTTTGATCCATCTCACTACTCTATGCCTTTTAATTGGTGAGTTCATTCCATTTACATTTAGGGTAATTTTTGGTATATGAGGATTTCCTATAGTCATTTTATCTTTTGTTTTCTAGTAGCTCTGTGTCTCCATTGTTTCTTTTCTCTTGTGTTTCTGTCTGTTATTTTACTCTGTTAGTATTCTATGATTTTCTCTTCTGTTTTCTCTTTTTTTGTGTAATGTGTCCCAGTTCTAGATTTCTATTTTTGTGGTTGCCATTAGGTTCATACAAAAGAAAGCTTCATATATACAATAGTCTTTTATCTTCTGCTTGCATTTTATCTCCATTCTCCTGTGCAGGTTCAATTCTTTTCCCCCTTCCTCTTTTATGTTTTTGTTGTGCCAGATTATCCCTCTTTATGCTTTGTGTTCTTTTCCAAGTTGCAGTAGCTAGTCTCATTTTAAAAAAAATGTTTTTAACTCCTTGAACTTTTATGTTATATTTAAGTATTTAGTATTCTATTCTGAACAAGGGGTGCAATTTCCTGCTTTTGTCTGTTAGTCATCTTACTCATACTTTTTATTTTTTTGTGTATTTTTGTTTCAGTTATAATTGCAGCTTTCTACATTTCTTTAATGCAGGTTTTGTGGTGGTCGATTTTTTCATCTTCTGTATGTCTGGAAAAGCCTTAATTTTTCATTCATACCTAAACTATAGCTTTGCTGGATATTGTTCCTGACTGGTGGTTTTTCTCTTTTAATAATTTAAATGTTTGTTTCCCCTCTCTCTTAGTTTGTAGGGTGCTGCTGAAGAATCTGATAATCTAATGGGGTTTTCTTTATAGATTACTGTCAGCTTTTTCCTGGCTAACTTGAGCATTCTTTCTTTATAGTTAATTTTTGACAGTCTCAATATACTGTGCCTTAGAGAAGCCCATTTCTGTTAGCTTCTTTGATTTTATGATCCAGTTCTTTCCATAGTTTTGGGAATTTCTGATTATTTATTTGAGTAGGCTCTCTGTTTTCTTCTACTGCTCTACTCTTTCTAGTATACCCATTATTTTTGTATTGCTCTTTTTAATGGCCAGTAGTTCTCATAGAGTTCTTTACTTTTTTTTAAAATCTGAATTCTCTCTCTTCTTCCACTTGAGTCATTTTTAAATATCTATCTTCTATATTATTAATTCTTTCATTCATCTGCTCTGCTGTATTTCTTAATCTTATTAGTTTATTCTTCATATCCTTTATTGAGTTATTCAGATCCAGAATTTGTTTGGTTCTTTTTTTAGTTTCAGTCTCTTTGTTGAAGTACTCATTTTATTCTTTGATTTTGTTTCTGAGTTCATTGAATTGCTTTTCTAAGTTTTCTTATATCTTGTTGAGTATTTTCTAAACTGCAGTCTTGAGTTCTCTGACATTTAAATAACAGTCTTCCATGTCTTTAATTTTTTTTTTTTTTTTTTTTTTTTTTTGGAGATTTTTAATATTCTTCCGGAGTTCCCTGTTACCTTGGTTATTCATTTTGTCTGATGAATTATTCTCTACCAGGGCATTTGTGGGAATGAAAACTTTTTTTTTTTAAGTATTCGCCATTTCACTGTTTATAGGTTTGATAAGTAGAGGTCTTTCTTTCCCCTAGTAGGTGGCACTGAACCGTGTTTTTATTTTCTCTTACCTGCACTGCTTCTAGGATCTCTGTGGAGCAGTGTTGACTTGACTGTGGAATATGTTCTGTATTCTAGTGTGTTCTTGCTCTATGGATTGTGGAACAGTTTCACTTTTTGCACAGTTTTTCTGCCCCAAACCCTGGGCCTAGCCTCAGTGTGTGTTAGCCATCCAGGCCTGTTTGCTCTTTCTGCTGCTCTGGTTTGTCCAATGGGGTTGAACCCCACCCCTTCACTGCTATTAGGCTGTGGTCAGCGTGAAACCCTGGCTTCTGTCTCTGTCCTTACTTCCTGTCCCATTGCCTCTGTTCGCTAAGATATGCTCACCTTCACATGTCTCAATGCTGATGTCTCAGACCTGTTTTTGTGTTGGGCAGGGAATCCCTTGTTTAATTACAGCTGTTCAACCTGTTGTAACTTCAAAGGGTGAGACCTGGGGGTCTTCTCACAACTGCCATGCTGCTCAGCAATTATTTCTATTCTTCTCATGGCTAATTCTGTGCATGACCATGTCCCTTAGTAAAATAAGAATTAATGTCAGACTCATCTTTGTGATTCTATAATGTCTTGCACATTGTCAGTACTTGATTTTTTTTTATGATGTAGCAATATCGCAGGCATAATTACACCCAGACCCTGCTTCCCTCTTGTATTGAAAAGTAAATAATTGCAAATTGTTTTTGTTTTCTGTCTTGGAACATTGAGCTTTTCTGCAGCATTATCTTCCTTAAATTCCTAGATTTTTTTATAAATAAAAATGTAAAGAATTTAAGAGAAAATTATAAATGGAATTTATGTATATATACAATATCACTGTTTTTATTTACTCATTTTTATTTGATGTCTTAAAAAACTCAACTGTGAAATTAAATAAGGAAATCGTTTTCAATTTTCTGGAGGAACTTAAACCATTTTGACAGAATCCGGCATCATCTCATGTCATGTTTATACAGTAGATAAAGAAAGCTTATTTGAAATTATTAATTTTATTCTCCAACACCCTGCCTATGGCCTCCATAGCACAGTGTAGGGTCAGTAGTCTTATCTACCTGTACACAGGAGTATCTGGACTTGAGCATAAACTGACAGAACTTTCCATTGCATCCTGGAAGAAATGTGAGTGCTGGTAAAATTAGTGGGTTTCCAAAAGGTGATAGAAGTTGTCCGGCATCAAATACCCTTCTTCCATGAAGCCTTCCAGCTCCTAGCTCCTCCTCTTTCCTCACTGGCACTTTGCCCATTTTCTGTTGTAGCCCAGGTCCAAAAGTGGTAAACTGGTGAGTTCTGTGCCAAGGTGAATGACAGCGAGCTCCGTCACATGAAAGAGGGTACTATTTTCAGAGATCACATTTTGTTCATGGGGTCTACCCAGTTATTTTTACTGAGTTCTTGTTAGTTTTGTTACGCAAGCTATGCATTCCTTGGATGATGTTTGACTGATTTCTTTATATAAGGAATTGTTGGATATTTTGTTGAATTTACCAGATTAATTGTACTGTTTTTTTTTTTTTGTAAAATACAGTTGTTTTAGCAGAACTTTTTTTCAGAGGCTTAATGTATCTTCTCTATAAATAATGTACAGTGAAACCATGAACCAAGAGGTGTTATTTTTGTCTTTTTATAGCTTCTTAGTATTCTTAATTAAGCCACCAGACATAAAAAAATAAAAGAACCTTTGTAGTTTCAAATCTCTTAAAAATTACTGTACATTGCATTTTGTATTAGGTCCTTAAAAAGTAAAGCACTTTGCAAGACTTAGAAAGTATCGGAGGGTATCTGTATCTTATTAAGGGTGTGTTCCTTATTTTGGTAGGTATTTTGGACCAGTCTGCTGTGTGGGTTGATGAAATTAATTATTATGATATGCGTACTGACAGGAATAAAGGAATTTCTCCCTTGTCCCTACGTCCTGCTAATCCACTTGGGATAGAGATTGAAAAGTGAGTACCATGTTACCTTCAATTTTTTTAATTTTTACTCGCTAAAACTTTTATATATGTAGAGTGAACAGAGTCAAACTCCAGAAACATCTAGGGAAGCACAATTTAAGACGTCTCTATTGTTGGGAGACTAGTGTTATTTTTGAAGCCTGGTCAGCTTTGCTGCCAGTGAACGTTCCCATAAGTTAAAATTTTTGGCAAAAACTACTTACCTCTTTAGTTTTTTGAGTTTACATTTTGTCAAGAAGAAAATAATTTTGGAATTTTTAATAACTAGTACTTTAAAAAAATATAATTGACATATAATATTAGTTTCAGGCATATAACATACTGATTTGATATCTATATATCTTATGAAGTGATCATGACAAATCTAGTAACCTGTCACTGTACAAAGTTATTATGATATTATTCTCTATGTTCTCTATGCTGTATATTACATCCCTGTGACTTATTTTATAATGAAATTTGTACTTCTCAGTCCTATTACCTTTCTTGCACTTCTCCCTACTTCCTTCTGGTAACCATTAGCTTGTTTAAAATCCCTGTTTCTGTTTTGTTTTGCTTGTATGTTTGCTTTGTCCTTCAGATACCACATATAAGCAAAATCATAGGGTATTTGTTTTTCTCTGTCTGACTTATTTCACTTAGTATAATATTCTTTAGGTCCATCTATTTTGTCACAAGAGGAAAGGTTCATTCTTTTTTACATCTGAGTAATAGCCCATTGTATCTGTATACCATATCTTCTTTATTCATTCGTCAGTGGACACCTAGGTTGCTTCTATATATTGGCTGTTGTAAATAACGCTGCAGTGAACATAGGGATGCATAATACTGTTTTTCATAGTGGCTGCACCATATACAGTCCCACAACACTTGTTATTTGAATAACTAATACTTTTAAAGACATGAGAATTAATGCTTTATCTGGAGTTGGTAAGTTTAAATATTTAGATAGTACTTGAAATAAAAATAATGCTTTCCATGTACTTGATATTTTGGGAAAAAAATTAAATTAGGGCCAATGCAGTCTTTTATTTTGTTTAAAATTCTGCTTATAAGCCATACTTTATTCAGACTCATTATTATTTTTAAATCAGAATCGCGGCAGGTAAATATCTTTCAAGATGTCTTATAACAGTCTAGAATTTTTTAATCCCTAGAACTGTGTTTTAGTAATTTTTGTAATTAGTACCTTTATTCTTGTATTTTACATAATCAATTCATCTAACACCTAAATTGTGTCCTATTTTATGCCTTGGTGATTCTGCTTATTAGGTTATATACCGGGTGCTCCTCTATGAGCACTTACCGAAGGTGACAAATTAGTTCTATTAACACTTGAACCATAGCTTTATTTTAGATTTTTCTGTGAATGGAGAAAATTCTCTATTAATCTATGTAGTTTAACCCTCAAGCCTACACTTGAAGACTATTAGTAATTCTGGTAGCAAGCTTCTTTTTCACCTACTGGGTTTTACCCCTCGCTGAGAGAGAGGCGGCAAGTGTTTGTCTTGGGAAGTTATGTTGAAAACGTCCTGGGGCTTAGCAGCTTTTAGTGAGTTTGGAGTGTTCTAGGTTATATCTTTGGCAGCATAGGTCATTCTGGAGCTGTTTTAAGGTTTTTAGTGCTCTATAAATTAAGAGTTTAAAGATCAAGAAAGTCCAGAAAAGAGTATTTACTTGAGCACAGTTTCAAGTATGAATAGACTTTGCACTTGATTGTAAAGCTTTTAACAGCCTGCTTCAGTACTCTTGAAATCCAGCTTCTTTCTAAGATCTGGCACAAAAGCAGTGTAGAGCAGTTCCTTTATAAGGAAGAAACTGTTTCCGTACATGGGGACAATGATTATAAGAATATTGTGAATTTTTTACAAGCATTAGACAAAATTAATGTAGGGAGGAGACAAGAGAATTAAAATGTTAATCAAGCCACAATCAAAGACTGCAATATGCTGATCAGCCCTGTAGCCAGGCCAGGAGGACACCTTCAGAACAAAGGAAGATTTCTGCTGGAATTGCTAACAGCCTCTTCCCCACACCTGTGAAGGGGAAACTGGAATCAAGAATAGTTCTCTATGGCTAAAACCATGGGGAACTTATGGATAAAGGCTGAGAACTGCTAGCAGGCCTTTCACTCCACATGTTTTTACCTTTTCACGCTATATACTCTTCTCCTTCTTCATTGTATGTCTATATCAAAGGAAATGGGAACTAAAGAATGACATATAAACTGAATTTCCTGAACACTCAGGGTCCCTTTCAGTGTTTTTATTCTGTCTGTCTGTCTGTCTGTCTGTCTCTCTCTCTCTCTCTCACTGTCCTTCTCACTCTCTGCCTCTGAAAGGGGACCACACTCTGTCTGTGGAGTGTTATCCCTTTTCTAATAAACTTTCCTTTTGACTCCAGTTTTGGCATGTGTGTTGAATTCTTTCTATACTCAAAGGACCCTCTTCTCTTGGTAAAGGACTTGGTCTCCTTCCCCCTCAGGGAAATTTGCCCTGTCCTGCATCAAAACTATCAAAAATAGGATTAAATTGGATGTTTACTATCATGAAATGGATTCCCTTAAATTTTAGTTTGGCATATAATCCATCCCCTGTTAGATCTCTTTACTTTCTCATGTCCTCTCACCTTTTGCCTTTATTTTTTCTGTTATTGCTGCTGCCTACAAAGGAGTTTGGCTTGAATTCTAATAGCACTTTCTAAAAATGTGTTTCAGGATAATCCTTTGATAATGTTAGTAACAGCAGCCAGGAATAATGACACAAAAATTTCTTAGCTCTTTTAAAATTTTTCTTTTTTTCTCTGAGAAGTAATCTGATCTAGTCCGGGGATAAACTCTATCAGTTTGAATCATAGCTCTACCACTTACTGGCAGTATAACTTTGAACACATTAACTTCTGTTTGCCTTAGTTTGCTCAGGTGCAAAATGGAGTACCTGCTACATAGGGTGGTTGTGAGGATTCAGTGAGTGAATAAGTGCCTTCGAATGGTGTCTCGCTGAGAGCAAATGCTTAATAAACATTAGTCATTATTACTATGATTTTACGCTCTTCTTGTATATAAACTATTCATAGCTCTATCACTTAGCAAAAGAATCTCTTTTTTAATGACTATTAAGCTTTCAGGATAATAAATTGTATTAAAATTTTAAAGTAGTAGTATGTAAGTAATTCAAGGAGAGCTTAAACGGTGATAAAATTATAATAATATTTCTTTTGAAGTGTTACTTAAGTTTCAGTAATAATTTGTTCAGCCATGGGGTAATTAAAGAATAGATTTTGAAAAGGTAAAATCATGACTCTTACACATATATAAAATGAACATGTATGTTTCAGAGCTTTTATTAATGGGAAAACCAATAAAATGTTAAAATCGGTTCAAAAGGAATTCCATAGGAGAGGTATGAGTAGGCAATGAGGAATGCTAAAAGATGCAAAACAGGCTACTTCTACTGCATGGTAATCAATTGCATCTTTACCTGACAGGTGTTTCTATGCCCTGGTCAACATCAGCCTTCCACAAGTTAACTTTTGTTTCTATAACAGAGTTACAAAATAGAGACAAAGAAAGGCACAGATTCCTATATAATCAGAAAACACTGGGAAGCCCCTCCAAATAGTGAAAGGACACCCAATAACCTTTTTGCCCATTTAAAGTCTTTACAACTTTTCCAGTCAAAAGAAAGAGAGATACGAGGAAACAAGAAAATGAAGTGGAAAGAGGTATAGAAACCAAGAGAAGAGAATATTTTTGGCCAGAAAAATGGTCTTTCAGGTTCGTTTTTATTTTTTTAAAGATACTGTCAGTAAAAATGCATTTATTTTATTGAACTTTTATCTCAAATAGAGAAATCTTATTTTAGAAAAAGAAGAAAACTGGAAAGGAAAAGTAGATGTTAAAATAGTGGTGTGGGTTTTATTTACCTGACTCATTATTTCTTAGGTAAAAGCTTTAGTCCCCATAGAGAATGTTGTTACATTCAGAGTAGATTCCCTAAGAGCATTTCATAATTATCTGGCCTTTATTTCTGTTTATTGATATCATTTGGGTGTTTCTTTTATAATTAAAAGGCTAAAGAAGATCTGTTTCTAACATTTTAAAATGTCAGAGAAGGAATAACATGGTTTTATAATTACTTGTTGAAATATTTTAATTGAGAAGGTTTGAAGAATGATGATTGCTTGTTATAAAATACTGTAGTCCTGATGAATGATCAGGTTAAAGTGGTATGGCCACCTTTGGAAGATGAATCATCTCTTGGGAATTGTGAATGTTTATGGAAATTCTCTTTAGCTGACAGTCAAATGTACCATGTGAAACAGTTGGGGATCTTGTAGGTTGTGGCCAGTTCATCTGAATATGAAAAAGCAAGTGAGAACAACAATATAGTTTTCTTGTTACTCTTTGGTGTGAGTCAGAGTTCAATAAATATTTTATTGCTGTACATAGCATGCACTGTCCTCTTTCAGCCCACAAGTTTAACAACTGGCATTTATTGGCCTCCTTCCACTGCTAAAGTCCTTCATATTCCTAAATTTTTAACTGATATTTTGCAAACATGGTGCCACGATACTCATAAAAATGTTACTAATTGCTCAGAAAAAATAACTTTCATTTTGAACTGAGACTAGGATTTGCTTGTATAAAGTCTGTATTTCTGATTAATATATTCACAATATATGTCGTCTTTGCACAGCTTAAATTGTAATGGAGAAAAACTAAACTGAAAAAGAAGGTTAAAACAGGTTCATATTAAATAAAGCTTTCACTAGGTTTTATTTCTTAAAAATGATATTTGCCCAACAAAAAAATATTTAGAAGTAATGTTTTTGGAGATAGTTCATATTTGGGAATGAGGACATAAAATTGGAGCTTTGTCTCTGTTTTTATATGCTCTACAATTCTTTTTGTAAAATTATACCTGGGAATGTCTCTGTAGTCAGCTGATGCACTGCTAATACCTGTATTATTTCCACATAGGTTTTATGGGCTATACAGATCTGATTTTCTTTTCATCAGTTTGACTTTCCAATAGAAAAAGTAACCAGTTTTTCTCCTACATTTAGAAAACGAGGAAAGGTGGCAAAATAATTCTTAGAATGAGTGTAGAAGAGAAGAGCTTTGGATAAATTTACCTTTTAGAAATTTCATAAAAAAGGATTTATTGGCTGTGATACAGTGCCTAAGTCCAGAAACTATCAGACTGAAAAATAAAACACACACATACACATAACCAAAAAACAAGTTCTTAATATTTAATACGACAGAGTGAAAACAATGATGCTAAAAATTTAAATCTAAAAGAATTGAGTGTAATATATACATTCTCAAAAGAACTATAGAAACCTGCTTTTACTCAGTTAGCCTCCCCTGCCTTTCATCTTTCCATCTGTCAAATCAAGACAGCATGTTCTCTTCATGAAACACAGTAACACAGCTGCAATCAGGCTGCACCCTATATGGGGTGGTTAGAATTTCTCTCAAAATGATTTTTGTTTTGCTCACTCATGGGTCATTACTGCAGGTTGTTCTCATCCTTGAAGGTGAAGCCGATATGTTAAAAAACATTCCTGTTAGTTTCATATCTGACCACTCAATCCATATACCAGGATCTTCCCATGGCATGGTCTAAGCCCGAAAAGGTTTAAATTTAAATCTGTGCTTACACTGCCATCCAATGGAAAACATATATTTTAGGGGTATGAAGAGTTGTCCAGCTACTGAAACTGTTTTATTCTTTAATGAAAAGTCTTCATGAGTTTATATAGTAGAGTATGTGTTGCTTTTACTCTCTAACTCAGTGCTAGTAGATTTAAAGTGTAGATTTAGTTTGAATTACTTGGATTGTACTTTGCTTTTATTGACTTGTTAAGCCATCACTTCACTTGGTGGCTTAGAGCCTAAAATCTCATTGTGAGCAAATGTTTAGGTTCTTTCTAACTCTCATTGACATAGTGCTTATTCCTTTCCTGATACTGTTATTAAGACTATTAGCAATTGTCTGCGTTCTAATTAACTCTTCCTCCGCTCTCCCCCTAAGTTTCTATATTTCTAAATTTGTAATTGTGGCTTTATTACATACCTAAGATTCTCTGTTTCTTTATTTGACAGTGGAAGTACTGGGTTCAAATTTCGACTATTTGTATGCAACTTCACTATGTTGTTATAAGAATCAAATAAAATGATACTTATGAAAATAGTCTGCAAAATGCAAAAAACTAAGTATAAAGAATAAAATTATCAGCGAATAACAGGTATGAGCATTTGTTATGTATCAGAAACTGCTAAACCTTCTACATGCATTAGATAACGTATCCTTTCATCCTTAAAACATTCCTAAGAGGAAGATATTATTATCCCATTAGCCTCACGAATAAATGGAACCATATAGTGGTTACATAACTTCCCCAAGGTTATAAAAACAAATCTAGCAAACTTCAAGATTGAATCCAGAGCCTGTGTTCTTAACCACTACTTATTACTTTTACCTTCTATTATAAATACTGTGATGAGTCATCTCTGCTTTTGCATATTAGTTCCCCTTAGAGCTTCATTTCTCTTGGCGTTGTCATTCATTGTCTGTTTTTTTCCAGATCCTCTATTTCACATTCATTTTGAGGTGTTCGCATAAAAGATCAGTATATTTAGGCATATATTTTGGGATAAATTGGTTCAGGATGCCTTCAGCTGTAAGTAACAGAAGATGAAAATTAATTTTGGCTTTAACATAAAGATTTATTTTCTCATAATATACAAAGTTCAGAGATGGTAGATGCCATGATTGGTTAAGTTAGTGACTCACTCAGTTCTGTCACTCAAAGATAAAAGGAACCTGGGTTTGCTGTTCTGCTGCACTTAGCATTGCACTGATTTCTTTCAGAATTGTAAAATGGTTTTAGTGATTTCTAGTGTTGAAACAATACTAATACATAATAAATGATAAAATGATAAAAATATAATATTATCGAAACAATAATAATACATAATAAATAATAAACCACAATAATGTTTAGAGGCAGGAAGATGCTATTTCTTCTTGGATCTCCTTAAAAATATGGAAACTTTTCCCAGATATGCTTCAGAAGATCTTTCCTCAGAAATCACTGGACAAAACAAGATCACTCAGTAAATAGCAAGGAGACTATGATAAGCATGATTGGCTTAGGATAATTAGCATTTATTTAGGGAAATTACCAGTGTCACACTATGTAGGATTATTTTGTCTGAGAGGGTAAGGAATGAATGTTGGTTCCCTAGTCAACAGTGGGCTTTATTGTATGATTTGGGGCTAATTATTTGACATCTCCATGTTAGAATTTTGTCATCTTTAATATGATTTATCTTATCGTTATAAGTTTGATTCTTAGTGTAAGTCTCAATACTGTTCTTTCAATTTAAATATATATAATAAAATTGGAAGAGAGTTTAATGTCTTTAGTAAGAAATTATTGTAAAATAAACTCAGTCTTAGGGGTGATTATGAAAGTTTCGGAACTAGGAGGTAGTATTTTGACCAAGAGATTCAATACTTTTCAAACTCTACTTGATCCATTTAGATGGTTGAAGTTGCTACCTGTATGAGAAATAATAGTACATGGGAAATGAGATACTAGTAGGTGGATTAATGCTTCAAATCTCAGTGTAGAGCTCTCTGGTAGAAGCACAAGGCCTATTCCAAAGGTCGAAGGTGCCCCCTCACCACTCACACTAATGGCAAAGCTCAGTTTCAGGATCTTCCACCCCTTCTTCCTCCCACCTTTGCCTTGCTAGTGGCAGGGTATGTCAATGATGAGGAGCCCATGGAGGCCTGACCATGCCCCATGTACTTCTCTTTATTGCCAGAAGACTCTGCTGCTAAAGAATGTGTCCCCAGTTGTGTTCTGGAATGTGGCCAGGCCCACATCTGCTCCCTCTTGAGGAGAAGGGATAGAGGGAGAGACTCCTGGGGTAGGAGAGTTTCTCAACTGGCTTATCTCCTAGAGCCCTTACTAGACATCAGGCCTTTATCTTGTGATAAAACATCTACTTATATTTGTAAAAATAACAGTTTAGTACATTATAAATTAAATGTTACTAAGGTTTAAGAATCAGATGAATTTTAAATATGTGAAGTTCTAGATAGCTTCAGGTTTACAACTTTCAGTGTCACCTGTTTAAGCATTTTAACTGTTTAGGATATGACCTTTTTATACATGCCATTTATATCCAGTTTTTTTTTTTTTAAATTTAGCTTTATTGAGGCATAATTGACAAGTTTGTAAGATATTTAAAGTACATATCTTGGTGATTTGATATACATATACATTGTGAAAGGATTCCAGCCATCTAGTTAACTAGTACATCTGTCACCTCAAATATTTATTTAGTATTTTTTGATGAGAACATTTAAATTCTACTCTCAGAAAATTTTAATTATATAATACAGTTTATCAACTATAATCACAATGTTTTACATTAGATCCTTGGAGACCTTTTTCATCTTTTAGCTGTAAGTTTGTACTCTTTTACTACCCTCTTTTTATTTCTCCTATGCTCTAGCCTTTTTTATGAGTTTAACTTTTTTTTTTAATAGGCCATATATTTTTTGGAAAATCTGATAAGTGGTTTATATCCCTTAGATCTGATAAGGGGCTTATATTTTCAAATCTGATAAAGGGTTAATATCCAAAATATATAAAGAACACTTACAACTCAAGAACAAAAATTTTCAAAAATATGAAAATAATTTGAAAAATGGGCAGAAGAGCTTTTTCTAAAAAAGACAACACAGATGGACAGGTACTTGAAAAAATGGTTCAAATCACTAATTGTCAGGGAAATGGAAATCACTAATTGTCAGGGAAATGCAAATCCATGAGATATCACACATTACACCTGTTAGAATGGCTCTTATCAAAAAGGCAAAAGAGAACAATTGTTGGTGAAGATGTGGAGAAAAGGGAACCTTTGTACACTGTTGGTGGAAATGCAAATTGGTGCAGCCACTATGGAAAACAGTATGAAGGTTCCTCAAAAAATAAAGATAGACTTGCCATATGACCCAGCAATTTCACTTCTAGTATACGTCCAAAGAAAATGAAAGCAGTAACTCGAAAAGATATATGCTTCCCGTGTTCATTGCAGCATAATTAACAATAGCCAAGTTGTGTAAACAACCTAAGTGTCCATTGATGGATGAATGGGTAAAGAAATTGTGGTACACACACACACACACACACACACACGCACGCACACACGCACACACACGCACTTGCACACACACACGAATATTGTTCAGCCATGAGAAAGAAGGAAATTCTGCCATTTACAACAAAATGGATAGACCTTGATCTCATTATTCTAGACAGAGAAAGACAAATGCAATTTTGTTTTTTTTTTTAATGCCTACAGCACCTGGTATTCCTAGGTGGTCTCCCATCCAAGTACTAACCAGGCCCAACACTGCTTAGCTTCTGAGATGCAGCGAGATCAGGCATGTTCAGGGTGGCATGGCCATAGACCTTATTTTTTTTTAACTAAATAGATTGAACATGACTTAACTGTCAGACCTTGGGGTCTGTGTAGTTTTAGACATTTCATTATGCCATGTAACTGCTGTATTTTTGAGTTTTGTATCTGCGTTTTATGCTTTTTTGCTTTACTTGCTATCATTATATCATAGATCCTTTTTTTTTTTTGATGTCATTCTTAACTCTAGCAACCCCTCCTTCACACTTCTGGTTTGATATGGATAGAAAACCACCCAACCAAAATCAAACTACAGGGCTTGAGTGGAAGAAAAAGAAGCTCAGGTTGGCTTCTCAGAATTCCTTTTTGCTGCTTTTTTGTTAGCCCTGTCTTTAATCTTTGAGTTTGGAACTCCTCCTTATTAGATTAGGATTTCACATAGTTGAATAATTTGTAAAGACTTAGGGATTTAGTTGATACCAAGTGATTCTGTTGTACTTTTTGACTCTTAAAATAATTTAACTTTATGAGAAAGCGAATTGTTAGGATTACATAGAACTCCAGTTTAAGTATCGTACAGAAGTAAGGTTGACAGAAAAGTCATAAGCATGCCACCATGCACATCTTCCTCATGCAGATGACAGATGGCAATAATTTATCATGCCGTAGTTTCCAGTTTAGACAAAGCCACATAAATCTTGAAACAGCATTCTAGACAGACACTACTCACTAGTTAAGGTAGAACTATGGGATATAGCCTATGTGTATCAGAGGGAAGGGTTCTAGTTATTTAGCTAGGGCTCAGCTTAAGTCTCCACTCAGTCATTACGTTCTCCAAAAATTCTACCACGGAAGCATCATTTACAAATAAATAAAATGAGAGAAGTGTCAAACTAGCATGAAGAATCCAAACCAAAATAAACTTCTAAAAATACAGAGTTCTCTAGCTTCCTTTCAAAGGCTCTGTCTATTGAAATGACCACCAAACTTATGCCACACACACACACACACACGATTTAGACTGTAATATTTTAATTTTTTAAGCCAGTGAAAAAAGATGTAAGGTTGACCTAGTCTCTGAGTTACTAAAACTGAGATGATGCCAGCTTTATGTCCATGATTCGCTTAAAGTCTCTCTCATCTTTTCATCTGTTACTACAATGTTAATCAGGGCTTTCTTTCCCCCTAATTAAAAAAGAAGATGTCATAGTATGTGGGACTTTTTCTCTCTTGTCTGAGGCCCTGATACAATAAATGTTGGATTCTAGATTAAAGTGCAGGATTTACAAAGGAAATTGTGGGGAACTGGTTTTGCTGCTTGCGTTCCTGTACTTTTAGGGAGTATGAAGGGATAAAGGAGCCAGTAGGGAAGGGGGAAGGTTTATAAGATTTCTTGAGAGCTAGGCTGTGAGAATATGTGCTCTTCTTCACTCATGCCTGGTGAGTGGGGCTTCTACGGAGCCTCCAGGTAAAAGTGTTCATGAGCCAGAAGCCCTGGCACTCAAGAGCACTAGACCAGTGCATGTGAGCAGTGGAGGTGTCTGCCTTGGCAAGGGTGTTTCCTGGGACCAGATGAGAGAGTAGGCTCCAGGCACTGCAAAGTTGTGCTTAAGGGAACTGGTTACCTGCAAGTCAAGAGGCTCAAGCAGGTAGTACTTTTGGATGAAAATGCTGATCTTGGACTAGGTTGCCTGATTTCTGAATCGAGGCTATGTTTATAATAATGTGGATCAAAACTCTCAGATAAGAGTGAGTAGAAGTCATCAGACCTGCCTACATTTTCTTCCAGGATGAGGATAATTTCTCGCATTGAATAAATTTTAAAGAGGTACTGGCCTTTAAAATAATGTCCTATTCATACCCTGTGAGTTGGGCTTATCCATTATATGGGGGTAAGGAACACAGTTCAGTCAGAAGGCACAGCAGGATCGGAGGAACAAAGTAAAAACGAACACCATGTGTGCAGGAAAGTATAATCCCTTTGAAGTTGCTGAAGCTTCAGGTTTGAAGATTAGAGTGGCAGAGATGAATCTTGAGAGAAAAACAAGTTCAGATCATAGACTTGACTACAGAATTTGGACTTTATCCTGCACAGATGGAGATATAGTAAGGGCTGCTAGCTCATAAGCCCTCTTTGGGCAAAGTCTGCCCATAGTGCTTTTGCTCTCAGACACAACTCTCTGACCTCCAGCATGGAATCTGACCTATAGTTGATAATTAGTATTTGAACAAATAAATAAATGAATTGATCTGGAAGTCGACCTTAAAATGTAGGCAAGAAAATGAGCTGCAGATAATGTATTACTTGTTATAAGCTTTTCTTAAAATTATTTCAGATATGGACATTTAAAAATGAGTACTGTATAGCTAGATTTAATTTTATTAATAGGCATTATCATTCAGCATTATTAGTATGCCTTAAAACAGCTTTCACATAGGTCTTTAACAAAAATCATTTTAATAAACTGCTTTAATGTTTTTTAGTTTCGATGTATCCAAGTTTTTATTTTTCATCCTTTGCGTAGGGAATGATTTCATATTTGGCTAGATTTCATAAAGTATCAACTTTTAGCCTCTTTAAATCTTATATTCTTGTATTGATGTAATTTCTATATTTTAACTAATTTCCTATCTTATATTTAATCAAAGTTGATATGAGAATAAATCAGCTGAGGTGCAGGAAATATATTTTGTGTATACATACAAACATAGGCTCCATATTGTATGGCGTATAATTATAATGATTTGTATTTGTGTTTATTACACTGGACGTCAGTTACGTCCTTGTGGTAGTAACACTTGAAATATATTTTAAACTTTTTTTTTCCCTCAGATGTAAATTTCCCCAGAAAGACTTAGAAATGCTGTTTCCTGGAATGAGTGCTGATTTTACAAGTGAGAATTTTTCAGCTGCCTGGTATCTTATAGAGAACCACTCAACTACCAGGTTAGTGATATTGGACTGTTGGCTGTGAATGGTTTCACTCGGATGCAGCTAATAGGATTATAAAACAATGTGGGTTTTAGGTTCAACTCTGCTACTTTGGAGCCCTTTGATTTTGGGTGAGCTCATGAACATCTCGGGGTATCTATTTCCTTATTTATAAAATGTGATTATTAGAGTACCCTTATTTCCTACTATCATGTTTTTTCTACATGTTTCATTATTTGTGCAACCCATTAAAACTTTGTGGAGTCTCAGCTGGATACCTAACCTGAAGTCTGAATGTGACTTTTGCTTACTCAAATAACAAAACTTTCAAGTCTTGGTGTAAAATAGTGAACACACCTCTTTCCGTTACTGTAGAGCAAAAGAGGATGAGTTAGTTTATCATTTTACAGAGACCTGGTTTAAAATTAGGCAAAAAATATACAACATCATATATCTAAATTAAAGTACTCATTTTTGTCTGCTAATGACATTTGATCCTCTCTATGCAAGGTCAGATTTGTAACTTTTTTTGCAAGACTGGTTTAAAACAGTTATATTTAGTAAAAATGTTTGACTAAATGGTTTGTTGCATAAAACTTTTATTCTTGAAAAGTTAACTTGTTAAAATATACCTTTGGAGAAATTTTTTTCCTATTGGAATGCAAACTATTACAATAGTAGAAGACATGAAGAAAAGTTGGTATATACAGAGAATAAATTTGGCCTGATAAATCTTTAAAGCAAATGTCTGAAATCTTTCATTGTAGAAGATGGTTCTAATTTCACATTATGGATGTGGTTTTTCTATTACTATGAGTCAGAATTGATCTCTTTTCTGGATAAGCCTATCATAGTACTCAATGTATTCAAAGTTTTATAGCTAGATTTTCTTAGCTCAAATGGAATTAAAACTTCTGAAATACAGAGGACTATATATTTTTCTCTAGTTGAGTTGTAGAGATAAAATATTGTGGTCTTTTTAGTTATTTAAATTGTGAATTGATGCTCTCTTCCTCAGGTTTTCTGTAATTTCACTCCTAATGACTGGCTCATTTAGGATAACAGTATGCTCATTTTGTATCCAGAATACAGAAATGAACATACAGAGAAAGTCCTGTCTTAGATAGCGTCTACCATGATCTAAGCCTTCCCACCAGGGAGATGATACTCAGAACGCCTTACCTGGCAAATCATATATACGTTATATCAGTTATAAAAATACAGGTATATTTACTTTATAGGGGTCTGATATATTTGGAATGACTATTTGAGGGCTACTAATCTCTTTCCTAGCTGCTATAATTTTGTATTCATAATAAAAGGTTTAGATATAGGTAAGAATGTGAAAACTTTGATTTTCATCTGGTTACATGTTATATCTGTTTGTATCTTTCTTAATGTAGGCTTCAGTATTTTACACTTAATGAGTTGTCTTCTATTTTGCTTGTTAGGATTCTCAAAATTTTGGTTTCTTCATTTCATTTCAGTTTTGAACAGCTCAAAATGGCAGTTACCCACCTGAAGAGACAGGCTAACAAGAAGAGTGAAGGCAGCTTGGCGTATGTGAAAGGCGGTCTTAGTACATTCTTTGAAGCCCAGGATGCTCTCTCAGGTAAGGTGATTCTCAGAGCCATGTGCTGGGGCTTCCACAGCAGAAACCTAACACTGCATTTGCAGAGTGTTTACAGGGTCTGTATTCATAAAAATAGAGATCTAAAATGTGCTATAAATATTTGTTGCTGAGTAGGCTGGAATCTCTTTGAAGCCTTGGTACTTTAAATATTTTTCTCTGAGGCTTTTGTAGACCCATCATACATGTGTGAAATATGAGACTACTTTATTTCTCCACAATATCCAGTCTCCAAGGCCAATAAGAAATTGAATCTCAATGGGGAAAATTCTAGAATTTAAAACATCCTTTTACAGCCATCAATATTTTTCATGTTACTAATTCTATAAATGTGACCCATTGTGTGTTGGTCACATTGTTCACATTGGTGACCTAAAATTTTAACAAAAATAATGCTGACCAACTAACTACTACTAAGCAAGTGATTATTGCATATAGAAAATGATTTTATTAGTACATTTGAAAATTTTAGACACATTTTTTGATGTAAATGAAATGCATACTACAAAAAATATTAAATGGTTGAATAAGAAGGAACTACTGTAATCCCATTGTAGAGATATTTTATATGAATTCATATTACAAAATTAGAATTACATATACAGTTGTATATGCTAGAAACCTTTATTCTTTCAATTGTTCCTCTGGGTGATTATTTTACATATAGCATTTGATTTATTAGTAGCTCTTTAGAAATTTTTCTGGCTATAGTCTTAAGTGAAATTGATCTGTGATTTTTAAAAATGATTTTTTTATCAGATTTTGGTGTTTACATTATATAGAATCATATAACTGGATTATATAGATTAAGAATTATATATGGAAATTTGAAAGAGCTAATATATTTAAAGAGCTAGTAAATTGTTCAAGTAATTTGTTTTACTTTTTTTATTATGATAAATTTCGAATGCTTTAAAAGTAGAGAGAATAGTACAGTCACCCTCACATACCTGTTACCTAGATTTAACAGTTCTGAATATTTTTCCATACTTGCTTCGTCAGTGTTTTTTAAGGATGGTTGGTTTGTTTTGTGTATTGCCGCTCTCAAGCAATGAATCTCTAGCAGTATGACATTTCTGTTTTATGGACTTTAGTATGAGGCCCCCAAATGAGGACATTTACCTACATAACCACAGTACCATTATCGCAGCTAACAAAAGTTTCAGTAATTCTTTAATATCATGTACTTCTCAGTTCAAATTTAAATTTCTCCAATTATCCTCTGACTTTCCTTTTTATAGTTGGTTTGTCCAAATCAAGATGTAAATAAAGTCCAGGTTTGGTTTTTCATTTGTTCTTTTTAGGTTTTTAAGCTTTTTTATACTAAAAGAATCTTTTCACCTTTGTTACTTTTTCTTTTCTTTTCTTTTTTTTTTCCCCATACTGATGATTTATTGAAGAAAAAAGGCTTATTTGTTCCATACTCTGGATTTGACTGATTACTTTCTCATGGTGTCTTTTAACTTATTTTACTCTCCATTATATTGTTTAGACTTATCTAATTGGACATTAGATATTATGCAGTTTCAACAATTTTGGCCACATGTGGGTACTGTGTGCTTTCTGTTTTATCACATCAGGAGGCCATTAGTGTCTGCTTGTTCCTCCTGTAGAGACACTATGATGGTTCAGTGGGTTCAGATGGGTTGGACACTGGCAGTTGTGTATATATATGTTTTTGAAAATTCTATTTTTTGTGTTTTGTTTATTTTGATTTGGTTTTCCCCTGAAATTCTCTCCATCAAGATTTTCAGGTTTTTTAGCATTGCATTATAATTTTTAAATCATTTAAAATTTATATTCTAGGTCTTTTCTCATTATCAATTCATTTTTTGTGTTCTACTTTATTTACATTGATTGTTTAGTGAAACTATTTTGTATTTTCAAAAGTTGAAATTTTAATTTTCCTCTTTGATCTAGTAGTTTGTAATAGACTTTTGTTTTTTAAAGTTAGTTTTAGTCTTATTATGAAAGCAAATGTGTTCCTTAATATATGTCAATTTTCTCTTAGTGCGCCAAAGATAAAAATGGAGGGTGGGGCATAGTCTCTTTAGGACACACTGTTTGATAGAATATCAGTGATTAATTATATTATTTAAATTTAGGTTATTTAAAATAAACATGTCAGACAAACCTCCCTCTTTAATTTTGATTCTTTGTATGAAAAGCATGTGTACTTTGTAACTTTTGGTGGTTTGGATTATCTTGAAACTAATATTTTAATATAATAATAATAACTACAAAATTAGGGGCAATTCCAAGACCACCTGCAGGTTTGATAGTTTGCTAGAAGGACTCACAGAAGTCATTGAAAGCTGTTGTACTTGCAGTTATGATTTATTTCATCGAAGAAGTACAGATTAAAATCAGCCAATGGAAAAGACTTATGGGGCAGGGTCCAGGAAAGTTCCATGCATGGAGCGTCCAGTTGTCATTTCAAAATGGAGTCATGGACAGCACTGATTTTCCTTATAATGATGTGAGACAACGTACATAGAGTATTGCCAGCCTGACCCAAGCCTGGTGTCCAGAGTTTTTACTGGGGCTCTGTTACATCAACATAGTCAACTGCCCCAGTGACTGAGCTCTTCAGTCCTTCTGGAGGTTGAGCTGATACTGAGTGACCCATAGTCCTCACTGTAAATCATATTGTTAGATTATATGGTGTGGCCCAAGGCCCCCAAGTAAATAAGACACTTTATCAGGTAAGACATTCAAAGAGCTTAGAGATTACTTTCCAGAAGCCCAGGATAAGGCTAGAACTCTCTGGCAAGATTAAATTCTGTTCTGCACAATAGCACACTATTGACATTCCACAACTTTCCTTTTATATGCGTTTGTTTAATATAGTAGGCATTATGTACTTTTTAACCTTAAGAAATTTTGATTTGGGCATCTCTCTTGTAAGCAACATGTAGTAGTTTTATTTTTTATACCATTTTGAGACTCTTTGCCTTTTAATAGAGGAATTTAAGTGATATACATGTATCATAACTAAAATTTTTGTCCTTTTGTTTTATTCTCTTGTTGTTTTTTGTTTTTCATTTTTCCCTCTGTACTATGTAGACTGTATTGTTTGCAGATTTGGGAGAAATGTTTTTAAATTTTATTATAGGTTGTCTTTTGACTCCTGTTGTGTATGACAACAGTTGTGCACATCTTTATTTCTCATGCGCTTTCTTTTTTTCTGGTCTTAATTTAATCTGAAGTTATAGACCCAGCTGCTTATTTTACCATTTTTTTTCTATTTCATTTTGAATATTTCGTATTTCAAAAGACAAAAAGACTTTTTGTCTTTTGCATTTAAGTTTATAACATATTTACTACAGTTATTTAAAATTTACCATATATGCATAAATTTAATTGGCTTTAATGTTTATTGCCTGTCAGTTTATTTTTTTTTCCTATCTTTGAATTTTTTGTTTTTAACTATGGGTTATGTCTTTTGTGCTATGCCTTTTGAATTCTTGCATGTCTGGAAATGTCTCTTGTTTTCACACATGAACAACCACTTGGCTGTAAGAGAATTATTTTCCAGAAACATTGATCCAGTTTCTTTTAATGCTGCAGAGAGGAAGTCCGGAGCCAATGCAATTCTTTATTGCTTGTAGAAGAGTTGATTGTTTTTCTCTACCTAAATGCTTAAAAGATATATTTGTTTAGCCTTGAATTTAAAAAAGAAATACATACCAGGTTATATTGGAATGTAGGTCTTGTTTTTATTCATGTTACCTAATATTTGATAAGCTTTTAGAATCTGTAGACTACCTTCAAATTTTAACACTTTTTTTTTGTTAAGTCAGATTTTATTTATGGTTTGTCTCTGAATATCCTTTCATAAAAATATCACTCTTTTCCTTCTGCTACCCTGCATGGTGTTCAGTACCCTTTCTGTTTTTTAGTAGAATGCTAAGTTGCCCAGCAAGAAAATGCCTTTACTAGTTTCCTTCCATTTTCTGCCATGCTGGATGTTGGGAAATATGGTCTCTAAATGGTTGTGAAAGGAAAGATGTTATTGGAAGTGGAAAAAAAATGGGGAGCTGAACTATAGTCATAAAGAAAAAACATTGAAGATTTTTTGGTCTCTGTCAGCCCTGCGTTAGAGTGTTAAGCTAGATAGAGATGATAGAGCATAATCGAACTACTTTTTTCCCCCATTTTGTTATTATCTGTTTCTTCTCTTTGATTATTTCGTACGTAGTCCAAGGTTTTTATTTTTAGTCTATTCCAGTAAGGTTAACAGGTAGTAGCTATTACCCTCTTGTATAGCCTTTATTTATCTTTAAGTTTTCATGCTTTTGTCTTTTTTTCTTCTGTGTCCCATGAGTATTTTAATTAGAACTTGACCATAGTGTGTCTGGCATAACTAATCTGCCAGTGTTAACCTCAGTGTGTTTATTACAATTTTTTTCTTTACGATATCCTACAAAAATATTCTTAGCATCATACTTCACTTTTCCATGGCTGTCATTCTGCCATTCTCTTTCAATCACTTGAAGTCTTAATGAGCCTTGATTTCTTACCAGCTACTGCTCACACAAGCTCTCCCAGGTTATGGTGATGTTCGTATAGCTTCTTATAACGTTAAAGGCCTTCTTCACTCCCTCAGTGCCATATGATTGCTACTTTTATTTCGGTGACCATTTCCCTGACTGCCCCTTGAGTTTGTCATCTCAACAGTCACTTGTTTTTTAGTGGCAAGTTCAGCATTATCACTTGTTCCTTTTGAGAATAACTATGGGCCAAAATTATATGAATTATTCCTCTTTCTGATTATACTGGAGTAAAGAATACCAGAATAAAGAGGCCAAAAAAGAGTGAATAAACACATTTTGCTTGATACACAATTGGTCTTCATTCCCATATTACTTTTATTGCTCCTATTCCAGGTCATGTGAGTCATATTGATTTTTTTTGGCACATTCTGTTGTTAGTGTCTGTTGATGTATGAAGATAATCTAGGCAAGTATGCTTATATAAGACCCAGTTATCTAAATAAAAACCCTTTATACCTGTTAGTGTTCTATGTAGTAGTTTTAATTTTATTATTATTTATTGTTTCTTTTCAATATAACCGAGGAAGGAAAAGATTCACAGATTACCTAACCAGTTTAAATATAATTTATATGTGATTTAGCCACTCTCATAAAAATTTGGTAGAATAAGAAGTAGAAACTAAATGTTTGAAAAGTTCTTTATAAATTTAAATTATTAATACATCTTACTCTAACCCTTCCTAGTAAGTAAGTATTATGCTCAGAGGCTGGCACATAGGCCAAATTAGGCCCCAGCCTATCTTTGTACAGGCTATGAGCTAAACATGATTATCTTTTTCAAATGCTTTTTTTTAAAAAGAAGAAGAATATGGGATAGAGGCCCTATGTATCCCACAAAGCCTAATATATTTATTGTCTGGTTCTTTTTTCTTTTTTTTTAATTAAGTTTGTTGAGGTAACATTGGTAAATACAATTATATAATTTTCAGGTGTACATTATAGTTTGACATCTGTATATTCTGTTGTATGTTTACCATCCAAAGTCCAGTTTCCTTCAGCTACCATATATATGATCCCCTTTACCCACTTCATCCTCCCCCTAACCCCCTATATTTGACTCCCTTTACCCCGTCTATCTCCCTTCTCTCCCCGAGCCTTTACCCTCTGGTAATCACTAGTCTATAGGTTCTTTATAGAAATAGTTTGTCAATCTCTGACCTAGTTTGACTATTCCTATGTCATACTGGCGAGTAGTAACATATAGTGCTTAGAGTATATACACACAGTGTACCCGACACTGAATCCTTATAGACATTGCCATATACACATGTCATATCTTAGTGCTTTATTTAATAATGATATTATATGAATGCATGAACAAATATTATGATTTTTAATTCAAATTTGCATATTTGACGTCTACATTTTATTAGAGTTCACATCATAACTTCAGTGAATCAGTAGGCAGTCTTTCTATAACTGATTTTTCTTTGAATAGAACTTTTATATACATACTTTTTTCTCAAATATAAATTTATGAAGTTCAACTGCTTCACTTTCAATAGATTAGAAACAATAACAAACCTGTTATCATGTACTATGTTGCTTATTGAGTTATACTATTTAAAAATGTTTTCAGAGAAAATAAAAGATCAAGTGAACCAGCCATTTGTTTATTTGGTTTAATTTTCTGGAAAATAGGATTGCCTTTATCAGATCCCAGTGTCTCTTGGTCCTCAGGCCTGGCTGACAGTTTGACAGTGGCTCTGCTGTGGTGGAGATGGGAGGCAGGAAGCTGCCTTGTCAGCAGAACAGGGCTGTAAACTGAGCTCCGGGGAGCCGGGTTCACCTCATCTTGACCTGCTGATCAGTGATGGGTTTTGTCAGCAACAGAATATGTGGTTGCATGATTTCCTTTTAAAGCTAGTTTTGACTTAGAAAGTAGCATTTGAATCAGGGCTACTATAAGATACAATATCTTATTGTCATGGACAAACTGCATGAAGTGCCTGCTTAATAAATTGCAATGAGTGCCAAATGTTCTTTTGCAACCAGGACTGTCAGAAAAATTACAACATTTAAATAAATAGTGTGAGCATATTTGCTTAGAACATGGAAGTCTTTCTAGTCTTGCTTTTTAATCTTCTTTCTTAAAGATGGGAAATTTTTTTCCATTTAAGTACAAGTTAGGCTTTGATATTTGAAGACATTTTAGGTTACCATTACCACTTATTCCAAATTTAAAACATTAAAGGAATAACTTTTTCCATTCCCAAATCAATGAAGACAATTAAAAATATAGTGGCTGATTTTTTTTCCCCAAATGTATTTTTCTATGAATGTGTTTCTTCAACAGAGAAGTGGTCTATTTTATAGTTTCAAATAAAATTTGAAGTTGCTTTACAAAAAAAAGTGTAAAAAGGGACAAGATCAGTATTAGAAACTAATTAAATGAAGCCAAGAAATAGATGTTATCTTGCATTGAGAATATATGTTCATACCGTATTTGATCACTGAATTTGACCCAAATTTTCCAACCAATGAATCAAGGGAAACAAATCGAATCGTAATTACAATACATATTAAAATTTTTTTTTTTCTTAGACTTTCCCCTCCCCCATACATCTGCCACCCATGACTGGTGGGTTGAGGCAGAACCTGTAAATGCCTATTATGAAAGAGTTTGATGCTCTATTTGAATATTAGAGAATAGCAAACATAAGAGTAACAATAATTTTAGTATACTGGCCGTGAGGCCTTTGGAATTACATATCTTGCATGTGAGTTTACTTGAGCAGGTTATGTGAAAAAATAAAATCCTGGGTGTTTTAGCAGCTATTACTTTTAAGGTCCATTTATTTGCAATTGACTGCAGTTCCCAACTGACATAGTAAGTCTGTTGTTTTCATTGTACAGATGTGAAAACAGAGGCTTAAACAGTTTATGCTGCTTAGTCATGCAGTATGAGCAGTATGGGGGTGAAGTTTATTGTTCTGGAATCAGACTGCTTGAGTTCAAATTTTGGGTTTGGCTTTGTGACCTTGATCAACCTGTTTAATTTTACTGAGTCATGATTTTCCCATCTGTGAAATAGAAATAATTTTAGAACATACATAATTGGCCTCTTACAAGATGAGCAATATGCATTAGAAACTTATCATTGTACTTAACTTATGGCCATGGCTCAATATTTTTCTTGCTATGTTATTTTTATGATATCAGAATTTTGAATTTGAAATTGTATTTGGCCATTTTGTTTTGAAAATTCTCTTACTGCTCTGTTTAAATCTTCCCCTATTTGGGAGGTAAAAAGTTTTGAAATATAAATTATTAAATGATTTCCTAATAATCTTTATGAGAACTGTGTAGTTATATATCAATAATAGCAAGAAGGAGCAATTAGGGGGATCATTTTATAAACTATAGAAATGTCTAACCAATGTACTGTGTACTTGAAGCTAATATAAAACATAGCAAAAACCCCTAGCGTAATTTGTATATCCACAAATTGATGTATTATTGGTAGATATTACTAGATGTTTCTTGGGAACCTCCAGTGGAATAATTACAGAATGAATAGAACATGAATACCTTTTGCTATATTATGTTTCAAGGTCGAAGTTCGATACTTTGAGTTTGATAGACGTCAAATAGTAGTATTTCTGAAACTGAGAAATAAGTGACTTTCCTGTGGCCAAATATAAAAGTTACTTAAGTCTTACTTTTCTTTTGTAATGCAACTGTTTTTACCATTCAACAGTGAGCATGATGATTATATGTATAATGTACTATTTTAATAGTGTTAAACAGAATAATTTGGACTGGTGTATGCTGATTACTTTGCAGAGTTTGTACAGAGTTTTTACATGTTTGTGCTTCTTCCAGCAGTGAAAATAATATGACCATTTTTAAAAGCTATTCAAAAATGTCATTTTGATGTAATGTATTCCCATTCATTAAAATAGCATACATTTTAACTAGACTTTTTTTTTTTTTCTTCTAGCCATCCATCAAAAACTAGAAGCAGATGGAACAGAAAAAGTAGAAGGATCCATGACGCAAAAACTGGAGAATGTTCTGAACAGTAAGTTTTGTCGTACTACCCAAAACTATTTATGGACTTTATAACAAGCTTTAATATAATTCGTGGATCTGATTTCACAGAACAAGACAGTAAGTTACATTTTAATATTTATTTCTAAATAATGATTTAGTATTTATTTCTAGGTAATGATTTAAAGAATATAAAGATTAAAACATTGATAATTAATGTTTCATTTCTGTTGACATTTTACTTATGAGAAATCATAATTTGAAAAAAAGCCAGTATACTTCTTAAGAAGTAGTATTTGCTACCATAAAGACCAGTATATAAATAACATCATCAAAGACAGAAAAGCACAGAGGCGGTAGCCAGGATTATCATTGAACAAAAACCTGAAAAAGCATCTTCAAGTATCTACTAGTGTTAATGCACATAATATCAGCTACTAGGATAACAGATACTTAAGTGTCATTTATTTATCTATACCTTGCCTTTTTCCAAAACAAACTTAAGGCAGCTGCATATTTAAGAGTGTTTCTAACTCTGAGACTTTTGTAAAAATGTAGGCCAAGAGAAACTGACATATGCTAAATTTTGGGTTCCACTTACCTGACATCCTAGCTCCAAGGTACTTATGCTGATTTGAAAGAAACCCATCAAATGAATCAATTCTTATTATAATATTAATGGCTTAAAAATAAGTTTTCCTCTTTCACGCATTTAGTAAACATTTGACAAGGAGCAGTAATGCCCAAAGGAATCTTATTTTTAAAAATAAGTATGGCATATGATTTCTCCATAGTAGAGTTAATAACTAAAAAATTTAAGAACCATCACATCACATCTTTAGTGATTCTGTGCAAGTAGGACTGTGTTATCAAGTTAGTTTTTACACTTCTAGCTTAATTTACTCCCGTGAACAGAGCTTACTGAGGTTTTTCTTTTTGTAAATATCTGTTCATAAATCTAGGGATCTCTGATAAGAAAGTATTTTCTAAAAGGTAGCTTTAATTTGACATAGGCTTTCTTTGGTAGCAGAATTTGACTACTTGGATTTCATCCTAAATTTATGAGTTTAAAAGCACTTTAAATATTTTTCTTTCTAGTTGTTGTTGTTTTTGTTGTTATTTTTTGCCTTGAGATTTTGCCTTGTTTTCGTGTGCGAACCAAGTGACGAACTTGGTTGAAATTAACATATTCTGAATTCAACCCAAATAAACATTTACTAAAGCTATTTCTATATTAGCATAGTCAGACATATTAAGGTCTTGGAAGGATATTTTTTACTTAGTGATGTTATTTTCACTAAAAAAGTTGTCATTAAACCACAATATCTTTAAAAAAAATAAGATTATTTCAGTAATTTTTAAAAGATTTGTAACAACAAGCTGACATAGTATATTATTGTATCAATTAAAGAAAATACATATTCGTTAAGGTTTTGAAAAAATATCTGTTTCAAATGTTAGGTTTAGCATAGTGTGTTAACATAATTTTTTTCTTTTAAGAGCAGTTTAGAAAATGCTCCCTTGGGACTTGTGTTATAAAATTTATAAGGGAAATTATTTTATTTCTTTTATAACCACAAACCTTTTCTAAAATTCTGTCATAATCACTTTCTACTAAAGTTTGCTCTTTTTGAATAAAATTGGGTGTAACATAACTGGTCACTTCTTTATGAGACTCTCTTCAGGACTTTCTGGTGTAAAAATTTCCCTTAAAATATATTACTTTGTCCTTTTTTTTCTAGAAACATTTTTTTTTTTTATCAACTTGATGTTAATATTTACTATCTTACAATAAGGTTTTGCTAATTCAATTTGACCAACATTTATTTAAGACTGTGTGGAAGTATCGTACTCAGTCCAGCATTGGATACGCAGCTGGAAGACATGTGGCTCCAGCCCTGTGAACATGTCCTCTGTCCAGGGATTATAGTTACCTGAGACTTCAGAAGCTGTACAACTAGGGAATCAGAAAATAGCCCCATGTGGCTAGTAGCTACCATATTAGACAGTGCAGGTATAGACAGTGTAGTATAAGTATTTGTAGTAGCAGCTGTGGTAATAGTAGCTAAAACATTTTCAGTGTTCACTAAACATTCTCTATAGATTTAGTACTCACAATAACTGTATGAGGTTTTAACGATTATCTCCATTTTAGAAGCCCAGAAATATCAAATGAGTTACCTAAAGTCATATGAGTATTCAGTGGCAGAGTTTATATCTAGAAATCTGGCTTTAAATTTTTGCTTTAAACTATAGGCAGACCTTGCTGTGCATGATTTTGATATGCATGAATTTCAGTTTTACCACAGTTTAGTTAAATATACCTGTTCCCTAGCAACACAGTTTAGATTTCAGTTACCACGGTATATTTGATATAGTTGCATAAAATACAAACTTGGTTGCTAGCTCTTTTCCATAGATCAGTCACTCTGTAAATAACAGATGTGCAAGTGATCAGTGACCAACTATGCCTCTTCCGAGTCTGTTAGTGACCGGTCACTGCACATGTGTTATCACTTCACCCGCAGAGAGCCTAGTGGCTAGTTGTGTGGCCTTATCCCCCAGAGATAAATTCAAATGACATTTAATAGAAATGGATAATTAAAAGAGGGGATTGGCCCACAAAGATGAAAGTGCATCAAGAAACAAAGTGATAACAGTGTAAGTGAACTCAAATCTAACATGGCCGGAGTTACAGAAGTAGTTCATAGTGGGAATGCGGACACTGCCGCTGTTCGAGAGACTCAAGCTGTGCAGATAGAGGAACTCAGTGAAGGTGAATTTATTGATGGAAATGAGGAAAATGTGAAGAAAAAGATGAAGATGTTTTACAGAAAGCAGTGCCTAGGGGAACACTCACAGATAATCCATGACATTAAAAGTACAAAGGATAATAAATTTAGAAATGAGTATAATTTGTCAAAGCACATAAAAGATGCTTGATACATAGTATAACTTTTACGATGAAAAAAGAAGGCAAGCAATCTTGGCAATTTTTTTACAACTTGCGTTTTCAGCGTTTCTAATGTTTTAAATTTTAATGTACTAAATAAATAATACTTTTATTGCCTTTTATATTCTTATTTATTTATAACCAACAGTGAGTTTTTAGTGTTTCAACAAACAATTTTAAAAGTTACAGAATGGAAAATACAGACAAATAAGCAGGAGATTAAATTGTGGTGCAATAATACTCTGCTGGTTCTAATCCTATGATATTCTGGAGCCTGCACAAGAGGCACCTAATTGAAAGGTGGAGTGGAGAGAATATCAAAGGAGGGAACATGAGTCTTAAAAGAGGAATGGGAAGTAGCCAGGGAAGAAGAGGTTCGTGGGTGGGCAGCTAAGTAGATATGGGTTGTCCCATGCAGAGCAAGCAGGATGAAGAGGAAGGCACCAACTTCAGAAAGGAGATGGGCAGCATTCCAAGAACCAGGATCCAGCGGGACTGGTGTGCAGAAATGAGAGGTGAGGGTGCCAGATAGACAGCGGTCTGCTCATGACAAGCTTTCTGTGTAGTGCTTTGGAATGTCTTTATCCTGAAGATTGAGCCAGTGAAAGATTTTAAATAAGGGAATGATATTAACTTTTTAAAGAACATTCTGCCATTTGTATAGAGAATGGATTAGAAGGGAGCTAGACTGAGACAAGAAGGGAAACCAGATAGTTTACAATTATGATGTTAAGAGTAAAGTGCCAAGGACTTTTAACCAAAACAAAGGTGATGAAGGTAGAGTGGATGGTGATGAGAGATGTTAAGGAGATGAGAAAGGCAGTATTTGGTCACTGATTGATGTGAAAAGAAGAAAAAGGAAGTAGTCAATTATGACCTCCAGGTTTCTGGCCTCAAATAGAGGAAGAAAGAACAGGTTTGGGGCATGAGGAGAAGAGCAGAGAGGGAAAAAATTCGGTTTGATTTATAACATGTTGAGTTTGAGATTGCTGAAGGTCATACCCATAAATATCTTTTTTGTTCTCAGTACTTCTTACCTGTGTTACAATGAACACATTAAATAACCTCTCTCTGTTTTAGTTGCCTGCACTATAAAATGCGGATAAAAATCATGCCTGTCTTATGGGATATAAGCAAGTTTAAGTGATTTAACATATATACACATTTTTAGAAGGAGAATTTAGAGTAATTAATATAAAGTTCTTAGACTAGCACTTAGCATAGAGTAAGTACTCAATATTATATGTCTAGTATGTCTTTATGTCACCCACAAAGGTTTCTTAAAACCTTTTTTAAGTTATGAGGGACCTATAGGTGCTAAAATCTTTTTCTCCCTCATGTCATCTTCATTCTTTTCATTCCACTTCCTCAGTTCTTCCCATAGAATCTGAAAGTTGATGTCCATTCAGGAATCTTTTCTTCTCCATGATGAAGCCTGACCAGCTATCTGCTTAGACTCAGGGTCCTGTTCCTGTACCCCAAACCCCTTAAAACTGCTGTGCTCCTTCCTGGTTATTGCCCTCCTCAGCTCTGCTGTCAGAGTTCATTCAAAGGGAAATTCTCAGGGTTCCTCTCAGGGACTAAGTTGGTCCCATAGGATAATGCTGGGATGTCTCAAGAAATGCTCTCATAGTATTCCCTTAAAACAGCGAGGGATTATTGAATTGTCTCCCCCAGGAAAACAGGAATTTATCTTTGGGATGGCTCAGAATAAAGGACTTCTTTGTGATTGGTAAATTCATTTAAAAAAATTATTGTATGTTCAGTGAAGATATATATGTAAAGATTAGTCTTAAGGTAACAGACATATTTTTTATTTTTATTTTTATGTTTTGATTTTTTTTTTTAATAGTTGTAGCTTGAGATATAGATTTGGGAATTATCAGCATAGGGATGGTAGTTGAATGAACAGGATTGAATGATTTCACATGAGAACTATGTGTAAAATTAAAGAAGAAAGCCAAGGACTTGAAACACTAAGGAATATGAGAGTCAAATTTGTAAAAAAGGAACTTACTTTTACTCAGTGGTATGATAGTAATGTTTAACAACTGGCAAAAAGGAAAAAGAAAGAAAAAGACAGCTAACCCTAGTATTAGTGTTTCTAGTGTGTAAATTCTCCTATCGTTGGTTTCAGGCTCCCAACCTGACATTACTGAATGGAAGTGGAGAAGAGATGAGAACAGTTGGCTCTTGTGAGCAGTATGAGCCGACTTCTGCTCTTTTCTTATCTCTGAGATTCTGTTCTGTGTACTTTATGTGGTGCTGTGTAATTCCAGTATCAGGCACGGCTCTGTAAACAAGCATTTGACCATTTGTAATGATACTATTCATGAAATATCATTATGTTATTGATCTCAGCCTATCCATTGATTTTCTGGAATCTGTTAAGAGAAAATGAGACATACAATAGGTTGTTAGCTGTCTTTGTGACTCTGGTTTACTATGTATTTAAGTATAAATTTTAAAGTTACCTTAAATTTTCAGGCACTTTAGTGTTTCCTAATCTCTTTTAACTTGCTTTTTCCTGGGATAAATTGTGTCGTGCATGTGTGTATGGGGGGAGTGGAGCACAGTGCCCACACAGTGTACCCAGTTTACATCAAATAGAGAACACAGGTTGAAAGTCACTTATCAGTGCCATGAAAAGAACCAATAAGGTCACTTTGAAATAAGAGAAAGCATATTTACTTTAAACAAACACACTTAAAATTATAAGACAGCATTAGAATTACATGACTAGTTTTTCTAGATGACAGGAGTTCCTAGTACAATTAATTTTTTTTTTCACTGTTAAGGATATAAGACGAATGAGAAGTATTGGTTTGATTGGTTAGTGTGCATGTGCAGTGCTTCAGTGACTTTTTTTCCATCTTCTTTTTTTCAGCTTTATTGAGATAAAATTGACAGATAACATTGTGTAGAGTTAAAGCATACATGTTGTTTTGATACACTAACATATTGCAGTGCAATTATCACCTTGGCTTTAGCTATCACCTCTGTCACTTCACATAATTCCATTTCTTTTTCGTGGTGAGAACATTTGAGATTTACTCTTAGTGTTTTCAGGTATCTGATACAGTATTGTTCCCCCACTCCCTACCCTCCAACCCCTGGTAACCACCATTCTACTCTCTATTTCTATGAGTTTGCCTTTTCTAGAGCCTACATATAGGTGATACCGTGCAGTATTTGTCTTTCTGTACATATGACTGACTTCACTTAGCATAATGTTCTCAAGGTCTATCCATGTTGTCCCGTCTTACACTGAGGAAAGTTTTACTGCTCAGTCAGCCCTGTTATAGTGGTGACAGCCACAGTGCCATTATAGCTGCATTGCTGTTAGTGCTTGAGTTTCATATGTAACTGAGACGATGATAGTCACTGTCCAGTGAGCTAGTGTTGAGAGAGTCTCTTGGTGAGGAGAAAGGACCAATTTTCAGATCTAGACTTGCTCAGAGCTGGTAGTTATAAGATCAAGATTCATTCTGCAACCTATAAGACCAAAGGCATGTGGTTCAGTTAGATTTGTTCTGTGATTACACCTTAGATGTTCATACCTCTGCCAGCTGCATTAAAATTGGGTTGTTCCCGGTGTGAGAAGGTAGAGTGAGGATGTGGATGGATTGGTGCACAGGAGGATTGTTCTAGTAGGGTATTTGACAGATGTCTGACTGATGGCTTACTTATGGTGACCTTTGTGTGTGAGCAACGCTGCTGAGTTTAGTAGTTTCATTTTCTTTCTTTTTTTAAGAAATTAATTTATTGAGTAACATTGATTAATAACATTATATAAATTTCAGGTGTACAACTTTATAATACAACATTGTGTGCTCCTCACCCAGTTTCATTTTCTTATTAGTAGCCCTAGAGAATAAAGACACAAAATGCATTTTGTTAACTTCTGGTAATTTTTATCTGATGGCACAAATCTTGGTTTCACTGCCCTCATTTATTTTATTACTGGATATAATTGTTCAGTAACTAAAGAGTTATGAATTACCAAAATTCTATTTTGTGAATTCAATAAAATCCACAACAGAATAATTTATGGACAAGTTATGTAAATTATGATTATATTTTCTCTGCACAAATTAAAATTTTCTATATACATTTTTGTATAAATAAAATTATAATTTTATAGTTTATAATTTCTGCCTACAAATTTTTCTCTATAAAGTGTTTATATTTTATTTAATTATGTATGGATTTTCTACCTTACTTGTTTTCATACTTTTTAGAGGCGCTAAATTGTTGGTTGGTATTTTTTATTATCTTTAAAAGAAGATGAGAAAAATCTTATTTTGAACTCATAATTTTTGCCCCAAGTCTTTTCATTGTATATTAAAAAAAGTGCTTGGGGATTTAACATCCACAGCTCACACATAAGTAATTAACCTTTTAAAATATTTAATCTCATTCACATATATATTCATTTATGAAGCTTCAGTTCATAAAGTTTCTATTTTTATATGATAATTTTCTTTGCAGAAAAAAAGTTTTCACCCTAATCATATTTTAAATATTCATTTAGCCATTATTATGTGGTTTGGTAGCAGGAAGAGAATATTTTTTTTTTCTCATCTTATAGTGGAAATTTAATAGTCAGCATTAAATAGAAAGTGGTGAAAGTAGCGAGCTTGACAAAACAAAATTTTTACATCAGGCTTTTAAAATTTCAACAGAATTCAAGCATTATTTAGATAAAACAATTATGTTACAAAGACGACTTTTAACAAGATCAGGCCACCCACATTGTGGACTAGAGAATATGGCATGCAAGCCACCCAGTGAGACTGAGGTAATTTTTTCATCTTTGCTTAAAGTATAGTCACTAGACCAGATAATGTAGAAACTTTTTATGAGCAGTGATCAAACAGCTGAAAACAATTTATTCTTTTTCTCCTCTTGTGGCTAATTAAAAATAATTCACAAGTTGAAAAGGTTTAACTATTTTGACACAGTAAATTTCGCTTTAGATAAAGCAACTTTCATTATAGTGATTCCTATAATTTGAAGTCTTTAAGGTTAAAAAATTACATATACACACACATATCTATATCTATATCAATCAATCTATCTATCTATCTATATATATATATAACATGTCCAGTTTGTGTATAATATTATAATAATTAGCCAATTTAAGAAAGATTCATTAATGGTGATACTGTTAGAATTTGTTATTTTAATGCTCATGTAAATTTTGTGCCTGCTGTGTAAAGAGATAATTTTATCAAAGAATAAGATTGGTTCTAAAATATTTCTTTTGAACAACTTTTCTAAAAAATATTTTCCTTGTTTTGTTTGTTACCATATATGGAGATATTGAATCCAGGGAATTTAGTGTATGTGCATATGTGTATATGTGTGTATTTTAACACATTGTCTGAATTAATGAATTAACCTAAGGGTCCCTAATTGCCCTAAAATTTAGAAGAGTAGCTAAAGTAAATGTAGGTTCACATTAGAAATTTATGTGGCCCTGGTAAATATGGTTATTTTAATTGGATATCATTCTTAACATAAGAGAAGACTTAGCAAACCATGAAAGATCTCCCATATAGCTAACTTTTGAAACTGTTTATTGAGTTTTAATGTAAAGCTATAATAGCAGTCTAACATTTTGTTTCTTTTGTCCAGTTACACATTTTCTAAATAAAATCAATTTTTATCTAAGTTAATTTTTTTTCCTTTTAAAATAGGAGCAAGTAATACTGCGGACACATTATTTCAAGAAGTATTAGGTCGAAAGGACAAGGCAGATTCCACTAGAAATGCACTCAATGTGCTCCAACGATTTAAGTTTCTTTTCAATCTTCCTCTAAATATTGAAAGGAATATTCAAAAGGTAACGTACATATTTATATACCTGTGGTTATAGATGTCATAAATTTTAAAGAGTTGTGAACATATTTTTTATCTTAACCAAATGTCTTCACTATGCTTTACTGATAGTCTCCAAAATGTTTCTTTATTTTAAAGGGTGATTATGATGTGGTCATTAATGATTATGAAAAGGCCAAGTCACTTTTTGGGAAAACGGAGGTGCGAGTTTTCAAGAAATGTAAGATTTGTTTATTGTTTGTAGATCATCTACTTTTCTTTTACAGGAGGAATGTGGAATGTATTCTATAAAGAATGTTACATGTGTTTTAGTTTTCTTTATATGGAACTTTTTTTAAAATTTAGAACAATTACCTCAAAAATAACATTATGGCTTTTCCTACTAAGATGTAGTGAAAATGAGTAACCACAACTGTAGGATAGGTTAATCTTGGACATTCTTTGCCACTTGTAACCATGATGTTATTAAAAAATCTTTTTTATTGGAAAGAATCAGTTATAAAGATTTTATAGAGACGAAAACCTACATTTGAATCTTTCCTCTTCAGAAAGATCAATATATTTATGAATTAAACTAAACAACTTTTGAAATGATCTCTAATGGCAGATTTACAGAAAATAAGAAAAGCCTAAAATGTCCTATGGTGATGCTTTATCAACTAGAAGAAATATCACAAGGCTTTATTAAATTTGTGAATCTCAAATCCATAAGTATTCAGAAACTGAATTTTTTTACTGTAAATTTTTTATTGTAAATTTTTTTATCGTAAATTTACATTCAGTGAAGTACACAGTCAAATGCACATACCCATGTAACTCACACCCTAGACAGAATATTTTCATCTCCCCAGAAAGTTCTGTTGAGCCTCTTTTCAGTAAACCCCTATAACCCCAAAGGCAGCCACTGTTTTTTCTTTCCATAATTTGATTTTAAATTTCCATTCTGTAAATCTTGTATGTTCTTTCCTTTTTTAAAAAAATAGATTATGCTGAAGTAGAAACACGGATTGAAGCTTTAAGAGAATTACTTCTGGATAAATTGCTTGAGACACCATCGACGTTACATGACCAAAAACGTTATATAAGGTAAACCTTCTGTAAGAATTTTCACAAATCGCATACATCTGTACAGTGCTGGATACTTCATCGGACTCTTAAAGCTAATTTGGGGAAAATTAGACGATTGATGAAATGGTGAAAGGGAAGACACTTAGTATATAATGTAGGACACCAAAATTCTTTTGTATATTAATGCATTTGCAAATACTTGCTCTGTAAAGGCAAGAAAATTTTGCCAGTTTGGGGTAAGGAAAAGTAGCCTTATTGCTTAGTCACCTCTTCCTCCTGCTCAACAAGGGCTTACCTAACTGGATGGTAAGGGTAATGCACCTTGTGGATACCCACAAGCTACAGAGCAGGTGTTCCCTGTATGGTTTAGAGTACAGTACTGTCACACACTGTGTAGGAAATTCTTCATGCCACAGGAGTGGGCTGTGGCTCAATAGTAGATAAAATTCTGAAAGATTTTAGTCTTGAAAAGAAAGTTAGAAATGTAAAAAAAAAAAAATAATAACAGTAATAATGAAAGTAATATATCACGGAATATGATGAAAAGGCCTTAGAGGGGAGTAGTATAGGATAATGGGAACCAGTTATTCACTTTGGGTGACTGGTTTAAGTTTTCTTTTTAAATTTATTCATCTGTGAAATGAATGGACATATTGACACAATCTACATCTTAGGGTAATTGCAAAGATAATTAAGGATACTTTTAAGAATTTAATATAGCACCAGGCACATCATTAGTTGATAAATTACATAAATATACATAGTGTTACATACATATAGTGTTTATATCAGGATTTGGAGACAAAACATATAAATTATAAGCTTTTTGTATCTATGATTTAAAAATATTAACTTTATTTTCTGCTGGCATATTTTGAATGTGACCTTTATTCTCAGAATAGGCTGTTATTCAAACTTAATACCTTCCCACTTTAATTACAGAAGTTTATTGAATATTTCATAGTTATATAAAATGATAACTACATATATTTATGCATTTGGTTGTCATTACTATGTGACCATTGAAAATCATTTCTAGGTATGGAAAGAGGTTCTGACCTGAAAGCTGCTGTGTTTGTACTTGTGGAGGAGACAAGGCTCCATATTCAAACCCATATTCCTAGTAATGCAAGAGCACAGTAGGAGCATAAGCCATTGTCATTGTAGCACATTCATGTTGCTGAACAGGAAAGGAAGAGGAGGCTTTAGCAGTGGAGTAGAGAGCACTAAAATCAACTCGTGCCACTACTGAGCTTTTGTATTGCACCCGGACACCCATGCTAGATGCACTTTGTATATTATTTCAAATCCTCCAAGCCACCACACAGGGGCATTTGTACTGTTATACTGGTGAGGAGCCTGAGCCTCAGATTTTATTGCCTGTGCAGTGCACACAGCTAGAAGTAGTACTCCCATTTGTTGGCTCTCAAAGCCTATATTTGCTTTTCTCTAAGCAGCCTTCAAAATGAAGAATGTATTTTGGGATTTTTCTGGCTTGTAGAATTGTAGAAACTTAAAGTTGGAAATAAACTTTACGTTATCCAACTGCTTTTTTTTTTTTTTAATGTAAAAAGAGGTAGTGTTCCGGGAATGTTAATCATCTGGTCCAGGATCCAGTTGGTCAGTGTCATATCTGTGTTCTGCTGATTGTGCTTTGTATTTATTTTCTTGTTGACATCTATTAAATTTGCTGATAATATGTTAAATTTTATTGAGTGTATGATTTCTTTATGTAGTGAATTACCATTGATTATAGATAACTGTAATTCTTATGACTAACCTATTAGATATCGTTTTAAAGATGATGGGTGTTAAAAAAAGATTCTTTTAAATGATGTATTGAAATGCTTTTCTCCCTATTATTTTAAAGGAAAAAAAATTTTGATAAATATGTCCAGTAGTTAATTTTTAATCATTTTATTTTTGATGCTTTGAGAAGACACTGAGCAATTCTATTATCCTTTGTAAATTAAGTTTTTAGTTATTAATCAATAGGAAAAATAACATCACAACCAGGTGAGCACCGCATGGGGACAGAGACAGCTTTATCATCAACAGAAATACATCTCTAATACATCTCTCGTTCTCTTACATAATTGAAGTTATACATGATATAAGAGAAAATCAGATTACTACTGTATTATATTTTGTTCTCTATTTTATCTAATTAAAAACTTTCTGATTATTTTTACTCATTATTCTGTCTTGATCCATGTAGCTTTAGTGAGAAGCAAAGTTTGATATATTCCTTCTGTGTCAGTGTGATCTTATCCCTGGTAATTATTAAAAATTGTGTCATAATATAGCTAAAAACTGTAATTCTTAAATTTTAAAATATTGAGCCTATGCTCATTATCAAATATTTTAAATTTTCCCCTAAAGTTTTTTAAAAAGTATTCTTTAATGAGCAATTTTAAAAGAAATGGCAATAGCATGTATCATATTCTAACAAATATCTGCAAAATGAAACTAGTACTTATTTTTAAGCTACTTACTGAAAGAAAAGAAAAAAGTTACTGGATTAAGTCATGTAACCAAGGACAAGCCTAGCACAGGTTGTATTTTTGAGTTGAAACACTGAAATTTCTGAGAGAACATATTTATCCTTTATACAATTTTTAATGTAATACTTATTAATAAGATAATAGGAAGAGAATTATTATTAAAATTTGGAAGAACCTAGTAACCATACTAAAGAGACTTACAATTTTAAAAGTTACTAAGCAAAAAATGCTTATTGCTGTACTGCTCGAGAAAAAGCCTTTATAATGGATCATTTACATTTTTATTCAGTATTTAAAAACTAAAAGGAAGCAGCTTTCCTGAAAGGATATTCCTATATATTACAACTAATATAAAATCTGAGGATGTTATATGAGTGAAAGTGATAGGAGAAAGTACTGAAGAAGTATTTGGAGGCAAAATAAACCTACCCAAAGGGAATGCTAAAACAAATTCTCCCCACTAAGAAAGAATAAAATGACATGTTTTCTGGAGAAATGACACAACCTACTAATTGTCATGTTTATATACCAGTCAATTAAAGAGGAAAGCCTTGTGAGAGAGGAAGAATCAGACTGAGTTTTGAAAGCTTTGAAATGAATTATTTATGCCGAGCTAAATGTTATTTGTTAGATTATAGTTTTTTTCTTGGGATGCTGTTAATTGAATTGCCACTTTCTCAATACAGACACAACCTATTTGTAGCCTGTACATAGTCACGGGGAGGAGGCAAAGGGCCAGCTCTCAGGGTCAGCCCTGTGCAGTGTGAGCCAGGCTGCTGAAGGGCCTTTTTTCAGGTTAATCAAATACTCAGTTCTCCTCAGAAACCAGGCCATCTCCGTTAGCCTGTGACGATCAGGGTCACGGTGAATAGTTTCTAAATGTGATGTCAGATTTCTTCTCAATGTTTTATTTATTGCTAACTTATCACAAAATATTTCTCCTCCTATTAGTTAGTTGCTAATTGGGATGCCTATGAGTAAGGAAATACTCAGTGATGTAGAAACATGGGAGAAAAGCATAAAGTGATTCTCTAAGTGATTAAGATTTGGTTACAGTTGTAACCATTAATTACAATTTATCATTGAACAAAATTCTTTAACTGTAAGACAGCTTATGGTTTAAAAATAATTTTAAGACAATAAATTCAGCTTTTGGAGTTGTTTTAATTTGATTTGTTATATTTATATATTTTCTGAGGGCTGAGTGCCAAATCTTGAATAGTTGACAGAAATAAATCTATTTCAGTTGTCTATCTGGGTTTGGATATTTTATATACAAAGATGACTAAATATTTTAAGAACTATATTAAAACTGTGTATAATGCCCATCTCTATATTATATGTTCTAGAAAAATATTTTCTCGGTCATGAATTTGAGTTTAGACTTAGGGGTAAGTGCTTGTATTACCAAATCTCTTCATGTGATAAAATGGTCTTGAGTTTCAGTTGCCTCTTGTTTTGATTATGTAGAAAACAGTATCACACTGCCATCTACTGGCTGTATTTCAGACCAAAAAGGAATAAAAAACAATTGAAAAGGAATAAAAAAAATCAAAAAATTACTCACTAGATATCCTCTGCTGGCTCCCATCTGTGTTTTCTATAATGACAGAACTAAGTAGAAACACTCTGTGAACTAAATGTAAATACATATAAAGATAAGTTCTCATTGAGTACATAGGATCGTTAGTTGTCTTCGTGTTCTTTGTTGTCATTTTATAAAGTCCTAATTTTTTTTTAAATACAGCTTTATTGTTATTTGTTAAGTGCATGAAAACAGGTTTGAATGTATTTTATTTAGAACTAATTATTAGTGACTCATTGACAGCTGCTTTGCCAATTGATAAAAATTTAGGTTTTATTTTAAAAAAGTGATAATTTCGAAATATGCTAGCTTTCCTTTTGTCTTTATTTTTTTCCCGTATAGAGGAAACCTATTGGTCAGCTTTGGCCTTGCTTTTTCAGGTACCTGTCTGATCTTCATTCACCAGGTGACCCTGCTTGGCAGTGTATTGGAGCTCAACACAGGTGGATCCTTCAGCTCATGCACAGCTGCAAAGAGGGCTATGTTCAAGACTTGAAAGGCAAGGCCACTTTTCTTCCAGCGCATTATGCCATTTCTTATTGTCACATTGTGGAAACGCTTAATGATTAAAGGAATAATTAGTCAATTTTCTTGATATCTGTTATCTAGGGCATTTTTGTTTGTTTGCTTTTTGGCCTCTGGTAAGTATTATACCTGAATAACAGAACAGGGAAGAGTGAAAACTCTTTAAATATGCCTATTACTGTGGTTGACTGGCAGTATTAACAAAGGTTTGGTTTAGAAAACAGTTAAACTTTTGTGGGAAACAGCATAATATTAGAACTGATATTAGTCCTTGATAAATGCTAATAGTCCACTTATTATATTTTTCAAATATATGCTGAGCACTGCTATGTACCAGGCACTATGCCATGTACAGAGATACTGTGGTGAATAAAAGAGGCATGGTCCCACAAGGAATTAACATGTAACTAACCAAAAACAAAGTTGTGGCAAGTGATATAAAGAAAAATAATGGTATTCTAAGAGAGAAGAACTGAGGAGAATACTTTAGATGGCCAGTTTGGGAAGATGTCTCAAAGAATGTTCCATGTTAGCTAGGAACTGAAAGGATGTGAAGTGGTCTGCTCTGCCCACTCCGTCCTGAAAAAAGGAACAATCTTAGCAAGGTCCCTGAGGTAAGTTTGAAGGAAGAAGTCACAGCTGCATTCACATGCAGTTCTGTCAACCCACAAACACTGAATGTCCTGAATGCCTGCTATGTGCCAGCCACTGTTAGGTGCTAAGAAAACAGTGGTCAGTGTGGGAGACAAGAGCCTGGCTCTCATGAGGCTCACAAAATAGTGGGAGAGATGGACAAGGAAAGTGACTAGTAGAATACAGTATGCTACTTTTTAAGCCTGGACTTTGTTAGCTACCTCATGGGGTTTGGACTTTATCCAGAAGGCATCAGGGGAGCCATTAAGGGTTAGAAGCAAGGGAAAGACCTGATGAAATTTATGTTTTAGAAGACAACTCTTGCTTCCATGTGGCGAATGAATGAGAAGATGCAAAACTGGATCATTGAAGCTGGTTAGAAGTCTGCTATGATGATTCAGGCATCTCGCCTGCCATGAAGGTGGTGGATGTGAAGAAGGGGGTGGATGGATTCGAGAGATGTTCAGAATCTGACATCTGACCTCTGCAGCTAGTTAGGATGATGGCGCCACTGAGTTAGGGAACATAGAGGAGAAAAACAATTTTTTCCTTTTTGTTTGGAAAGGTTAATTTGGAGTTGTCTTACATGCTAGATAGTTAGATTTAAAGAGAGAGAGATTTGAAAGTTGTCTGCATATAGGTGGTCCCTGGGAGTTGATGCTTTCACCCAAAAAGATGAGAAAAAGAAGCAAACTTAAGACAGGGTCTTGGGGAGCAGTATTTACTGGGCTAGTAGAAGAAAAGTCAGCAAGAGACAAAGAAGGGATGGTCATGGTGCTAGGAGGGAAACAGGAGGGTATAATGTTATAAAAGCAAAGAGGAGAGGAATAATCAAGAGTTTTAAAAGATGAATAAGGTATAGAGACGTCGTTTAGGTTTAGCACTGAGGCTTTTGTTAGTGACCTTGGCAAATGCAGTTGCAAGTGGCCCGAGATGCCAAATCGATTGCATAAAATAAGACATACTGATACTTATTAAGGTGTCCGGGAGTAAATGAAATAACATGAGAACAGTCCTGGAACAGAAGGAAGTATAATGAAGAGATCACATCATTTATTACAGCATAGTTTTGTTCTGAATTAGTTGGTGTAGATTTGAGTACTTTCTAGCTGTGATTCTTTTTTTTTCTAGTCTTGATTTTTGGAAAACCCAAATATCTCTTTTTTGATGCCACATCAAAATTCCTATTAATATCATTAATTATTTTATAGTTTTAGCAAGTGAAAATAATATCAAATTATATAGATAGTCTGTAGTCTCTGAGGGTATTTTTAGAGGGCATTGCATATTTATTTATTGAATCTGCTCTGTTAGGCAAGACTCTAAACGTTGAGTGCCCATCAGAATCCGAATCCCCTTGGTATTTTTAAAGACTATCAATTGCTGTCCTCTACCTCATTTATATCAATTATATTAGAACCTCTAGCAGTGGAGTCCAGGCATCAGAATTTTTTAGTGCTCTCAGATGACTTAGGTACAGCCAGGGTTGATAATCAGTGCCCTAGATTCTGTGCTAGGGACTGGAACTGCAGTGGTGAGCAAGACTGACACGATCTCTGGCCTCTTGGACCTTGTAGTCTAGTGGGAGAGAAATATTTTTAAAAATCACATATTTATTCCATAAATGTAATTGTGAAAAGTGTTATGAAATGGGGAATATAGACTATTACTCCAGTCTAGTAAGGAGGAGATAAATCCAAGGAAATTTTATTGAGGAGGTGATATTTCTGTTGAAACTAAATGACGGATATCAATTATCCAGATAAAAGAGACATGTCCGAATACCTAGTAGGTTTTCAACAAATGCCACCTCATTCCTCACTCCACTAAATACAGTGATAATATTCTCCCGATACAAACAGGATATATGGTTTGGTAAAGGATTTTCCTCAAGCTTATAAGAAACAATCTGACTATATAATTTGGTTATGAGAATATTTGAGTTTCTAGAATGTGCATATAATACGAGGGCAACATATAGACTATTTCAAATTGGAAATTTTATGTATCTTATTGTCACATCCGTACCTGAAATATCTGATAACCAATATTACATTGCCAAAGCAATGTAATTACCTGATGGATTCCTTCAGGTAAATGTATCTACATATGTATTGCTATATATATTCATCCAGAACTGCTTAAAATCAGTGTTTCTGGAAAAAAAAAATGATGATAGCTTATGTGTAACTGGAGCCCTACCTTTTTTATTCACTCTGACCAAGCTTGTTGTAAAACTTGCTTGTACATAATTAAAAGAATGATGAGTGATGAGCTTTAACTAAAGTTATTTTCATAAGTCGATTAGGAAGTATAAACATAATGCTATACAGCCCTTTGAATTTCCTCTGCAAATTTCATGACAATATAATGCAAATTTCCTAAATTCATTAGTCACGTATTTATAGGTTATATTTTAATTTTCCTTTGACAGTCAGAAGAACATGCTTCACTGTGTCCTTTTTTGTTGTTAGCAAATACTACTAATGTAAACAACATGGATGGTATCCTAACATAATTGGAAGATAGATTTGTTTGAGTTCACATCAGAAGGAGTTTTTATTTTATTTTGGAGAATTCCAAACATACTTAAAAGCAGAAAGGGTAATGTAATAATCTCTCATGTTGCAACAGTTATTAACTCATAGCCAATCTTATTTTATCTCTGCCCTCACCCTTGCCTGTTTCTTCCCCTCCAACCCTGAATTATTTTCAAAGCAGATCACATCATTTCACCCATAATTATTTCAGTATATAATTTTCAAAGGTAAAGATGGTTTGTAGAAACTTTAACCAAGACACCATTATCATTACCTAAAATATTATCAATATAAATTTATTAATATTATCCAATACTCAAGTTAATTTCAAATTCAGAAGCAGTTTAATATCTCCAGGATATAAGTACATTAATATCGTGACTTTTTAACTGATACTCTGTGCAAAGACAAATGATAAAAATTGCATAGGTATAACAGAACATGTGTTTCCTGGAATGGAAAACTTAACCATTATTAAAACATGGTCCACTTGGCCACTTACATACTTTTCTGGTTGTTGTCATAAATGCATGTATGTGTCATTGGACACATATTAGCTATTTAATATGTACTTATCTATATAGCTAATGTAATTGTATATAGTATAGGAATGTGTATGTATGTATACAGGTATATACAAATGTAAAATATTTGCCTTATAATTTGCTGGGAATAAGCACAATTTTTATTTTATGTATTTACAACTAGTTGTTCATGATGGATTCTTAATATTTATGAGTATCCTAATTATATATGATCTAAATGTAATATGGAAGAAAGGCTCCTAAATATCATTTGGGCTTTATGCTGGACATCCTCTCATAATTGACATTTTAGATGTGGAAGAAATCTGGGAAATTATCCGTTTCCAATAGATGCTCAGTAGAAGACTTTAGATCTATTTTGCATGTGAGGAAAGTATCTCAGAGAAGCAAGGTATCAAATGAGCTTCTCTATGTCCTGAATAAGTGGCAAAGCTAGTGAGTGGTTCATATTTCTCTGCCTACCTTCTCAGGATCAGTGAGGTAGGACAGCAAGTTCCACAAGACCTCTATTTTATTTTTGGAATAAATATTTTTATCAAACAGGATTTTTGACCTTGATGAACATGATAATGACAATGCCTACATTTCATCTAGCACTTTGTTATAAAGCTTTATTGTTTTTATTCAGATATATTCGGGACTCTATTTTTAAAATGAAGGATAGTTGCATTTTAAATCTAAAGAATGAGTGGTAGGTTTTTGTATTATAATATCTGTACTTGGACTTTTTTTTTCGATTATAGCAGACATATAATATTATATTAGTTTCAGGTATATAACATAGTGATTGGACATTTATATAATTTATGAAGTGTTTCCACAATTACTCTAGTACCCACCTGGCACCATATGTATTTATTACAATATTCCTTATGCTATACTTTACTTCCCCAAGACTATTTTGTAACTACTAATTTGTGCTTCTTAATTCTTTTCCATTTTTCACACCCTCCCAACCCTCCTCCCATCTGGCAGCCATCAAGATGTTCTCTGTATCTCTGAGTTTGTTTTCTACATTCATTTATTTTGTTCTTTAGATTCCATATGCAAGTAAAGTCATAATGGAATTTGTCTTTATCTAATTTACTTCTCTCAGCACAGTACCCTCTACATCTATTCATATATTTGTGAATGGCAAGATTTTGTTCTTTTTTTATAGCTGAGTAATATTCCATTGTGTACATCTACCACCTCTTCTTCATCCTTTCATTCATTGTTGACACCCAGATTGCTTTCATATCCTGGCTATTGTAAATAATGCTGCAGTGAACTTATGGATGCACATGTCCCTTTGAAGTAGTGTTTTGTAGTTCTTCGGGATAAATACCCAGCAGTGGGATTACTGGATCCTTCTTTGTCTCTTGATAGCACCTTTATTTTAAAGTCTATTTTGTCTGGTATAAGTTTTGAAATGCAGTTTTTTTTTTCTTCCATTTCCATCTTCATGAAGTATCTTCTTCCATCTCTTAAGTTTCAGTCTGTTTGTGTCTTTTGATCTGAAGTGAGTCACTTGTAGGCAGCCTATATAAGGATCCTGTTTTCTTATGTAGTCAGCTACCCTATCTTTATTAGAGCATCAATTACATGTCTATTAACAATTACTTTGAATGTAAATGGATTAATTGCCATTTTATTCATATTTTTTATCTTTTTCTTTTTTCTTCTTAATGAATTTCTTTCAACATTTCCTGTAATACCGGCTTGGTGGTAATGAACTCCTTTAGCTTTTTCTTATCTGGGAAGCTCTTTATCTGTCCTTTAGTTCTAAATGATAGTTTTGCTGGGTAGAGTAATCTCTGTTGTAGGTCCTTACTTTTCATCACTTTGAATATTTCATACCAGTCTCTTCTGGCCTGCAAAGTTTCTGTTGAGAAATCACTTGACAATGTTAAGGGAGCTCCCTTGTGGGTAACTAATTGCTTTTCTCTTGCCACTTTTAAGATTCTCTCTTTACTGTTAACCTCTGGCATTTTAATTATGATGTGTCTTGGTGTGGGCCTCTTTGGGTTCATCTTGTTTGAGACTCTGCACTTCCTGGGCTTGTATGTCTATTTCTTTCAGGTTAGGGAAATTTTCCATCATTATTTCTTCAAATAGGTTTTTGGTTCCTTGCTCTCTCTCTTTTCCTTCTGTTACCCCTATGATGTAAATGTTGGTATGCTTGATGATGTCCCAGAGGCCCCTTAAACTGTCCTCATTTTTTGGATTCTTTTTTCTTGTTACTGTTCTGATTGTTTTCTGCTACCTTGTCTTCTAAATTGCTGATTTGATCCTCTGCTTCTTCTAATCTGCAGTTTATTCCTTCTAATGTGTTCATCATTTCAGTTATTGTAGTCTTCATTTCTGACTAGTTCTTCTTTATGTTTTCTGTCTATATTTTTATGTTTTCTATCTCTTTGTTAAAGTTCTCACTAAATTCATCTACTCTTCCCCTAAGTTCATTGAGCATCCTTATAACCAGTGCTTTGAACTCTGCATCTGGTCGATTGCTTGTCTCTATTGTTGAGTTCTTTTTCTGGAGTTTTTTTCTGCTCTTTCACTTAGGATACGTTTTTCTTCCCTTCCTGGCTGCTTCCCTGTGTTTCCCAGTCTTAGTAGAGTGGTCTTACGTAGTAGGTGTCCAATGGGACCTAGTAGTGCAGTCTCCCTTGTCACCTGAGCTGGGTGCTGCAGGTGTGTCTCTTGAGTGGGTTGTATGTGGCCTTCCTGTTATAGGAGCCTTGGTTTGCATGTCAGTGGGAGGATTGACCCGCAGGCTGATTCATTGTGAGGACTGACCGGCGAATATGGGGAAGGAGCTGTTGTGCAGAGGCTGACTGTACGGAGCAGGACTGGCTTTAGCAGAGCTCTGGTACCTGCCTAGTCCGCCCTTTGGGTATGTCGTCCTAGGATGTGGCCCTGGGTGGTGCTCCAGCTAGGTCTGAATCTAGCCACTGGGCATGTAGGCCCTGGGGCTTCCTGGGAGGGCCCCCGTCACAAGCCAAGTTCAGCTGCAGCCTGTGCCCTGCTTGTGACCACCTGACATGAGCCCCTAAGCAATCCTCAGATGGCTGCCACCCATGCTGGACTTGGAGGTGCTTTGAGAGGCCAAACTGTGAACTGAAGCTGGCCAGCCTCCACTAGTGTCAGGCTTGCGGCTGCTTAGCAAGACATATAGGGCATGCAGAGGCCAGATGCTGCCTGTTTGGATTTTATGAACCTTTGAGAGATTTTAGGAAAGTCCACAGCATGAAACAAGACAGGCCATTTGCATGGAAGAACCACTGGAAGCATCTTGAGTAGGCCTGCAAGTTGGGTGGTGTGGTAGATATTTCAGTGATAACCAGGATGGGGTGACCGATGTTAGCCAGGTTGATGGAGACTTGGATATGACACCCACCTGAGTGCACACTCAATGCTGGGAGGACTCAACCAAGAAACATTGCCTTCTGCCAGCACTTCTGCCTGCGAGAAAGCTGCCCTTCCAGCCTTCACCCTGAAGCCAGATAATCCATTTCTTCCCAGTATGTCCCTGGCACCTTTCAAGCTGCTGCCCAGTGCTGGAGCTCAGAGCAAATGTGTCCATAAGCAAATAAGTCCATTTGTTGGCCCTTTAAGAGGAACTCCAGCAGCCCTCCATCTCACTCAGCCATAATCTCTGATTGGTTTTCACAGCCAGAAGTTGTGGGGACTTCTCTTCCCAGCAGTGGAACCCTGGACTCTAGGGATCCTGGTGCGGGGCTGGAATTTCTCACTCTTCTTTCTAGGGGCCCTCCGCAGCTGAGATATCCTTCCCAATTTTCAATTGCCTAATGTGAATGTGGGACCAGCCTGTTCTATGTCTTTGCCCCTCCTACCTGTCTTGTGGTAGCTTCTTCTATATGTCTTTAGTTGTAAGACTTCGATTCAGCTAGATTTCAGATGATTTTCAATGATGATTGTTCTTTAATTGTAATTTTGACATGGTCGTGAAAGGAGACAAACACAGTGTTTTCCTACTCTGCCATCGTTACTGGAAATCTGTACTTGGACTTTACCATTGGAGAAGTGAAATGGTTGTAATTACTTAAGTAAACCCAGAGGTATAACAGTGGTTAAGAATTGAGACAGTCTCGTGAAACAAAATACAAAATTTAAATAGACTGTAAATATTTCTGACAGAAAAATGTTTCTTACGTATTTTTAAGTCAGGCCGATATTTATGCAGACATTTAATTAACATACATTTTTTTTTTTTTTTGTCTTAAAGTCTTTACATGGTAGTTTTGGGAGAAAATGTTAATTCTATTTAATGTTGTGGACTTCAGAGAAAATTTCTTGAGCAAAGATGTTGATAGATTTTAGATTTTCAGAGACAGCAATCCTGTATAACAAAGCTACCTTTTCCAAGACAGATTTTTTTTTGTGTATGAAGTATTTGTCAGAAGAGGTAGGTCATAAGGTTGATATTTTTTATGAGCATGGCAGTAGATATTTCTCTGGATTCTAATTTTTATAGTAATAATACATACCCACACACACACACACATACACATACACACACATACACACACATACACACATATACTGAACCAAGTGGATGGCATCTTCCATATTAAAAACACTAGGACATAAGAATAGGAGATTACCATTGTATCTTAAACACACTTTGCCATTTATCCTCATATATTCATTTAAAGATTAACATTTTAAAAACTCATCTTTAAAGCTTAAATACTAATAAAAGAGTTTGATTTTTTTCCCAGCCTGAACCAGTTAACCATTTATTTCTGTTCCTCTATAGTCAGAGTAGTCCTGTGTTCTGAATTGTTACATATGAGAAACTTTTACCATCTTATAAGAAATATCATTTGTCTCTTAAAATTCCAGTGAACTGGATCCAAAATTAGACTAAGTCTTCATGTTTCTTGCCAGTAAAAGCCTTTGGTTAACCCCCTACTGATATCCTCAAACAGGACTTTTAAAGTTAGCCTTCAAAGGTATTTTTTTCTTTGTTCTAAAAATGTGTTTAGGTCTTAAAATATATGTTGGCTATATTTAATAATTTGAGGGAAAAGGCATCAGCCTGCTCACAGAGTAATTATTCCCTTCTTTCAGATACATGCTTAATTAGAACTTCCCAAAAACACATATTAGAATAGGGGCACATTAATGGATATTTAGAATAGGAGCAATAAGTTAAGTAATCAAGATTCTTTAAAATAGTCACACAACAGAAGGAAATATATGTGGCTCAGATTCTCTCTGAAAACTTAGATAGATGTCATACCTGAAAGTTTTATTCTGAATCAGTTAGTTATTGAAGAAAAATAATAATATTTTAGAGGCTGTGCTTAGTATCTACTCTATTATTTCAAACATTTGAGTAGATTATTAGATTAATTACTTGCTGCAATAAAATGTTTATCCAGTGATCTTAAAATATAAAAAAACTATACATATTTCCAACTCAAAAGTCATAAAATACATGCATAAATTATATTTTGCAATTGTATCTTAAACACACTTTGCCATTTATCCTCATATATTCATTTAAAGATTAACATTTTAAAAACTCATCTTTAAAGCTTAAATACTAATAAAAGAGTTTGATTTTTTCCCCAGCCTGAACCAGTTAACACAATTTTGAGTTTACACAATACAGCTAAACTATATTTTTCTTGATATTTCTTGACCTTTGTATACATAACTCATAATTTTTTTAATTAGTGGGGTTAATAAATATAATTCTGATATTTCCATAATGTGAGGTTAGGCAGACTTCCTGTACACTAGATTAAATTTTAACTTCCATTAGAAAACTGACAATGATTGATCAAATTTTCTATAGGACTAGAAAAATATGTCCATGGTTAAAAAGATAGTAAAAATGTGTTGTTATACACATATTAAATATTTTAATAAAATTATCATTTTCATTTTAAAGTTGTTATAATGAGGCTGTACATTAGCAAGGTTTTTTAATGAAGTTTATTTTCTGGAGATTAAAAATAATTTCTTTCTTGAATGTTTATCATAACAGTCTGAACCCAGAATAATAGAAGTTGACTTAAAAGAAAAAAAGGAAATGCACAACTTCAGCAAGTACTGATATGAGAAATTATTTTGATTTTTACTGTTTCCCTATAAGTAATTCCTTTTTGATGTAGATTACGCAGCCCCAGCTTTATCTGCACACTTGTTCTTTTGCATATTGTGACTACAGAGTATTTTTAAATTGGCTTTGGAAGATGAAGTGCATCTAAAGGCTTCTAGTGAGACTTTATTTGCTTTGAGATTTATAAACTATAAGGTATATATAGAAGAAGGTAGATTCAGGAGAGAAGTAGAAGAAAAGTACCAATTTATGATTGCAAAAATATCAAAGTGGTGGTCTGATTTTCTTTTCCCTTTCTTTGTCCTTTCAGCAAGAGAAAAAATCCCTGGTGATATTCAGTGTGCCATGAATTAGATTTACAATTAATTGTATACCGTTAGACTTTCTAATGCTTACTATTAGAAATTGTCATTGTTGTTTATAAATAGAATAAGTTTATATAAGCAGTTAAGTACCTGAATGCAGATTAGCCGGCTTTTACATAATGATTGTAGATTTTTTAAATTTAATTTGAAAAGAATTTTAGCTTCCAAATTAACATTAAGGCTGGTAATTAATATTGGTAATTTAAGTAGTTTTTTAAAAAGTCAGTAACTTAAGAGTTGAGAATTTGATTTACGTTTTGAATAGCATAGTGTTCATTTGTAGATCCTGCGTAGTAAAATAACAGCTGTTGAATATCGTAGGAAAGAGTTGGATTTAAGTTCTCTTTCCTTGTTTCTTCTATTTTATACTAGATTCTCATCACCTTACATTGAATGAACTATCTTTGTTAGATCAGACAGGCCAACAAGGCTTATGTCAAAAGGACCTTTTCAACTTATCTTAGCAGCTGGTTCTTTTCTACTGTCTTGGCTCACTGTATATCTGGAAGAAGACTTCTTGCAGCTGGTAGCCATTTCAAGTCTAAACCATGTCCCCTATCCTTAAGAGAAAAAATATTTTTGACAGTAAACATTAGGCACACATCGAATGCTAGCATAAGTGGGTAATTTAAATATTCACCATTACGAATATTTTAATTCTGCATTGTCATTTTTATAATAATGCTATTATATATTCTAAGCATGTCTTTACTTAAATCTATATATCTATATATATGTATAATTTCAAGAAAAGTATAGTACTTTAATAAAAACAAATAATTTTGTTTTATTCACCTATCCAGCTTTTTATACCTATATAGTTTGCCTATATAGTCACTGTTAGTTAATAAATGCTTCTTCAAAGTTCACACCTGTAGTTTTGCTTTTAAAATAGTATTCCTTTCTTTAACTATTGTTTTCAATGATGTTAAAATACATATCAGAATTGTTGGCTGGAAACTGATACCCTAAAAAGTGAAGTGAGGTATGTTAAATATGTCTCTTTTTGTTTAATTTAGATTAAATAATCCCCTTTAAATTGAGAAAATGCTCCTATAGAAACTTTAAATATGTATATATAGGAGCATAAGATCAAAAAGAACATTTTTATCTGTTGGCAGAGGTCTAGTTTGTGAGGAATTAGTAATTCTGCCTTGATATAGCTGCCCTTGCCCATCCCCTGCCCCCCCACCCCCCATCCCCCGCCAGCATCGGCAGTGAAATTCTTCTGTGTGTTGTGCTTGAAAGGAATCCCATCCTGCTTGTGTCTGTGGAGGCTCCTGGCCCCGCGCGTTTGGTCAACAAGCAGCAGTGGGTGGTCGTACTGTGCCTGGGACAAGGGCCTGCTGTGCTCAGGATAATGTGTTCAAAGGTGTTTAAGGGCAGTAAGGAAGTCAGCTACCCTTCTGAGAGTCAGAGAGCTATAGAACAGTATTCTTCACTCTATTGTAGACTGTGAGAAAACTTGCTGCAAGAGGCTTGAAGGATGAGAAAATATAGTGAACTTACTCACCTGGCTACATGTTCGCAGGCTTCGCTGAAGAAAAGTCTCTTCTGCCCTTTATGTTATATAAGGTCTCTTAAGCAAATATTGACATATTTGCATTTAAAATAGGAAAAACTTGTACATCATGAGTTGAAGGATTTGACCGATATGTGATTAAGGTTTCCTAGAAGACTTATGGAATACTAGGTATAATAATTATTTTCTATAGTCTTCTTAAAGATACTATCAGTTTTTTGTAGGAATCAATATTTTAATGTAAGTTTTTGAGCTTTGCAGAAGGTCTTTCCAGATCTGTAGGTTAGCATAAAACTTTAGTAGAAATCTCGCAGCTGTTGGGAAAAAAAATAGCAAATGTTTCAGCTTGTTAATAGCTAATCATGAAAACCAAATAATTTTGATCTTATAAGCATTTATTTGAGTGTATTTATTGGTTACTCTGTTAAATGTCATTAAAATATCCAAGCTGTAGGGTGCATAATAAAAAATACTCTGTAATTCTGATGTTTTCACTGTTTCTTTTTTTTTATTGCCTTTAATATTTTCTTGATGTCCTTTTAAGGATTAGTTTTCACATTGCTCCGTGTAGAGGCAGACTTTTTATACAGTTAGATAATACCACTAATCAGTGTCCTAAATGGTAGAAATAGTGAGCAAAATAAGTATATTTTTCATTTTGTTCTCAGGGGTGATTTAAAGTTTCAGATTTAAACTTTATGTAATAGTATCAGAATTTTATAACTGAAAAAGTCTTTAAAAATTGCATGATTTCAAGCCCTGATTTTTGTAGGTGATAAAGCATAGACCTTTTATGACTTCTCAAACTAGATGCAAAACTTCATACCAATTGCATAGTTCATGAGACTCTTGGGTAGTATTAAACCCTGCCCCAGTTTCAAATATGGAGAACAATTTGTTAGTCTTAGCACAAATGAAGGTGGAAAGGATATAATCCTGTTTGATAAAAGGCTTTATAAAGTTTTTTTCCATCTAGAGAATAATCATAGAAACAATTCATTTCTGGAGAAAATTTACTGTCAAAAAGCCAATGACTTCTCATTTTAATGCAGTATTAAGTTTGAAGAAGAATTGTCAAGTGCAGTTTTATAAAAACTTTAGTCTGTGTCACCTGCATAATGTCCCATTGGAAGCTGACATTCTAATGAAAAAACAGAAGTGTACGTGCAGTTGAATACTGTCCATAGCTGGATATTAAGGGGCAGATAATTTAGGTTTTCAGAGAAAATATACTAAGTAATATCGTTTTCTGTTGCATGTGGTCTTCACATAAATCAATGCATGATATTATAAAACTTCATAATTATTCATATTCTCATTTATAACCATGTTTTGTATAATGTATGTATATCTCTTAAACACATCAAGAGAGATTGCTATCATATTGTGAGATAAAAGAAGAGAAAATAAACTGATTTCTTGTAAGATACTTTAAAACCTTTTGCTGATTTTGCTACAGAAATTGTTTTTCCTGTTTTTTCATCTTTTCGTGAGGTTCTTTTTAGTAATGCTTTGTTATCAAAACCACTTCATATTTCTAGTAATTTTGTAAGGTAGAAATACCAAGTCACGTAATTTATGTTTAAAAGGAGTCAGAATCCTCAAGTTTTTAAGATAGATAGATAGATAGATAGATAGATAGATAGATAATAATTTCTGACAACTGAGATTTAAAATGTTTTCATTTTAAATCCTCCTAATTCACTGTAAGATAACTTTATGTAAGACTTTTTTTTTTTTTTTTTTTTTAACAGAGAAAAAGAGTAGAATGGGAAAGAGAGAAACATTTCTGAGTTAATTTAGTTTTCTGGGCTTGTGCATTTTTGTGCAGTGCTGAAGCGCTATCTTCTGGTCACTCAGGAAAAATACATTTTGCAGATTTGTTTCGAATGCTAGTTAGTCCTGAGGGTGTATATTGCTGTTCTAGCTTCCTGCTGCTATAGCGAACTTGCTGGTAATTTGACATTACCGATTAAGAAATGAGTTCATGTTAAACTTTCTTTTCCTAATATCATAGAACATGACACTAGGGTTTCTAATAGAAGAAAAGCATATTCTTAATACAGTTTATTTTATTAAAGGGAAAAGTAATTCAATCTTTTAACAGTTTTCAAATTCAAGATTTACTTAAACTACATAAATGTCTTAATCTTAAACCATTTAAATTAAAGTTATTAATGTACTAGTTATATGGAAAAACTTTTTCTGAGGAATTACTTAAACAATAGTAGTTGAATTTTTTGTAGGAATGGTATGTAGTGTGTTTCTAGGAAACTAGGAAGTCTTTTCCTTTTTAGTCAAAAATTTATAGTTCTGAAACCTTTAAGAGTAACATGTAACATTTTAAATTAAAGCATTCTCTTCTTCCACCT
>NW_006441950.1:518842-526569 GCF_000325575.1 Pteropus alecto | reverse complement strand
TATAAATTATACATTTTATATAAATTATACATTTTTATATAAATTTTTTAAGTGTTACTAAGTTCAATCCCCTTTATACATACTTTTAAGGTGTGTCAGAAAATTGGTATTTTGATATTAATTTCCTAAATTCTACAATTAATAGCAGTGCTGACTATATAAACTTTAACGAAAATGTCGTAAATCAGTAAAGCTTCCACACGACTTCCTCTTTAATGTAGAAAAAATCAAGTATGAAAAAGTATTATTTCTTCATTATATTCTTTTACTCTGTTTTCTTAAAGTATTGAATTATATGAGTCTTCTCATAGATATGTTTTCTAAAGTAGAAATGCATGCAAATAAAGCATTTAGCACAGTAGTTGAAACACAGTTAAGTGTTCAGTAAAATTGTGTCCCACTAAAAAAATATGTTTAAATGATTTAATTTCTATTTCTGTAAAACCTAGCTGGTAGAATTTGTGAGGATATGGGGAGATATCTCATATTGTATCATGTTAAGTGTCTCATGGTAGGAAGAGCCTCCATAGCTCTTTTTACTGTATTTTTAAATTTTTTTGTTGCTTTATTTCTGCCTCCATCACCGGAATGTAAACACCTTGAGAACAAGGACTTATCTTTCATTCATCACCTCATCCCCAGGGCCGGTATAGTTCCTGGCACATAGGAGATGTTCAGTAAATACTTGTTCAGTATTAGTGAATAGCTAACATTATCAGTAGCATAAAATTATTATTTTATAAATGTGTTTTATCTTTTCTACCTAATAACAAATCTATAAGCTTTTACAATTCTTTTAACTTGTAAAATAAGGAATAGAGTTTTTATTGAATAATTTGATATCAGTCACTCAGTATATATTGAGGGAGTTATTTGCAGAATGTCTAATGACTATGGACAGAGATATATTATTTAATCTTTATCCTTAAGAAGATAGTATTCTGATTCAGAGATGGGTAATACTTTATGGGGTAGCTATAATTCAAGTTGCATTTTAAGGAGGAGAGTTTAAGTTGATGTAGAGGAGGAATGAGTAAGGCCATTTTGGCAGAGAGGATAGGAAATAAGGCAGAGAAATGTAAGATGCATTTTCATACAGAGAAAATGCATCTTACATTTCTAGGATCCAAACTAGTTGGCTGGCATCAGGGGTAGATATAAAGAAGCAAATTCCACAACACAAAGAAAGAAAGAAATGGGATTTGGGGATTTAAATTTTAAGGGAAAAGTCAAAGATTTGTACTATAACTCCTCTCTATTAAAAGAGTCAGAACTCTACAACTTCCTTTTCAAGTGCCAATTTGTTTTTTAAAAAATGATTTCTCATACTTTTTTTTTTTTTTTTTTTATTTCTGGAACAGCCCCCTCCCTAGTTTTGCTGAACATACAGTCTAAAATGATGCATAAGTTTTACTCCACAATTTGTTATCTCTCTATATTAAGCCAGAGTAATGGATTGAATCCTCCAAATCTGTCATAGTGGGAATGACTTTTAAAAGTTATTTAGGGAAATTTGAAAGAATGGAACAAAAAACTCAAGAAATAACTCAGAGAAGCAGTCCATTCGGTAAACTAAGTATGCACATGTAGAACCTAAGAGAATGTCACCTTTCTCTTCCAGATATTCCAGGACTCCACAATACCATGCTGGATCTGGATAATGATGTACGTCCCTTAGTGTTGGGCCATCTTAGTCAGACAGCATCACTGAAGAGGGGCAGCAGCTTTCAGTCTGGTCGAGATGACAGTAAGTATACTTCTCCCACTTTGTCTTTGAAATTTATACTTATATAATTTCAAACATTTTTCTCTTGGGAAAGTCCATTAGTTGTGTTACTACTGCTAAATATTATTGACCATTATCTCTTCTACTTCTCAAGTAATTAAATGTAAAGTATTTAATTTTTTTAAATTATTAAAAATGTGATTAAATATGAATAAATAAATGTAAATAATTACAAGTAATTAAGTATAAATAATTAAAATGCATTTTACATTATACGTTAAATATAGGCCATTTGATTTTTTTAGTAAGTTATTGGCCACAGTCAATGTTTATTCCACATATTTAAACTCTAGTTTTTTCTGTGGTTTAATTTTTAAAAATATGCCACAGAAAAAATTCTGTGAGAACATCTTTAAGATGAAATTGGCAACAAAAGTAATTTCTGTAATCAGTACAGAGAAAGACACCTTTTCAATGAATTTTAAAATTTGGTTTGGAATGGATTACTTGGTAACTAAATTATTTGCTAGTCTTTTTTCATGAGATAAAGCATCTCAAATTCTAACTATGTTATATATCTTAACTTTCTAAAGCTGTTATTTATTTATTGTTTTATTTACCTATATGAGATATAAAATATATTGGTTATAATGCATTCGTGTGTCAATAGGATGTTGTTAGTCACTGGTTATTTATAACTTCAACAATAGAAATAAGAATCCAAATAAATAGAGTATAAAAGCACTTTACATTAAATTCAAATACCTCTAAAATTTATTTGGAAGTATTTTATGTTATTCTTATAAATGTTAGAGTAAGGAATTTTTTTTTCAAGTTTTTGTTAATAAATATGAATGAATGTTCATCATAAGAACGCCTTGAAATTAGATGATTCATTTGTACCAAATGCAAGGCTTCCATGACTCTTGATATTCCTTCATTTTGTCCTGTTGCCATTCACCCAGCCAGCCAAACACTAGTATAAACAATGGAAGAACAGAAATGTTTGCTTCTGCATACTGTGGTACAGCGTAGCCCTCTAAGCATATATACCCAGGGTCTGACCCTGGAGTGTAGTCTACCAGAGTTTTTAAAAAATATTTTCTTCCTTTAATTAGTAGGATAAATATATCAGGTCTAAAAACCCTCCACATAACTCCTTCCATCTTCTTATGTAATTCACTGTCACCGGTTATGGGCATGTTAATAGAGTAAAATAAATTAGAATTTATACTTGAGGCTGACTATAATGAATTATATCACCTTGAACAGTTCAGATTTAGACTACCTAGGTTTTGTCAAGCTTCTTGGATCTATTTTATCAAATTCTTGAAATTTTCATCAAATTTGAAAAATTATTTGGCCACAATTTTCTCAAATATTTTCTATTCTTTTCTGGCACTACAGTTACGTGTATGTTAGGCTAATAGGCTCTTTCTCCAACTCCCCAATTTTTCTGCTTTGTGCTTCCTTATGGAGTCAATTGTTATGGCTTCAACTTCTCTGATCTTTTATCTGCAATGTCTAACCTAAATATTTTAGATAGTGTATTTTTCGTCGCTAGAAGTTCCGTTTTGGTTATGGTTCACATTTCCCTGCCTTTTGGTATGGCTAATTGTTTTTATGTTTTCTCAGCCACTGTGAATATCCAGTATTGTGTCTGGGTTTTGTTGTTTTGTTTTTAAGAGTACTAGACTTCGTTTTATCAGTTACTTATCAAGAAATTTGATCCATTCAAGGCCTACTGTTAAGTTTGCTAGTGCAGGTCTAGAGTTGCCTTCATCCTAAGGATACTTCAGCCCTACTACCTAGGCATGACCTGTTGGGTCTCTACTGAATGGCCTAGGTAATTGATGAGGACTATGTTCTCAGGTTGTTAAGAACTAGAAAGTCTCCCTGCTCTCTCTGACCTCCAGAAATCCTTGACCTTATACCACATATGCATGACATACTACTCAGTAAAGGCTTAAAAAGACTTTTATGAAGATTTTAATGTAGCTCCTCCCTCTTTTCTAGAATTCTTCCATGCATTTTCCAGTTACTTCTACCTCTTTAAAATCCAACTCAGAAAGGCCACTGGCTTTATTTATGTTTCTCCTCCCTTTGCTTCTGTTGTCTAGAAATTGTCTGCAGGCAGAAAACCAAGGCAACTGTGGATTCACCACTCATTTCCCTTTCCTGTTGTTCAATGTCTGGTAACAGTTGTTTATTTATATATCTCCCAGTTTTCTAGTTGTTTTTGACTGTAGGTTAAATCTGATTCTTACTCCAACATGGCTAGAAGCATAATATAATCCAAATTTATTTTCCCTAAAATTGTTACTCGAAATTGGAACATTATGAAAGATTGCTTATGGTAAAATAATAGGCATTATTAAAGTAGAAGAAACTGAATTTTTATATATAATCAAAGCAAAATTTATGGGCCCACATACTTCTAATTTCTATCAGAAAAAAAATTGTACATTCCTGCCATTTCCCTCTTACGTTTTTTTCATCAGTCTTAGGAAATAACTCTTGAATTTCTTCTGTTAGTGATATAGTGTATGGGAATTAACCAGGACATGTTTGATTCAGTAAGAAAATCCAAAATTGTTTTTTAATTATAATGATCAGAATTTAGGTGAAGTAGACTTAGAAAGAATGAGGGGAAAGGATTCTTATTACATACATACATAAATCGTATAAAGAATCTGCTAGTAATCAAAAGATCAAATGAAACACAAGACTAAGAATTGTTCAACTTTTGTGGAAGCATGGGGTAGTGAGAGATGTCTCCAGATCTCTCCCCTTGAAACAGCAATAAGCTGAACACCTGAAACTCAACAAAAAACACCTAAACTGCACACCAGCACGTCTGAGCGTGGGATCTGCACATAAGAGCTACCACAGGTCAGAACCCCGGGTGTCGGGTGGTAGACTGGGAGAAATAAAGAAGCTGCCTCACAGCTGCCCGAGCTCCCTGCAGTATGGGGAGGGGTGAAGGTGCCGGAACATCCCTTAACAGCCCTGCCTGGGACGGCTGTAAGCTCTTTGCGCTGGGCGGAAAACAGAGAAACAGGACAGGACCGCAGAGAAACAATAATTGATTTTTAATGGCCCCAGTTGCAAAAGCGAGGCTGAGCTGCAGCCCCCAAACCCCAACCCAGAGGGCCCCTCCCCCATACACTCCGAAACTAATCACCATGGAACCCCAGGGGAATCTGAGCAAACGCTGCCGAGACTTTTGCTAAAACTGACAGGCACTGAAACTGAGGGTAGCTAGCGTGATTAAATGTCTATAAGAAAATGTTTAAGAAAGGCATTTTAAGGCTTTAAATAAAGCAGGGATCCAAGAGGCTTAGACACCACCTACTGGAAACCAAAGGAAAAGCGCCTTCTTTGCAACAGGCTAAAGAGAGACCTTTATATAATAAACCTTTCTGGAAAAACAGCAGAATACACTTCTATTAATGCTCAGGTGGAGAGATACTCCATTAAACACCATGAGCAACCAAGGTGACAAGGCATCTCTAAAGAAAGAGAAAAATCTCCAGAAAATAAGCTTACAGACATAGAAATATACAACTTAAATGACAGAGACTTCAAGATGGTACTTCTCAAGGAAACTCAAGGAGTTCTGAAACGAGTCATATCAACAATTTCAGGAATTAAAAATATAGATTAGCAGAGCAAGGAGATTGAAACTCTCAAAAAACCAGAATAGATCTTCTGGAGATAAAAAACACACTGCAAGAGTTGAAAAATGAAATAGCAAGCTTGGGAAATAGAGTCGTCCAAATGGAGGAACAGATCAGTGATATCGAAGACAGAAATCTAGAAGTAAAAAGAAGAGAGAAATTGAAGAATGAAAAATAATTAAAGAGAAATTAAACTAGCTGATACCATTAGGAGAGGAAACATAAGAATAATGGGCATTATCGAAGGCGAAGAAAAGGAGCAGGAACTAGAAAGCACTTTCAGACAAATAGTGAATGAGAATTTCCCAAATCTAATGAATTCAAGAAGTCAACAGAACACCCAATTATCTCAACTCAAAAAGGCCTTCACCTAGATATATTGTATTAAAGTTATCAAAAATCAACAACAAAGATAGAATTCTCAAGGCAGCCAGGGAGGAAAAAAAATGATAACTTATTAAAAGTAAACCCATTAGATTATCCTCAGACTTCTTAGCGCAAATGTTACAAGCAAGAAAGGAATAGAATCAAATATTTAAACTACTGAGTAAAAGGAACTACCAGCCTAGAATAATGTATCCAACTTAGTTCTCCTTTAGATATGAAGGAGAAATTAAGGCTTTTCCAGACATACAAAAACTCAGGGAATTCTCCACAACGAGGCCTGCACTACAGGAAATACTGAAAGGGGTCAGTTTCCCTAAAACAAAATGACAAAAAATAAAAAACTTAATAAGGACTAAAGTGACTATCATGCAAATAGAAGCAGAGGAGTGCAACCCTTACAAAGAACATTATAAACTTAAATAATAAGAAAATTGTTATAACAAGATAATAATGAACATTCAGCATACATAGGAACAAATAGAGATAACAAAGACTGAAAAGGAGAGGATTAAAAGATCCAAATCTGTAAAGGGGAATGGAAATAAGGCACACACAGAAGAAAATAGATGACTATATTTATAAAACTGTCCTTTTCATATTCATAATGGTAACCACATGCCGAAGATTTCAGAACTGAAGTATATAACATAAAACAAGAACCAGAGGCAAAACCCACAAACTAACCTGAATAAATAAAACAGAAACACAAGGGCAAAGAAGCAATGGAAACACCGAACTACCAGAAAGCAAAAAAAATGTCTATAAGAATTCTTATTTCAAAAATCACCGTAAACGTAAATGGATTGAACTCACCAAAAAAAAAAGGCACAGAGATGCAGAATGGATCAAAAAACAAAACCCAGAGATCAAAAAACAAAACCCTGAGATCAAAAAACAAAACCCTGAGATGTGTCAGGAGACACATCTCAGCTACAAAGACAAATATAGACTCAAAGTGAAAGGGTGGAAAATGATATTTCAAGCAAATGGCATTCAGAGAAAGGTGGGAGTAAAGGTATTAATATTGGATGAAATAGACTTCATAATAAAAGTGGTAAAGAAAGATACTGAGGGGCACTTCGTAATGATAAATGGAATCATGCACCAAGAAGACATAACACTTATTAATATCTATGTTCCCAGTCAAGGAGCACCAAGATGCATAAAGCAATTACTAACAGAACTAAAGGGAGAAACAGACCAAAGCACTATCTTAGTAGGGGACCTAAATATCCCACTGTCGGATATGGACAGATCATCCAAGCAGAAAATCAATAAGGAAATAAAATCCTTAAATGACACATTAGACCAACTAGACATAATTGACATTTACAGAGCCTTTCATCCTAAAACAGCTGCTTATACATTCTTTTCTAGTGCACATGGAACATTCTCAAGAATCAACCACATACTGGGACACAGAGATAGCTTCAACAAATAAAAGACGTTTGAAATTATACCAAACATATTCTCTAATCATACTGCTTTAAAACTAGAGATCAACTGCAAAAAGAAATCAGGAAGAACCACAAATACATGGAGATTAAACAACACGCTACTGAAGAATAACTGGGTCAGAAAAGATATCAAAAGAGAGATCAAGAGATACATAGAAACAAATGACAATAATAGTACAACATATCAAAATTTTAGGACACAGCAAAAGCGATCATATGAGGAAAGTTCATATAATAACAGGCCTATCTTCAAAAACAAAAATGAGCCCTAACAACCTAATACTTCATCTTTAAAAACTGGAAAAGAAAGAACAAATGAAGCCTAAAGTCAGCAGAAGGAAAGAAATAATCAAAATTAGAGCAGAAATAAATGCAATTGAAAACAACAACAACAACAACAAAACAATAGAAAAAATAAATGCAACAAAGAGCTAGTTCTTTGAGAAGGTTAATAAAATTGACAAACCCCTGGCTAGA
>NW_006441950.1:472166-517868 GCF_000325575.1 Pteropus alecto | reverse complement strand
TGTTCAAATATCCACAGCTTTCCTATACTCTAATAATGAAGTGTCAGAAAAAGAAGTGGAAAAAATAATTCCTTTTGCAATTGCAACAAAAAGAATGAAATGCCTAAGAATAAATTTATAGAAACAAGTGAAGGACCTATATAATGAAAACTATAAGACCCTATTAACAGAAATCGAAGAAGACACAAAGAAATGGAAAGATATTTCGTGTTCTTGGTTTGAAAGAATCAACATAGGTAAAATGACCTTATTACCTAAAGCATTATAAAAATTTAATGCAATCCTCATCAAAATCTCATTGGCAATTTTTAAAGAAATAGAACAAAAAATCATCAGACTTATATGGAAGCACAAAGCCATCCTGAGAACAAAACACGAGGCTGTAGGCATCATTCTGCCTGACTTCAAATTATACTACAAAGCGACAGTAATCAAAACGGCAGCAAAACAGACCCACAGACCAGTGGAACAGAATCAAGAATCCAGAAGTAAACCCATATTTATATGGGCAAATACTTTTCGACAAAGAAGCCAAAAACATACATTGGAGAAAGGAAAGCCTCTTCAATAAATGATGCTGGGAAAACTGGAAAGCCACCTGCAAAAGAATGAAATTAGACTGTTGTCTATTACCACATACCAAAATTAACTCAAAATGGATTAAGGACCTAAATATGAGACCTGAAACAATAAAATGCATAGAAGATAAAATAGGAACTAATAAACGCAAGGACCTTGGATTTAAGAGGATTTTATGAATTTGACCTCAAAAGCGAGGGAAGTAAAAGCTAAAATAAATAAATGGGACTAAACTAAAATGTTTCTGCTCAGCAAAAGAAATCGTCAACAAGGTAAAGAGAGAACCATCTGAATGGGAAAATATATTTGCCAGCAACACCTCCGATAAAGACCTAAATCCAAAATATACAACCATATTCTCTGATACATACAACTCATACATCTCAATAATAACAACAACAACAAAAACAAATGACCACGTCAAAAAATGGGCAGAGAACCTGAACAGACACTGCTCCCTAGAGGACATACAAATGGCTAACATATGAAAAGATGCTCAACATCGCTAGGTATTAGGGAAATGCAGATCAAAACCACAATGAGATACCATCTCACACCTGTAAGAATAGCTATAATCAACAGGACAAGTAATAACAAATGTTAGAGAAAATGTGGAGAAGAAGAAACCCTCATGCACTGCTGGTGGGACTGCAAATTGGTACAGCCACTGTGGAAAACAGTATGGAGGTTCCTCAAAAAACTCAGAATTTATTTACCATATGATCTAGCAATCCCTCTTAGGAATTTATCCCAAAGACTTGAAAACCCATATCCAAAAAGATATTTGCACACTGATGTTCATAGCAGCATTATTCACAGTGGCCAGGACATGGAAGCAACCGAAGTATCCTACGACAGATGATTGGCTAAAGAAGCTGTGGTACATATATACAATGGAATATCACTCAGCCATAAGAAGAGATGAAATACTGCCATTTGCGACAACATGGATGGACTTTGAGATAATCGTGCTAAGCGAAATAAGCCAGACAGAAAAAGTTGAAAATCACATATCACTTATATGTGGGATATAAACCTAAAAGCAACAAATGAGCAGGACAAACAAACAGAGATTTATGGACATGGACTATAGACTAGTGGTTACCAGAGGACTGTAGAGTAGTGGTTATTAGTAGGGTCGGGGAGAAGGGGGGAGGTAGATGTGTAAAGTGGATCAAATATAGGTGTTAAGTGGAGGGTGAAGTGGGTAAAGGGGATCAAATATATGGTAGCTGAAGAAAACTGGACTTCGGGTCATAAACACACAATAGAATATACAGATGTCAAATGACAGTGCACACCTGAAAATTATATAATTGTATTAACCAATGTTACCCCAATAAACTTAAAAAAGAAAAAAAGAACAAAGACTAAGAATTGTTCTCTGTCACTAGGCAGAATGCTAGAGGAATCCACCTGTTTTCCAAGAACCTTGATGATTGAGTGCTAACACATTATGATTATCTGGCAGTACTATTTAGTAGCTATTTTAATACTTCATATTAAGATGAATTCAGATAAAATAATTTTACCAATTAATCTGCTAAACAAAGATTCAGCTGAAGGAATCTTTTTGGAAGCTTTTGGAATTCGTTTATGTTTTTACTTATAATTGCCCAAATACTTTTCCTATCGTAAAATCATTTCAGTTTGAATAGTTATGTAATTGATGAATTGAACAAGAGAGTAGTTGTTTACTTTCTGTTCATTTACTTTGTGGTTTTCAAAAAGAATTTTTCTTTTAAATTGGTGAAAAGGCAATGTTACTTATTTTTGTATGGGATAGACAGACTGATCTTTGAGATAAAGTGTCTGTGTGTGTGTGTGTGTGTGTGTGTGTGTGTGTGTGTCTATACATATATATATGTGTGTGTCTATATATATATATAGACACACACATATATATAGATAGACACACACACATATATATATGTATATATATACACACACACACACACACATATATATATATGTGTGTATATATATGTACACACACACACATATATGTAGAACATCAGGATGTGTGGTAAGCCAGGCTAGACTACACAGAGCTTGTCCAGTTTCAGAGCCAATGGGGACTTGGGTTCAGCTTAGGTTTTTTTCACTTTAATTTCCCAGTGAAGACAAGCCCTGCAAAGAACATGTGAGATAAAGATACCAGATGAGTTTGTCACAACAGGGATAATGGTCTATAGCAGCATGGAGGAGCTCAGATCATTTGAAACATTAATTTGGGGGAATAAACCCTGTAAGAGTCTACTTGATACAATGCTTCAGTTTTTAGATTCTCTTGTCTGATTTTTTACCTTGTCATTGACCCAAAATATACCACGGCCTGTAGTATGTAAGCTGTGTAGCATGCTGCCTGACATTTGGAAAGCAGTTAGTGTTTATCTGTATTTGGTTTATCTGTTTCAGTTCTGTCTTCAGATGGAATATACCTTTTGTCTCATTAGGTTCATGTCATATTACCAGTAGGACTCCTTTCATTGGCTGGCTATTCAGTTGTAGGCTCTGTGAAGGCAGAGATCTGCCCTGTTCAGTATTTATGGTGTGCATGATAGACAGACTTTGGAGTGCAGCCACAGAATTAGCACACAGTGGACATTCAATAAATACTGGATGAATTAATCAGTACAAATTACAGTGTGTCCCTACATAAAGAACCATGCCTTTCCCATATATGACAACTGAATTTAAAGTTTTTGCCACAACTCATAACATAGACAAAGAATAATAAAGAAAGAGGTTCTGTAGGTCACAAAAAGGAAGTTTGAATGGCTCCGAAGCATATGAAGAGGTACTCAACCTCACTCACAATAAAAATGAAAAAGGCATTGTAACACTACAGTGTTACACTAGTTTGGCAACACCCCCACCCATGTTTACTGTTTGGGGTTTTATGTGTTCTCTTTGTTCATTTGCTGAGGTTACAAGGAAGCTGCAACTTTCAAGTGTTGCCTGTGGATGTGTAAATAATCTCTGTAGAGGTCAATTTAATAATACATATCAAAATTACAATTCCATGTACTATTGGACCCAGCAATTCCTGTTCTGAGAATTTATTCTGTACTTAATCAGTTGGTCCCGACTTAATGTTGGTTCAGCTTATCAAATTTTCAACTTTATGATGGCATGAGAGCGATACATACATTCAGTAGAAACCGTACTTCGAATTTTGAATTTTGATTTTTTTCCCTGGGCTTGAGATATGCATTATGATACTGTCTTGTGATTCCGGGCAGCAGCAGTGAGCCGCAGCTCTCAGTCAGCCAGGCAGTCTTGAGGATAAACAGCCAGTACTCTGCAGTGTACTATGTTGCCAGTGTTTTTTGAATATTGGCTTCTGTGCATGGTTAAGATAGGCTAGGCTAAGCTAAGCTGTAATGTTTGGTAGCTAGGTATATTAAATGCATTTTTGACTTACAGTATTTTCAACTTATAATGGGTTTATTGGGACCTAAGCCCATGTAAGTTGTGGAGCATCTGTACTTGCACATATACTTAAATGCTGAGGTACAGGTTATTATTTGAAGCATTAATGTTAACTACAAAAGCTTTGAAACAGTCTTGTCCATTAGAAAGGGACTTATTAAATTATCATAATTCCAAAATGTGAAATACTATGTGACTGGGGGAAGACAAAGAGGAATCGTTTATATATGAATATGGAAGAACTCCAGGATTTGTTGTTAAATGAAAAAAAAAAAAAAAGTAAGTGTCAAAAGAGTGTATTTAGTATGCTTTCATTTATGTAAAAGAACATTTGGGTGAGGGGTGAACACATATTTCTGTTTGCTTGTACATATAAAAGATATTTCAGAAAAAAAATCCAAGAAACTAGTAACAGTGGTTTCTTAAGGCAGGAGTTTTGAGCTGGGCAATGGGGGATGAGGGTGGAAGGTGGACTTTTCACTGTATACCTTTTAAGTTCTTTTCCGATCATATATTGTCAAAATTATTAAACATTTTAACATAAATAAAATACCCCTTCCTCCTGCTAGAATTACAACTGTATTAACAATAAAACTTTCTGCCGGGGAGTATTTCGAAAGGGAGCTAGTAGTTGTTGGTGAAGGAATTAATGAAAATCACCCTTCCTGACCTGTCTTTGAATAGAAGTTAGAAGTTGACCCCAAAAGTGCTTCTCATCATTGCTGTGAAATTAGACAGTGGGGATGCCTCTTCTCTGCACCTGTTGGAGGTTCTGAAGCAAAACAGGAAGGCCAGGAAGCAGGCCATGGAGGGAAGAGGAAACAGTATAGAGTGCAGTAAAGAAAGACAAGAGATTGGAAAAGTGATTAATGTTTACTGAATTACTGCATTTGTTTTTATTCCCACACTTATTCTTCCCATAAGAAATCTTTAAGACCTTATTTCCCACTTACTACAATAACTACATTAAATTATATTTAACCCAAGAGGCTTTAATATTTTTATTTTTCTTAAATTTCTTTGTTATGGGAAGAGTTCTTCATTACATAATTGTGCTTAAATATGTTCCTTTGTGATAATTTGACTTCTTACTGAATTTTCACCACATAGGGTGTATAGTGGTATTTCTGAGAAGTTGATATTAGCCTCAGACTTATCAGCCATGGAGCAGCCCTGTCTTTGCAGTACTTTGTTGTTTTGAGGCATGACTTTTTGAAGAGAAATATAACATCCTGAAGACAACAAGGTTGAAAAGCCAAAGCATCCACCTCTGTGAAGCCCTCCCTACTTCTGCTGCTGTGCCCTCTGGACTTGCCTGCCTCTCCCCTGCCTGACATCCCCCTTTGAGAAAAGCAGGGACCTCTGGTGAGAGTGTTTTCTCTGTGCCAGCAGGTTTTGGTAGTGTGATATGAAAAAGGAAATATTGCTCTATCAGCAAATTAAAACTATGCAGCCAGAGTGGCGCATATTTTTAGATGGGGGAGCAGCAATATGTTGAGACAGATTTTTATTCTTGATTCAAAAGTATTTTCAGAATATTTTATTCTTTTCTCTCCTTAGCATGGAGATACAAAACTCCCCACCGGGTGGCATTTGTTGAAAAATTGACCAAGCTTGTTTTAAGTCAGCTGCCTAACTTCTGGAAACTCTGGATTTCATATGTGAATGGAAGCCTTTTCAGTGAGGTATGGATACAAATTTGACTACAATGTAGCTAAGTCATTGTAAATTTCTGGTCTTAAAAATTTTAGATTCTGAAGTGACTTTTTAAAACTCTTAGAGGCCCAACACCTATTAAGTGTTGTCATATATTTTAAGATTAGTTAAAAATGCTGCAAAGCCCTAATATTTAACAGCTGTATGACCTTAAACAAGTTAATTGTTCTGGGACTCAGTTTCCTCAACTGTAAATAGAAAATAGTAAAGGCATCTATCTCAAAAGGTGATTGTGAGGATTAAATGAGTTCGTCAATTAAAGAAAAAAAGAAAACTCAAAATATTTGCAAGGATTCTGAATTGAGTATACTGCCAGTCATGCCAAAATATGCATGAAATTATTGTGCTATGTAGACTATGAACAAATAATAAAACAAGGTTGAAATATTTGCAGTGTGCACACAGGTCCTAAATAATTCATATAATTATGGAATTTTCTAGTTGGAAAGAATTTAAAGATTCTGTTACCTAACCCCCATATGATCGGTCTACAGAAGTTGTTACAAGCCTTCATATTTTCCCAAGTCACACATTTTACCTGGTATCTTAATTATATCATAATCGGTACATAGAAATTATGAACATAAAATAATGACTCACTTATATGGATAACATGTGGAACTTAGATTCATCACTCTCTGGTCTCACTTCAAGTTCCCCATAAAAGGCTCCTCGGTCCTAGAGTATAGATACTAATGTCCTTTGCCTTAAGCTGCTAGGGAGGCCCCACTTGTAACATGGAGAAGGCAGCTCTGGTTTCATGTCTCTACAGAGAACTATTTTCAGTCCTGAGAGAGCTGGAGAGGTAGGGATCTTTCTGAGTGTTAAAGCTGTTTCATGCTGCTTTTGCATTTGCCAACACAAAGAGGAATAGAAAAAGGCTGAACAATTTTTGCTTTTTTAAACCAAGGCGCACCTTTGAGATTCAAGACCTGTCTTCCTTGGCAGAAAGTAGTTGGATGTCTTGGTATTCCAGGGATCCATCCAGTCTTATTTGACTAGGGACACACATTTAGGTTACACTTTAAAAAAGCGAGTTGTTCTCTGGAGTTGTTTTGTTTTGTGTTTTCACTGTATATTTAATTTTTATTTGTCCACTATCTCTTTTAAACCTAGTAGATCCCTAGATCCTTCTTTATATGAATGGTTAGTTATCTAAAACACAAAATTTACTTAGTGCATGAAAAAACAAAAATGATAATGCATGAAAAAACAACTTCCTTAGTGCAGGAAAAAAGTCTCTTAAGCATGAATTATCCCTGTAATTTTTATTACTTTAATTTTAGCAGTGTATCAGTTACTGTACTTTATAAGTGAACATTTAAATATTATAGCAATAAATAATGTACATCACAACTTTCTTATGTTCTTGTATCACTTGTTCATACAAAAACTGTTGGAAAGTTAACTATACAGAGAAAGTCAGTCTGCTATAAAATAATTGTAGAGTTTGGATGGCCTTCATAAATACAAAGTTGCTTATTGCTGGCTGAGGAAGAAAATGTTTTAATTTCAGTTTTTCAGGTGTTCTGAAAATTTTTTCTCAACATCTACTTTCAAGAATTTCCCCATCAGTTCACATTTTTATTCACTTCAGCTGGATGAGAGTTGTGTGGCTGTTGTGCTAAGAACAGGTTTGGGTTTCTTGCCCTCTCCCAGTGTGGGGGACAGCTGCAACACTCATATGGTGCCATAGCTGCTGCTGCTTATCTGTTCCATCTCTAAATCAGATTGCTCATATGAGGACTGGAAAGGTAGATGCTTCCATATCAGTGCCTTGGACAAATAGTGTTCAGATTTTTTCTTACAGAACACTAGTGTTGAATTATTTATCACTTACCCAATATTTATCACTTACTACCTGTGACCTTAGGCAACTGTGTGCCCACTTCCATATGGCTGGTTTAAATTAAAATTAAATGAGTTAACAGAAATGAAGTGTTTATAACAGTGTCTGACAGAAGAATAAGAATTTGCTCTTATTTGGAATAAATATTCATTCCAGTATTTGAAATCTCATTGACCTAGTACATAATGTGTGTTCATGAACGAAGTTTAATAGCATTAAAAAATACAGGATGGATTAACTACTAGAGTAGTGTTGAATAATGTCGAGATGGATTAACTCATAAAGGATCATTCCCTTAGGAAATGGATATTAAACCTAGTTATTTGTTTCCAGCCAAGTGTTTTTTTCTTTCCATTTGTATTGGTTCCTATAGGTGGCCCACCACACATAGTCAGTAGTTGCCTTATCTTGGGTCCTTTTAGAGTTTTTTAAGTTCCTAAGAGTTTTCTGTTTGGAATATTTTGATGAAATGAGAGTACGTTTTCCTTTCTTATAGGTTATACCTAGTTATAGTATAAAAGTAAATAAAATATTTGGTTACAGATGAAAAATAAATTAGCTACTTTTGAACTCATGAACATTAGTACTGAAAAAATAGTTTTAATTAGTTGTACTGAGTTGGATATGTCTATGGCATGTCTACTTGTTTATATTTATAAACTTTTCTGAAACATTTATAATAGTAATTATTAATTAAATATAATTTACTCTACAGATTTGGGCATGTTTTTAAACTATTTGCCCTCTGTTGAAAGCTAAAAAGATACCAAAGGGCAGTAGAAGAGAAAGGAGTAGTTAGGAAGATTTCTGGGCTTTTGGTAGCTGTTACTTAATCTCATACAAGAAACCTCTATTTTTAAATACAGTTTACTTGAAATTTCTTGTTTATCTTGTTACAGAGCTATTTTTTTTTAAGAGCCCACCCGTTAAAGATTTGGATGGAGTTTCCAACAGTTTAAAAGAGCATCAGTTCTTCAAACCAGTCAAGTCCATGTGAAGTAACACATGTGAATCAAAACAGTGAAATCTAGCCGTTGGTCTCACCACAAAGTAGTTTTGGTCTGTGTGTGCAGGAAAGAGTTAAGGTTTTTAGTTAACGAAATGGTTAATAGTAGGTTAAGATCTCACCTTTAGATATATTTTAAACACAGTGGTGCATTTTGGGGTCAAAATTTTTAAAATATCCAAATAATTTTTGAATATTAGGAATCAGCATTTAAAGAAGTTGTATAAATCATAGTGTGTAAATTAAAATGCACTTTATGTTCCAAAATTAGATTTAAATAAATAGAGCAAACCTTACATAATTTAATATGTTGGAATTGTTCAATTCTTCATCATATTAAAACAATAAGTAGGTATTTTTTAATTAACAATTGCAAGAGGTATGCCTTACAACTAATTTCCCTACTTTCTCCGCTTTTCATATATTTGAAGATAAGTCCTTGAAGTTTACAAAATTATTCTGTTCAGTAGTTGTTATCATGCATTCATTAGCACCTGTTTGGTGGGCAAAATTGTTGTGGCAAATGTAGCCATAACTTTGACATGGTGTTTTTTAAGAATAGATTTTCACTTTTTTCTTTGATTTGAAAATATATCACAGGCAAAGGACTATGAAATAATCTTCCCGTTGAACAAGCTCACTAAGTAAAAAGTTCAGTATTAGGTACTGTGGCAGATACAACTAGAAAAGACACCATCTGACAATCAAGATACTTATAGTTTTATACTGGTATGACCTTTCATTGGAATAAATTATACCTTCCTTTCAGAATCCCATTCCTTCCTCCACAGCACACTAAACCAGGTATGTATGAGTCAGGGTTCAAAGAAACAACCAACAGGACGTTGCTTCTGTTTCTCACCGTATATACAAAGAGAAAGAGATTTACTATAAGGAATTGGCTCACACAGTTATGGAAGTTAACAAGTCCTAAGATCTGTAATCAGCAAGCTGGAGACTCGAAGTACCAATCTGTAGTTCCAATCTGAAGGCCAGCAGGCTTAAGACCCAGGAAGTGCCAGTGTTTCAGTTCCGTTCTGAAGGCTGGAAAAGACCAGTGTCGCAGCTCTCGTAGTCAAGCAGTAGGAAGTCCCCCTTACTCCGAGGAGGGTTGGCCTTTTTGTTTTATTTAGACCTTCCACTGATTGGATGGCACCCACCCACACTGAGGAAGGCAAGTTGCTTCCCTCAGCCTACTAATTCAGATGTTAATCTCATTCAGAGACACCCTCACAGACACACCCAGAGTAATGTTTAACCACATTTTTGGGCACCCCATGGCCCAGTCACATTGACACATTAACCATCACAAAGTCTTTAATATAGATTTCCGAGTACAGGATGCCAGTGTTGTTCTGTACCTCCCGACAATGCAGTAGGTGCTGGGCTCCTTAGCAACATCTGAATTCATCACCTACAGCAGTCCTCCCAAACCCTAACATACACACAAAATTCTTAAACCTCTGCTTATCACTTCTGTTGACATCTTAAATCTCCAGGAGAAGCATTTGAGCCTGTTGGACTTTTCAGGCGCATATCACAGGGTTATGCCCCGCAGATCTCCTTTAAAGAGCATCTGCCATGTGTCTGGAGACTCAGTACTTCAAGTTTTTTAAAGAAACTCTTTAGATTAACCTAATAGTATTCAGAGCCGTCATGCTTTCTGATATGTATTACAACAGGTTCTGATGAACCCTAACCCTTGGCGGTCCCTCATTCACCAAACATTTATTGAATGCTCTGAATATGAATAGCCTCTATATACCAAGTACTGATACACACACACATACATGTATACACACATAATATACACACATAAATTTTAAAATATATACAGTATAAGTAAAATAATGACCAAGATATACATGACCTCTCCCCTCTGAGAGAGACAGAACCAAAATAAATTTTTAGAAAAATTATCCTAAATTTTGCTAATAACTGTAAAAGAATCAAAAGATAAAGAAAAAATTAGACTAAGAATATCAATAGTGGATGAAGATCTCAAAATGGAGTAGTGGAAGAAGGTCTCAATATGGAGATGATGTTGAAACCGAAACTCTAAGCGTGAGAAGGAAACAGCCACACAAAGGATCAGAGGCAGAGAGAAACCTAGGAAAGGCACTTGGCATATTTGAAAAACAGAATGTCACAGCATCCAGAGTATACTGAGCAGTGGTTGAGGTTATCAGGAGAAGCAAGAAATGAGGCTAGAGGAGCAGGCAGGGGCCTTCACAGACCATGGTAAGGAATTTGTATTCTAAGTGCTGTGGGAACCCATGGAAGGACTGAGTGGTAGAGTAATCTGACCAGATTTTTGGTTTTAAAAAGAGCAGTCTGATTGCCTATTCAAGAATGAGTTGGCAGGGAACAAAAGTCAAAGTGGGGAAGCTCTTGAGGCTGTCCAGGCAGGAAATGGTGGTTGGATTAAGTTTTTGTCAGTAGAATTGGAGAGAAAATGATAGATTTCATTTGTATTTTGGAAGGCGTATTGACCAGACTTAACTTTTGGCTCACATGAGAATGACATGCGCAGGAATTCATATATAGCTCCCAAATGGGCTCCCAAGTGAGTAGGTGTGCCATTTTCAAAGTCGGAAAAACTTGAGAAAGAACATACTTGGAGGAAAATATGTTGGATTTGAGAGTCCTGTGAGATGGTCAAGAAGAAACATCAAGTAGGCAATCTGAAATTCAAATCTTGGCCTCCGAGGAAAGATTTGGACTGGATATATAAATTTGGAAGTGTGATATTGTAATTATAATAAATATATATTTGGTCTTCCTCCCCATTTCTGGCAATGCACTCCTAAAACCTTTGGAATTTCCTAAGCTAGGAATGATAAAGGTGTCTTTTGTTATGTTAACGAGGTGACTTAGGTCTCCACTTTAGGATTCAGGGCTGGTTGCCAGGAGAACCAACTGTACAATTAGAGGATTGGAACTTACAGTCCAACCCCCAAACCTCCTAGGGAACTGGGGAGTTTAGTCACCAATGACTTAATTAGTCTTCCCTATATGATAAAGCCTCCATAAAAATCCAAGAGGAACAGTTCATAGAGCTTGTAGGTTGGTGAACATTTGGAGATTCTGGGACAGCAGTGTGCTCAGAGAGGGCTTGGAAGCTCCACATCCTTTCTCCGTGCTCTGCCCTATGCATTGCTTCCTTTGGCTGTTCCTGAGTGATATCCTTTTATAATAAACCAGTGATCTTGTAAGTATCATGTTTCTCTGAGTTCTGTGAGCCATTCTAGCAAATTAATTGAACCCAAGGAGGAGTTCATAGGAACCTCCAATCTTTAGTCAGTCAGTAAGAAGCACAGGTGACAACTTCAGATTGGCAACTGAAGTGTGTGAGGGTAGGGGTGTGGTTTAGTCTTGTAGGACTGAACCATTAACTGGAATCTGACTCCAGGTAGTGTCAGAATTGAGTTGAATTATAGGACACACTCCTAATGTCCAGAGAATTGTGTATCCATGTGGGGAAGCTATCCCCACCCCACTACAGACACATTCGAATTGGATAGAGAACCCAAATTGGAAGGCATTAGATAGAAATGATATTTGAAGCTATGAGAATAAATTAGTGAGAGAGTATAAAGAAAAAAGTCCCTAAGACCTGATAAACCACAACATTTAGAGAATGGCTATTTATCACCTCAGTAAGTAGGGGCCATGCATCTGCTTTTCTACACCTGTGCCACTGTATCACCAAGTATTATTTTGAATCAGAGCATCACACTTGACAGTAACAGAAAATAGGCTAACAGATATTCGGGGCCTTTTGGACTTACCTGAGTGGTCATGACTCAGATGGAAGTCATTCATTACATCTCTCATTTCTGAGACACACAGTGGAATCACTAGATTTAGTCACGTCTGCCTCAGAAGCCTGTATCTAAGCCATCTACAGGGATCCATTATCCACTATATTTGGCCTAAGACTCTGTCATCATTTACCTGGATTAGTGCAGCATTCTTCTAGCTAGTTATGTTCCTAACACTAGCCCCTCTAGTCACTTTTCACTGTAACTTTAAGCACTTCAGTTACTTCTCATTTGTCTTAAAAATAAAGTGACAAAAACATCAGTTTCTGAGTTAAATACTCATGAAGAATTCTGAGTGTTATTTGCTACTGAACTTAGGAATTTGTTTATTGAACTATTATTGAGGTGAATTTCGGGTTTAGTTTTTTCAAAAACTAAACTTTCTTTCAAAGCAAAAGTACATTTCTATAAAGAAAAAATATTAAAAGCTGCACAGCTTAATAATTTTAAAATAATTTTAAAATAAGTGTAAATTAGAGCCTTGATGAGTTGTTTATCTGTGTGTATGTTGACCACTTTTTACCAGTATGTCTTACATTTTTGTTGAAAATATTCAGCAATCATAACACTTCTTTTATGCACTCACATCAGTAATGTTTATCATTTAAACTAACTCTATACACTTTTTCCAGCTTATACATATGACATACTTATATTTTTAAATGAGCTTGAACTCAATATCATAATTATTTATAATGCATTTGTTATTAATGTGAACATTCTCTTGACATGTCTCTAACTAATAATACATGAATACAGGAAGAACAATGATTTATATTTTTTTTACAATAAAATAACAGATATAATGCTTATATGTATAAATATTTGTCAGGGGAATGGAATAGATGTCCTAAGATTACTGAACATTAATTCAGAGTTTACTCTTTTATTTCCATACTATATTAGTGAGAAATGATGTTGAGAATGTTATCATGGGTATGATACTTTTAGGTTTAATCATATAAAATTGTTGATTAAAACAATATGTCATATTCTGCTACAAAAATAAAAATGTAGTTTCAGCTTAATACTTAGGTTCATTTATGGGAATTAGGTTTATTTGTGGGCATTGTACTTAATTATTTTAGGAAGATGAACTCTTGTTGGAGTAAGGAAGATTTTCTGATTAATCCTATGCATTCTTTTAAATGAAGTTATAACCATATTTCATGCTTTATATACAGCCTCTAAAGCATATCTTATTTTCATAATTATTTCTAAAGATAATTTTTTTTTAATTTTTAAGACTGCTGAGAAGTCAAGCCAGATTGAAAGATCAAAGAATGTAAGACAAAGACAAAATGATTTTAAGGTAAGTTAAGGATAGGTATGTAGATTTTTTTCACAGGGTACAATTTTCTCAGCCATAGTAGAAGACTTTATGTTCAAAATATTCATCATTGTTCAGGCAGAATCCTTTATTTGATTAATAAAGTTAGTGACTTTTAATGCACTTTGCTTGTTTATTATTGTCTAGAAAATGATTCAGGAAGTAATGCACTGTCTTGTGAAGCTGATCCGCGGAGCACTGCTCCCACTCAGCATCCCTGAGGGCGGGGTGAGGCAGTACGGAGGCTGGGAGGTGAAGTCCGAGCTTTCTGGACAGTGGCTCACTCATGTCATCCAGACCATAAGGTAAATACGGACACATTCTCCTCAACAGAGTAAACATTTTTTTGTCTTATAAAAAAATAGTATGGGATATAATTTTTAATACATTCTACAAAGAATTTTACTTTGTCCTTTTGCCTCCACTGTTTCCCATATATTATCTAGCAAGCTCTTAAACTCTCCTGGTGCTTATGTTTAATGAGAATGTCATATTGGACATGCATCTTTTATTGTTTAATTCAGTGTTACTGTTATATTCCCTGTTATGGTCTGTCTTTTGCCTTATTTTCAACATAATATTAAAGCCTATAAGCTCCATAATGAATCATTATAGAATAGCTATAATGATGACAGGGATTGCTTTGGGATCTCTGCTCGCTTTTGTTTTGTTGTGCTTATTTTACAGGCTTACTTATGAATCATTGACTGCCCTAGAAATACCTAGTGACATGTTACAGACTATCCAGGATCTCATTTTGGATCTCCGAGTACATTGTGTGGTGGTCACATTGCAACACACAGCGGAGGGTATGTTAAGAAAAATTGATGACATTTACTAGACAATGATTATCTAAATATGCCACCTCTTCCCAGCTTCCAAATCCTTGAAAACAAAAATTACTCTTAAGGAAATTGAATATTTTAGATTACCTATATCTGCCCAATGCAATTCTTCAAAAGAAATTTTTTCAAAATTTGAGATGTCAGACCATGCAGAAACTAAAAGATGGATGTACTTAAAAAAATATTTAAGGCTATAAGAATGTCCTTATGGCAAATTGTATGCGGAAAAGTTAGAATATAAAAGATATAAAATATTATCTCAATTTTGAAAAAATATATATGTGTATATTTAAAGTTCAATTAGAAATATCAATGTAAGAGCAGCAGAAAGACTTTAAAATGGTTCTCTAAGTAGTAAAAATTGAAGGTGATACTCATTTTCTTTATACTTTTAGAATTTGGGGGATTTTTACATATAATTATAAAAAAAAAAGGTTATCTTTATAAAGTACTCCTTTGGGTATTAAATATTTTCAAAAACAATCAAAAACATTGTTACAATTGACATAAGCCATTACCGTCTGTCACCAGGACATTTAAGTAGGAAATTCACATCTATATAGAAGTAGTGACTAATATACTCAAAATGGAAAGGGAATGGAATCCAGGTGAGAAACTGAGCAGTATCCTCTTATCTCTTCACCTACTCCCCTTAGGGATCTGAGATAGACTGCAATGCTAAAAGTTTAGACAGGTGACATTCCTTTAGCCAAGTAAGAATCGGACTGCCATTGCCAGGAATGTATAAGATTTTTAATTCTATTTTATAGAATCGAAATTGTTCATTAGAAATGTTGTATAGTTTATTTTGTACATGTTTAATATTATAAAGAATGCTGAATAAGTAATAATAAAAGTTATTATTGAACCTAGCCTAGCATTCTCCAAATTGGACTATGCAGTAAAAAATTTTATTTACATTAATTTTTTATTAGAAAAATCTGGTGAACAGTATACATTTTAATCCTCGAGCCTACCAGAATTACATTCTATCCTACTTTTCCACCAATTTTACAAACCTATAAAAAACAAAAACTATAACTTTTATAGATTTTTATCTCTCTAAAGTTCATTGCGATAACTACAATAAAACGTCCTTGTGTGTTTGTTTTTCCTGTAGAAATAAAGAGATTAGCTGAAAAGGAAGACTGGATTGTTGATAATGAAGGACTGACTTCTCTAGTAAGTTTAAATTCTTTTAAATGATTAATCATTAGTGTATATTCAAACTAAATGATATATTAGTAAGGAGCATATGTTCTCTGTATTGTAACTCTAAATAGCTTCTGGAATAAGAAAAATAAACTTTTTTTTTTTTTTTTTTTTTAAGGCAAGGCAACCTTTGGTTGACTTCACAGATTGCAAGGCCATTGTCAGTTTACAATCCCTTATTTTTTAATTTTTTTGTTTTTATTGTTTACGCCTGCAGCACCTGGTCTTCCTAGGTGGTCTCCCATCGAAATACTAACCAGATCTGATCCTGTTTAGCTACCAAGATCAGACAGGATCAGACTTTTTCAGGGCATGGCTGTAGACAAAAAATAAACTTAAGTTTTTCTTCTCAGAGTCATTTTTGCTGAACACTAACCACACATATTTAAAAATTAAAAAACAGGATTTCTTTTAAAATGATCTTTTTCATTCTATATCATTACTATTTTTATTTGCATTACATTTTTTTTTAATTGATTATTTTTAAGTTACACAGCAACTTGAATTCAGAAAAGCAGGGTGGGAAAAAAATGCTATTGCTAACTCCTAAGCCAAAACATAACAAACAACAGACCTCCCCAGATATGTACACAGGTCAAACAAGAAATTATAACCATGTATTTTTCATTCTAGAATAGTTATCTTTTCTGATGGGACTTTTAGGTTTTCAAAATACCTTTGAAAGTAGTCTTTATGGTTTATTATGTTTTCACATCTATGTCATGGAGCAAATTATGAGGGGGCAACTAGCAATTTCTGCCTACTTAGTAGATAAGGAAACTAGGATAAAATGGTTTTAATTTGCCAATATTTATAAAATAGTGATTGAGTCAAGGTTTTTTCTCCTATTATCACCATTTTTTCCACAAAATTATCACAATGCCATTGACTGTGTTCCCTGTGCTCTATTGTATCCCCGTGACTTATTTATTTTGAGTCAGGTTGTTGAGAAGCAATAATCTCATGTAATATTTCTTCATTTCCTCGAATTTCTGTCCTTTTTATTGACTGTCTTTTAGAGTTGAGGAATTTTTGACAAGTTGAAAATTTTCCTTCTATTTCTCCAAAGTTCAAGGTCTTTCTAAAGTTAATAATAATATATACAAGTATACCTTACTTTATATGTAACATCATGGTTTAGAACAGCAATACTTCCAAATTTTTATAAACCAAATCATATTTGAAATTAAGGAATTTATTATTTTTAATAAATTCATTGTAACTATAAAGGTTTTATTTTTTTATAAAAATATTTTTATTTATTTGGTTTATTCTATTTTTCATAATGATTTGTATTTGAATACAGACTATCCTATAACTAATTTTGTCATACTCAATATTTGGAGGTGGGGCTGACCTGCACCATCCAATTCAGTAGCAGTGTGAGATGTGGCTTGTATAAAATACATGAGATTCCAAAGACTCAGTACAAAAAGAAAGAATGTAAAATACCTCAGCTTTTTATATTGATTACATGTTGAAATAATATTTTGACACATTTCATTACGTAAATTATATTAAAATTATTTTTTTCCTTTAAGTTTTTTTTAATGTGGTTACTGAAAAATCTAAAATTTTATATACAGCTTATGTTTGTGGCTCACATTATATTTCTGTTGGACAACAGTGGTATAGGGGATAATTTACTGCACTGGATTTAGAATCATAATCTGGTTCAGTATTTAGTTCTGCTGCATCATAGCCATACAAATCTTAAAGCCATGCAAACTTAACTTCTCTTCCCCTAGTTACAGCAGCAGAACACCTTTTCACAGTGTTGTTGGTTAAGATTAAATGGGATGCTGTGGATTAAGTGCCAAACTACAAAGCTTTGTAAACATATAAAGGAGTTTTATTTATTAAACTAATACCTGGAATGTTATACCTTAACTGTTTTTAAAGTTCTTTCATATAACCGTATCTCACTTATCACAGCAAGCCTGGAAAACATTGGACCAGAATATACTGAATAACTTGCCCCATATGAAGTAAGCCAGGGCAGATTAGACAGTGAGTCACCTTGGAGCTTGGTTTTTGATACGTGTTTCACATTGGTCTTGTGCAAATGAGAAAATTTATATGTTCAATTTGAGAAAATAGAGCCTCTGTTTTCAAAGATTTGTGTTAAACATTTTTAAAAATTGACATAAATTCAACAACAATTAGCAATAAAATTGGTATTGGCTTTAGGTCCTTCTTTAGGTTAGTGTTTCTTGCATACACAGTCAGCCCAGAATGTGCTTACATGATAGCTGCCACATCTGAGGTCTCATTGCATGCTTATGTGATACCTGCCACATCTGGGTCCCAGTGTGTGTTTACCTGAGAGCTGTCACAGCTAGGTCCCAGTGTGTGTATATGTAATAGCTGCCACATCTATGATTATTTGATTAGAGTAGATAAGCCTCTTTGAAAATGCTTCGAAATGGTTACTGTAAAAACTTGTTTGTAGTCAATTTGAAGTTTAACTATAGTAGTAAGAAACTGTAACCATAGAATAACTAATTTCATGTTTGACCTCACACACACAAGCCAGAAAACTAAACCCACCACACCTTGTGGATAAATGACCCACAGGAAATCACACTTCTAGTGTCAGCCAATTCGTCTTCCAGTCAGATGTTGAAGAAACATCATACATGATATACTTGATGAAGCTGAGCATTTTTTAGCTATTCAGCATGGACCTCACTTAAGAGATAAAGTGAATCAATGTTTAGAATAAAAGTCTAGGTTTCAGCTTTAAGTATTTTAACCTAAAATCTGTAAAACTCTTAAACTTTGAACGGTGACTTAAATTATATTCCTCTAATTTATATTTAGTTAACATTTCCATAGTACCAATCCCATTTGTTTAAAATGAGATTGTTTTATCTTTCCCTGTAACTGGCGTAGGAAAACATTCCTTATTAAGTTAAATAAATGAATGTTAAGCTTTGCCTCATTATGCTTATTCTTTCAGGGAGGTATTATCTATAATTTGAATTTCACTTTAGTGCTCTGAAATACATCCTTTAAAAGCATCCTGTTCTCATGTTGAAAATATCTTCTGCCTTTTTAAAATTTCAATAATTCTGAGAATTTTCTTCTTTCAGAAGAACTGGAATGATTTGTGATAACTTCTAACAGTCAGCTAAATTGGTGATTCACTGACAATATGCAGAGATAGTAGATATTTAGACTGTCATTTACTCCCATCTTAACTGAAACTATTCATTGGCCCTCAGATATTCTCTATAAAAGAGAATACAAAAATAAGAAAAGTCTCTACAAAAGTAAAATTAGTTCAAATTTAAATACAAGAAATCTCAATAACCACACATGAATATCAACATTTAACTTACCACAGTTGAATTTTGGATTTAATGCTCGCTATTATTATTATTATTATTATTATTATTTTAACATCTTAGATTTTCATACCTTTTGAGGAAGGTACATTGGATGGATAAGATCAGGTATCTAACAAACATTTTGGCTCTTTAAATACAGTTGTGGAGTATCTAGGAGATCGAGCTCATTCAGAATTTATCCTACAGTGTTTAAAATATAAACTCACTATATCTGCTTTTTATCATGTCATTTGCCTCTCAGAAGAGTAGAATTTTGAAGAAAAATTTTAGTTATACCTGACTTTTGTTTTTGTTGAATTAGATGTACTTTGGAATCTCAGGATTCACCCATTTTTAAATATCAAGTGCAAAACATGCCAAATCTCAATCTCAGTGACTAAGAGATTGTCAGTTTAATTGTATCTATTTCATTCTACAAATTTGGAAAATTGAGTTTTGGGCTATATTCACTTCTGTTAAATGTCTTACCCAATGCTTATTTTTGAATTTAAAGATATGCATTTTTTTTTTCCTTTAGCCATGTCAGTTTGAACAGTGCATTATACATTCTCTGCAATCACTTAAAGGAGTTCTAGACTGCAAGCCAGGAGAAGCCAGTGTAAGTTTTCTGTTACATTCAGCCTCTATTTCAGACTTTTCCAATGAAGCCTTAGGAGAATCACAATTGTAAATTTTTGAGTCATTTCAGCACAAGAGCTTTTTTTCCCTGACTGCCTGCTTATTTTATTTCATTTACATAGGCAAGTGATTTCTTGGTTCCAAGAGAGGCTGATGAAAGCTAAAATGTGAATATAAATGTTGTAGGTAGACTACTTGCATTTTTGTATACAAAGAAAGCTGGTTTTGGTGTTGTCAAGCAGCTCTATATCAGTGTCTTCTTGGGGCAAAATTACTGTAGTTAGAAACATTGCCTATAGTCCAGCTCCTCATTCATTGCCCTTTTCAGAGTAAGGTTGCTCACACTGGAAGCAGTTTTCCATGTTAACTTTTTATATTGAACTTCATATACAAAAGTTTTGTTTTCTTAGCTGTCCAGAATTTTTCACCAAAATTCTTTCTTACAGGTCTTTCAACAACCTAAAACACAGGAAGAAGTTTGCCAACTGAGCATCAGTATCATGCAGGTAACAAGTAAAAAAAGCACTGATGTCTTGAGCCTGAAATAATGCAAATTATTTGTCAATCCCCTCTTATTTATAATATGTGTATAATATATTAAATATATATTTAAAATATATATACATTTTTAAAACTATATAATAGTAAGTAACAAAATAAGATTCAAGGGAAAATTAATTCCAATTTGTTTTAGCAGTACCCCAGTTTTTCATTTATATTACACTCCCCTGTTTTGTGTTCCTGTGCTGCTTTATATATATTTCTGTTAGAGCATACATTAAATGACATGATAATTGTTTACATTGTGTCTAGAGTGTTAAGTTCTTTGGGACTAGTGCTTTGTGGGCACATAAAGTTGAGCGTGTGAATGAATGAGAGAAAAGAAAAGGTGTTTTTCATAAAATACATGCAGGAACTTAGTATTTGGATCAAAATATCGGTGCTTTTACTTTTCTGTCACTTATGCAATATGCATTGGTGGGATCTATAGTCTATCACCTATGGGAGATATATACATACATCATGCCTCTTATAGGATTTGTATTTCTCTTTTTTATTTACATAAAATTATTTTTAATGTCCAAATAGATTAGACTATAAGAGTTCCTGTTACTGAACCTTCTTATTTTTTTACTTAGATTTTTATATATTGTCTGGAACAGTTAAGCAGCAAGCCTGATGCAGATGTAGATACTACGCAGTAAGTAAAACTGAAATTAATCTCATTATCAATGAGATTAATATTCTGTTCCATTCTTTCATTTAGGAGGATTAAAAATACAGGCTAATGTTATATATTTGGTCTTATATACTACAACTTCCAATAAGAAAGATAGTTAAACATATTTTTCTATATTCGACCTATGTTTTTCCATCATTTCTTTATCATCCAAACTCATCTTAACATTATTAGAGACATGTCAAACAAACTGAACAGATGATTAGCTTCCTAATTATCCAAATGAGTAAGTTTTATAAATAATAAAGTAGAAAATTAAAATATATAACTCCTAGTCATTAACTTTTAAAATTCAGGTGTTAGAGAATTGCACTAATAGTCTTGTAAAAAATTAATTATGTTAGTAGGATTAAGTCGGGGTCAGGCTTAGTTATTTGAGCTGCAGAGGACAAGTTTTGGTTCTTGATATTTATAAATCCATAATTCTTTTATAATGTCCTTGTATAGAATTTTTTTCAATATAGTTTTTCTGAATGATATTTGACACGTAACTCTGTGCACCTAAGATTCATCTGATAGAGATAATACTGAAATGCCTCTTAAGTCAATAATTGAAAATTTGAGAATTTTTTCATGTTTATCTATTTCACTAATTGGTTTTGCCTTTCAGTATATAAGACTATCACCTCTCTGAAATTTAAGAAATATCTAATTCTTCTAGTTTTTATTTCATTTGATTTTATACGTTTAACACATTAATTCACCAGGAAATTGTATTAAAAGTTTCCTGATATTATTGGTTAAATAAGTCCTTCTTCTTGTTTTATTACAATTTCTGTTTCATACATTACTGAATTCTAATACCTAGTGTAACATATTTCTGAACTTTATATTCTGTTCCATTCTTTCATATATATTTCTATCAGTTCATGTTTTAATTATCATTAGCTTATTTTTTAATATTTTTCAGATTGGCATCTTTTTATTGCTCTTCTATTTTAAAATATTATTTGCTATTTTCATCTATAAGTCTTCCATAAGAATTCTAAAAAGAAAATAATTCTTTAAAGAGAAGAATTCCTGTCATATATTTAATCAGTGGATTTATGGTATTTCCTCCTCCACAATTTTATATTTCTGGTCACTTTTGTTAACTCATTTCCTAACTCAACTCACTTGTAAATGGTTAACTATGAAAGTTAGCTTGAAAAAGCCATGTGGAGACTTTGATAATCAAAACATTTCAATTACATGAGTCTATACCCTGGAAATTAAATTATTCGATATTTCCCCTCTTGATGATTTTTTTAAAATTTAATAAGTCAGGATTGGGAAGGCCAAAAAGCATAATTCTTATGGTCCATGTTAATAGATAGTTTATAGTGTCTGCTTTGAGCTATTAATTGTTAAATATTAGAAACATATGATTTTTGACTAAAAGAGTTATTTCTTATTATAGTTGACATACAATATTATATTCATTTCAGTTGTAGAACATAGTGATTCAACATTTATATGCTTTATGAAGTGATCACTACAATAAATCTAGTAATCATCTGTTTCATGCAAAGTTGTATTCTCTATGCGGTACATTACATCCCCATTATTTATTTTATAACTAGAAGTTTGTTTCTCTCAATCCTCTTCACCTTTCTCACCTCCCCTGCCACCCCTGCCACCAGCCATCAATTTATTCTCTGTATTTATGAGTCCTTTTCTGTTTTGTTTCTTTGTTTGTTCTTTTGATTTGTTTTTTCCATTCCACATGTAAGTGAAATCATGCAGTATTTGTCTTTCTCTGTCTAACTTATTTCACTTAGGATAGTACCTTCTAGGTCTATCCATGTTGTCACAAATGGCAAGCTTTCACTTTTTTTTTTTTTATTGCTGAGTAATATTTTGTTGTGTGTATGCATGTGTGTTTATACAAATACATAAAAAAATATACCATATCATCTTTATTCATTCATCTGTAGACACCTAGGTTGCTTCCATAACTTGGCTATCTTAAGTAATGCTGCAATGAAATAGGGGTACATATATCTTCTTGAATTAGTGTTTTGATTTTTTTTTTTTTTTTTGATAACTACCCAGGACTGGAATTTTGGATAGTATGGTAGTTCTATTTTTAATATTTATTTAGAACCTCCATACTGTTTTTCATAGTGGCAGTACCAGTTTGCAGTCCCACTCACAGTACACAAGAATTCCCTTTTCTCCACATCCTCATCAGCACTTGTTGTTTGTTGATTTTTTATTGATAGCCATTCTGACAGATGTGAGGTGATATCTCATTGTAGTTTTGATATGCATTTTTCTGATGATTAGTAGTGTTGAGCAGCTTTTCTTGGGTCTCTTGGCCGTCTGTATATCTTTTTTAGAAAAATATCTGTTCAGACTCTGCCTATCTTTTAATTAGATTATTTGGAGTTTTGGTGTTGAGTTATATGAGCTCTTTACATATTTTGAACATTAATCCTTGTCAGTTATATGATCTGCAAATATCTTCTATTTAATAGGTTGCCTTTATTTAATGGTTTTCTTTGTTGTATAAAAGTTTTTTAGTTTGTGCTAGTCTTATTCGTTTAATTTTGCTTTTGTTGCCTGTGCCCCAGGAAATATATTTAAAAAAAAGAAAAAATACTGCTAAGAGCAGTGTCAGAAGTCTTCTGTTTTTTTATTCTAGGAGTTTTGTGGTTCAGATCTAATATTTAAGTCTTGAATCCATTTTGAGTTTATTTGTGTCTATAGTATCAGAATGTGATTTAGCTTAACTTTTTGCATGTATCTGTCTGGTTTTTCTATCACCATTTATTGAAGACACTGTCTTTCCCCATTGTTTATTTCTGCCTTTTTTTGTCATAGATTAATTGATCTTATAAGCATTGGTTAATTTATGGGTTTTTTTTTTCTTTTCCATTATTCTGTCTTATTTTCTTCCAGTACCATATTGTTTGGATTATTGTAGTTTTGCAGGATAGTTTGAAATCTGGAAGCATGTTACCTCCAACTTTGTTCTTTCTCAAGATTGCTTGGGCTGTTAGGGGATTTTCATGGTTTCATATAAGTTTTAGAATCATTTGTTCTACTTCTGGTAAAAATGCCATTGGTATTTTAATAGAGATTGCATTGAATCTGTGGATTGGGTAGCGTGGTTTTGGGTAGCATGAACATTTTAATGATATTAATTCTAATAATTTATGAGCACAGTATATCCTTGCATTTATTTGAGTTGTCTTCAGTTTCTATCATCAGTATCTTATAGTTTACACAGTACAGGTCTTTTGCCTTGTTGGTTAAATTTATCCTTAGGTATTCTATCCTTTTTGGTGCAATCGTTAATGGAATTGTGTTTTTAATTTTCTGATAGTTTATTATTTGTATATAGAAATGCTGCAGATTTCTGTATATTAATTTTGTATCCTATAGCTTTATAGAATTTATTTGTTCTAAATTTTTTTGGTGGAGGCTTAAGGTTTTCTACATGTGATTTGCAAATACAGTTTTACTTCTTTCTAATCTGGATACCTATTTTTCTTTTTTTCCTTTTCTGATTGCTTTGGCTAGGACTTCCAATACTATGTTGAATAAGTGGTATAAGTGAACATCTTGTCTTGTTCTTCACCTAAGGGGAAAAGCTTTTAGGTTTTTCACTGTTGAGTGTTGATAAGCAGTTGGTTTGTCATATTATGGCCTTGACCATGTTGAGGTATATTTCCTCTATACCTACTTTGTTGAGAATTTCATCATTAATATTCATTTTGGGAGGAGTTTTTAACATACGTGAATGTTGAATTTTGTCAAATGCTTTTTCATTATCTATTGAGATAATCATATGATTTTTATCCTTCATTTTGTTAATGTGATGTATTACATTGATTAATTTGGAGTTATTGAGCCATCCTTGCATCCCTGGAATCATGGTGTATGATCTTTATAATGTATTGTTGAATTTGATTTGCTAATGTTTTATTGAGAATATTTGCACCTGTGCTCATCAGAGATACTGGTCTCTATTTTTTTAATAGTATTTTTGTCTTCTTTTGGTATGAAGGTAATGCTGGCCTCATAAAATGAGTTTGAGAGTGATAGATATTAATTCTTCTTTAAATATTTGGTAGAATTCCCCTGTGAAGCTGTCTGTGGGTAGTTTTTAAATTTAAATTATTGATTTGATTATTTTTATTGAATTTATTGGTTAATGAAATACATAAGGTTTCAACTATACAATTCAATAATAATAATCGATTCAATTTTGTTACTAGTAATTGATCTGTTCAGATTTTCTGTTTCTTCTTGATTTGGTCTTGAAAGATTCTACGTTTCTAAGAATTTATCCATTTTCTTCTAGGTTGTCCCATTCATTGGCATGTATAGTATTCTCTTACATTCTTTGTTTTTCTGTGGTGCCAGTTGTAACTTCTTTTTCATTTCTGATTTTATTTATTTGGGCCCTTTTTTTCTTGATGAGTCAAGCTAGAGGTTTATCAATATTATTTATCTTTTCAAAGAACTAGTGTTTAGTTTCATTGACCTTTCCTATTTTTTTTAGTCTCTTTTTCATTTATTTCCACTCTGATCTTTATTATTTCCTTCCTTCCACTTCCTTTTGGCTTTGTTTGTTCTTCTTTTTCTAGTTTCTTTAGGTGTAAGATTTGATTTTTTCTTGGCGATTTTTCTTGTTTCTTAAAGTAGATCTGTAGTGCTATACATTTTCTTCTTAGAACTGCTTTTACTGTGTCCCAAAGATTTTGGAATATAATGTTAACATTTTTATTTATCTCAAGGTATACTTTTGTCTCTTTGATTTCTTTTTTAACATTGGTTGTTTAGTAGCAGGCAGTTTAGCCTCCATGTTTGTGTTGTTTTCATTTTTTTTCTTGTAATTGATATCTAGGTTTAGACTGTTGTGGTCTGAAAAGATGCTTGATATGATTTTAACCTTTTAATATTTATTAAGATTTGTTTCATGGCCTAACGTGATTTCTCTTGGAGAATGTTCATGTATGCTTGAAAAGAATGTGTATTCTGCTGTTTTGTATGGCATGTTTTGCTAATATCTATTAAGTTCATCTTATCTAATGTATCTTTTTTTTTATGGTGACATTGCTTAACAAAATCCAGTAAGTTTCAGTTATACAATTTAACAGTGAGGTATATATATATTGCATTGTGTGTTCACCGTCCATAGTTAGGTCTCTTTCAGTCACCATGTTCTATTGTATATTTTAAGGCCCACACTTCCTTGTTGATTTATGCCTTAATGATATATCTACTAATGTAAATGGGGTGTTAAAGTTTCCTATTATTATTTTAGACTGTCAATCTCTTATTTTATGTATGTTAATATCTATATTTGCTGTATGTCTTTAGGTGTTCTTGCATTGGATGCATACTTGCTTACAAGTGTTATATCCTCTTGTTGGATTGACCTCTTTATCATTATGTAATGCCCACTGATATAAGTATTGCTATCTCAACTTTCTTTTTGTTTCTATTTCCATGAAATATCTTTTTCCATCTCTTCATTTTCAGTCTGTGTTTTTGTGTTTTTTTAATCTGAAGTTAATCTGTTGTAGGCAGCATATATACGTGTCACTTGTTTTTTTATCCATTCAGCCACCCTATGTCTTTTGATTGGAGCATTTAGTCGTTTGCATTTAAGATAACTATTGATAGGTGTGTGCTTATTGCCATTTTAGTAATTGTTTTCAGGTTGTTTTTAATGTTCTTCTCTCGTCCTTTCTTCCTCTCTGGCTCTTTTTCCTTATGTATTGATGACTTTCTTTAGTTTATATTTGGATTTCTTTCTCTCTTTGTGTGTGCGTATCAATTATAGGTTTTTGGTTTGTGGTTACAATGAAATTCATATACCATGAACCGTGTAAATAACAGTCTGTATTAAGCTGATGGTTGCTTAAGTTTGAATATATTCCAAAAGTCCTACATTTTTACTTTCCTCCTCCTGATGTTTTATGTATTTGATATCGTTTTACATCTTTGCGTGTGTATGTGTGTGTGTATCCCTTAACTACTTGCTATAGATATAGAGGATTATACTACTTTTGTCTTGAACCTTCATACTAGCTTTATAAATGCTTAATCTACTACTTTTACTAAATGTTTGCCTTTGTCAATGAGATATTTCTTTTCCTATATTTTCCTATTTTTAGTTGGCCTTTTCTTTTCTTTTTTGAAGTTCCTTTTAACATTTCTTATACTGCTAGTTTAGTGGTGACGAACATCAAATCTGCTATTGATTCCCTCTAGTTTTCATTTTAGTTATTGTATTCTTAGTTCTGATTTTTTTAATATATATTTTCTCTTTGTTGAAGTTCTCACTGAGTTCATCTATTCTTCCAGGTTTCTTGAGCATTTATATAGCCATTAATTTAAGCTTTTTATTTGATAGGTTTCTTATTTCTCTTTCATTCAGTTCTTTTTCTGTGGTTTTGTTCATTTTTTTTTGTTTGTAACATATTCTTCTTTCTCCTCATTTTGCTTATCTCTCTGTGTTTGTTTCTCTTTATTTGCTACATCTATCAGTTTTGAAAGAGTGGCTTTATGTAAAAGGTGCCTTGTGGGGCCCAGTGGCACAGTCCCCTCTGGTCACCAGAGCTAGGTGCTCCAGGAATGTCACTGGTGTGGGTTGCATGCACCTTCTTATTACAGCTATGCTATAATTGCTGCTGGTGCTCCTATGTGTTGGGTCTCTCAAGGCCAACTGGCTATGAGGACTGGCTGCTACTGCTGAGATAATCTGGTGTGAGGGGGCTGATCTTCTAGAGTAGGAGCCACTGTGGAGGAGCTGCCTACTGGATGTGTTGATACTGGAGCTGCTTGAGAGGTGCTTTTGCTGATGGCTGAGTTTGCCCACCAGGTGTGTCAGTGGTGGAGCTGATTGGGCAAGGTTCCAGGGCTGGTTAAAGCATGTGCTGTAGTTGTGATGTCCTTCCTACCTATAATTCACCATACTGAGCGTGTGGGTCCTGACCATCTACCCACTAGGTGTGGTTTTTCTTTAAATCCTGAGTTGTAGAAAAGTCTGTTCAGCTGGTCTTCAGGTCATTTTCAATGAGAATTGCTCTATATGTAATTGAAAGTTTTGGTGTGTCCATGGGAGGTACTGAGCTCAGGATCTACCTACTTCGCCATCTTGACTCCCCTACCACCCAGAGAACAGACCAAAAAATTTTAAAGTCAAATATACATAAGGTTCATTGCATCTTTTTATTGGTGTATAGTTTACATATAACGATATATTAGCATTTTTTTTTTTATTTTAGTGCTTTAATTGTAACTGTTCTCTTCTATTTTCAGTCTTTCTGTTGATGTTTCTTCTCCTGATTTGTTTGGAAGTATCCATGAAGACTTCAATTTGACTTCTGTAAGTAAATGATAAATAATTAAATTAAGAATAAAGCATGTCATTTTAAAACTAATGATTTTAATAAATCTGTCTAAATTACCAACTATATTAGTGCTATAGCATTACTCGAAACTTTGAAGTCATGTTTTATTTTGTGAAAATTTTAATAAAAATATAATTTTGTATGTATTCTACATTTAAAATCTGTTTAGCTGAAACTGCACCTTAAGTAGTTTCATCTGCTCTCTGCATCATGCAAGTTCTTGGGTGTGAACTAGGTATCCTAGTGGTCCCCTGGTGCTTGAAAGTTGGAGAGGAGGCAAAGGACAGGTGCCCGTTCCCCTCACGTTTCCTCTTTAAACAGAGAAGCTCTGCTTTTCTCTATATCTTATAGCATTTTATTTAAACACAAAGTTCCATGATAAAAACAAAACCCTTTAAAAAATGTTCAGTTTACTTTTCTGTTGCCTGTTTAAGAGTCATCAGCTGGAGCTTAGTGAAGTCTTTCTTGGAGAAAAAAGGCTCTTTTGAGAATTTTGTTTTTCCTGTTCAAATGTTACTTTCAGGAGACCTACTTTCACAGAGGTGGTGGTAGGAGTTTGGGTGGGTGGTGGGTGTGTGTGTGTGTGCGTGTGTGTGTGTGTGTGTGTGTGTGCGCGCGCGCGCGTGTGTGTATTTCTCAAGGAAAAAAAAATTCCTAAATTTCCTGCCTTATTTCATTTCCACAATTATTTCAATTCCTAAATAGAAGATTTGTTACATTGGGGAAAATGTAATTTAAGCAAAGTTTAAACAAAGTAACTTTTTAATAAAATCTATGCTAGGTTTAATTACTTCGATGGCTAGGTAGATAATGGTACCATTCACAGAGAGAATTCAGGAAGAAAATGGGTTCTAAAAAAAGATATAAAATTTAGTTTAATCTTTGAACAAGTAACATTTAAGTAGAGATATCTAGCGTGGGATTGGATATACTTATCTGGACTCCAGGACATAAATCTAGGTTTGTGAGTCAGCAATATAAAGCCTGGGGGTGGATGAGGATACTGGAGAAAATACTGATAGAATGAGAGGAGAGCCAAATATATAAAAATAATATTGGGAGTACCAGTATTTGAGAGATGGCCAGAAGCAGAGAGCCTTGAAGGTTCCTATAAAGGAATAACCAGAGAGAGAAGGAAATCCAGATAGAGCAATGTTCCTGAGACAGATGGAAAAAAACATTTAAACAAAGTAATATTTAACAATATCACAGACTGATGGAGTATTAGATTGGGTCAGGTGAAAACTAGAGCCTCATGATCTTGATAGTTGTAAGGTCATATATGATTGTGAGAGAATCACATCACTGGACTGCTGAGGGGCCTTCTGCTTACACTGGGTCATGAGTGAATAGGAGCCGAGGAAGTTGATGTGGAAAGTTTAAACCATTCTTTCCACTGTGAACATAGAAAGAGGGCTAGAGTAGGACATGGACTGGAGGAAAGATCCTTCTAAATTGAAAAAGGCCTTGCCAGCCATCTGGCCAACTATGGTTTTTTTCTGTATTTTAGAACAAGCCTAATTTTACATGATAATCTTTTCAGTATTTGAAAACAGCTGCTATGTGTACTTGGAATTTTCCCTTCTCCTAACACTCTAACTCATTTAGACATTCCCCAGCTGATGTGCTTGTGGTCACTATATATGGTAGTTCTCCTCAGAGTTTAATTCAGTCCTTCTTCAAAGGAGGCATAGAAAAAATGTGATCCTAACTACTGGGAAGCAACCAGAACTACACAGTAGGTTACATCTCTCTGTTGACTTACATTGAGCTTACTGCCAACTAGAACCCCAAGTTTCATACTTGCTTCTGCTACTCACAGGATCTTACTCTCCCATTTTACTCCAAAAATTATTCATTTGGTAACAAATTCATTTCCTAATTTTTCCCCCTTCTATGATATCTTGTTAAATTTGGCCCAAATTATTGAGATCTTAGGGTCTTGTTCTGTTATCTAGCAGTAGCAATTATGGTAGAAAGAAGTCTAGGTTTAGAATCAGAAGACACTGGTTTGCTTCCTAGTCTGCTTCTTCCTAACTGAATAACCTTGGGCATGTCACTGAGGGTGTCCAGTTTTCTCTGGGACAAAATTGAGATGATATTGCCTACACCTCAGAGATTTGGTAAGGAATAATTGAAATAATACATAAAGCCATAGTCCTTAATCTGCAAGTACTATCTTTAATAGATTGAGTTGTTATTTTCAAACATATATATTCATCTGAATTGTTAATAAGCTTCTGATTATCATCCAAGCTTAAGAATTTGATTATTTGATTGTGTTGTTCAATTTTTCTTTCCACTTTTATTTCTTCTGGTAGGTTAGATTTGAGGAGGGAAAAAAGCGCTTACTAAAGGTTAAGAATTTAAGTCACTCAAATAGTTTTTCCATTTTAGGGGAAGAACCATACAGATTATAATGAGAAAAATCAACCAAAGAGAGTTAATTAATAGCGCACAGAAGATGCAGCAGGTAGACTCGTAGAGAAGGCTAATATTTGGAGGGAAGATTTTTGAAGAAAAAGGCGATTAGGGATTGATTTTATAACTGAAAATCCAGTTGAGAATTTGGAAGAGTGCATCATGTTTAGAGTGCCTGATGAGTCATTATGTTTATTTTATGTGCTTTACAAGGTCCACATAAGGGTAATACCAGGCTTGGGGCAAAAGGGAATATTGCCTCCCATCCCCAGCCTTTACCTGTACACCTCTTCACTGCTTTCCTTCTGATTTTTCACTTGCCATTTAATCACAAAATGTGGATAAGGAGTATATATCCCATAACCCTTTTTACCTTGTTTTGTACTTTATTTCCCATCCACAGATTAATTCAGGGCCATTAACAATGTTTCATTTGTTTGAAGGTACTGTAATAATTCCTTGGCATTTTAATTACATTTCTTGGGGAACAGAAAAGGTGTTGAATGAGCTACACTCTGCCTGAAATAAAGACAGGCACATTTTAAATAAAGAAATTGAGAAAGTTTTTAAAAATTTGATGAAGTTAAATGAAGTTATTTGAAGATATAATCTGTGCTTGGCAATTGAGTTCAAGGAGTATATATTCATCTGTGGTTTCTATACCTCAAAGACCCAGGAACCTATTTATTTCCATGTTTATTGTATTGACTTCAACTTAAGTTATTCTGATTGCATATGAATCAGTAAACAAAATATGGATGAAAAATTTTCCTGGAAAGTGGTTTTTGCCTTTGATTTTAGTCAAGGGATCTTAAACTAAGGCCTTAAATTAGTCACATTTGTTCCAGAGAATGCTCTTCACCTAAGGGAGCACTGGGATCATGCTCTCAGTGAGCCACAATAGCCGTGACAAAAATAGTACTTCTGAACTGTAAAAGATGTTTTATTCATCAGCATTGGGGCTGGTAATTTTGATAAGAAATTACTTTATGTAGCTAGAATCCTGAAGAGTATAGAATGTAGGCCTCTAGTCCTCTCTATGACTGACACTGAGGGAGAGTCCCCTAGCCTCTGTGCCTTCTTTCCCTGTAAGAAGGAGACTATTCTACATCAAAAAAAAAAAATCTGTGAAAGCTCAAGTTTTTTGAAGGAGCCCATCATGTGGATTGTATTATAATTCTCTTATAAACTGTTTTCTAAGAGTTTCCACATTTTTGTTACTACTTAAAAATATTCATTTTTTAAAAGTTTTATTTTATTATTTACTAGTTGCAAGAATACAGTACGTTAGTTAGACATTTGTATAGTTTATAAAACGATCCTCCTAATTGCTCTTTCTCTTTTCTGGGCTCTCAAAAATATTCATTTTGTAGCTTTTTTGTGCACAAAATATTAAGTAGAATAACTAGTAAAGTAGTTATTCCTCTCTTGCATTAGAGCATTAGATTGACAGCTGATCCTATTATTTAACTGTGTTTCATCAATCTATGTCTCCATACACCTATTAAATTTCAAAAGGAACATTCTTTAACTTTTTATTGTATAATAACGAGCAATTAATAGAATTACAGAATTGTATTGTTTCTCTCTGTATTAATATTGAGAAAGAAGGACCAAGAAAAACAAAGTGTCAGCTATTGATATTAAACACCAAAATTATCATTAAAGTTAATAAGTAATAAATGTTATGTGTTAGACTCTCAATTTATTAATTGTATATGTAATTTTTTAAAAATTTGTTTCACTTTTAGGAACAGCAACTTTTGATAGTCCTAAGTAATTGCTGCTACCTAGAACGTCACACCTTCCTAAATATAGCAGAACATTTTGAAAAGCACAACTTCCAGGGAATAGAAAAAATAACACAGGTAAATTAATTATGTTAAATGGACAAGTTGGTTGTTTTATCAACTTAGTTTCCAGACTGTTTTCTAAGCATCCTCTTTCTTTTGCTTTCCTACACTTTTCCCTCTGCTTGCTCTCCCCACACCCATATTCCTTCCCCATCTTCACCCAACCCTATCTTTGAATGATTGCTGTCCTTCTCATAACTCACCTTGAATCATTAATTTAATACACTCATCTTTCCTCTAGAACAAAGCTTTCTCAAGGTTAGAGCTGATTTACTCCTCACCTAAGCTGTTCAAAAGTAAGAGAATAAAATAATGAGGGAAAGGCATTAAACCCAAATCTTTAAGAATCATCTCAAATTTGGCTCCTTTTAGATTAAAGTTTTTATTTATAGCCAACAGCAAACTCTGAGCCTGCAGAAAAACCTCTTCCTGCTTATTCACACTTCTTCCTCTCTCCCTTTCCATAAGATTGCAGTGATCCTTTTGCTTTACTACTTAAGCAGGCACACAGGTGCTTGAGCACTTGTGTGTGTACACATACACACAACTGGCTTACAACAGACCTTGTACCAGAAAAATACAAGTGCATACTCTCCACTCTATAGTCCGTAGCAAGACTGAACAAAAATGAGTCCTGTATTAATGGAGTAGGTTTTTAAAAAAGTTATACTTTGTTGTGTATATTTGTTACACAACAGATTTGGACCAGAAAAGTACAAGTACATATTCTCCACTCTGTAGTCCGTAGCAAGACTGAACAAAAATGAATCCTGTATTAATGGAGTAGGTTTTTAAAAAAGTTATACTTTGTTGTGTATATTTTTTTAAGTAAGCAGAAAAGGAAAATGTGAAGTAACCTTGTTATTAGAGGTTGGTTGGTTCCTGAGCATGTTTATCAGATTTCTAAGTAAAACTAAGCTAGAACCACTTTTTAATGTCAGTACAGTTTTCTCAGTGCAAAGAGTAAGAAAGATAATCATCTTGTTAATCTTATAATCAAAATGTACTCTTGATAGATTGCATATTTTTTACAAATGATAGTTCTAGTTCATGAGCTGAATTGGGATTTTTTTTTTTTTTCAAAGAATGAAAATATCAAAGTGGGTGGCTCTGTCTTGTTTTCCTGCCTTTTCGTAAAGATTAATCATCCTGATGAGAAATGTTGTGACTTAAGATTATAGGGCCAAAAGTCAAGTTTATTTCCAGAAATTTTTGTATTGTGAATTGCAAGGTACTCTCTTGCAGTAAGTAATGGGCACTTTGTTCTTATGCAACAACAATAATAATACCTGTATATTTATTGGAGAAACTTTTTATCATTTAAAAAATATATGAAATGATTAGGAATTGTATATAGCAGAGCAATAAGTTAGGTTTTCTTTAGGGTTTTACAAAATTTTAAGTAGGAACTATATATTGCTTCAGTTTATATTATTAAGAAGTAGAATAAAATTGATATATAAAGAGACTTAGGTATCCTTCTTAGTCTTTTTCCAGATCCTTTTGAGAACAAGCTAATATGAAGAATTTGGGAATGCAACTTAGACTAAATGGTAGGCTAGTTCTCACATTCAGAATTAGAATTTTTTTCTGAATTTTTAAAAAAAATTTCAATTTATAGTGGGCATACGATATATTAATTTCAGGGGTACAACCTAGTGATTAGACATTTATATAACTTACAAAGTGATAGCATCGATAAATCTAGTACCCATCAGGTACCGTATAGTTATTACAATATTATTAACTGTATTCCTTATGCTATACTTTAAATCTCCACAACTCTTTTGTAATTACCAATTTATACTTAAGCCCTTCCCCTTTTTCACCGACCCCGCAACTCCACTCCCATCTTGCAGCCATCAAAATGATCTCTGTATCTGTGAGTTTGTTTCTGATTTATTTTTTTATTGTGTTCTTTATTTTCCACATATAAATGAAATTGTATGGCTTTTGTCTTTATCTGACTTACTCCACTAATAACAATACTCTCTAGTCTAGGTCCATCTATGTTGTTGCAGATGGCAAGATTTCATTATTTTTTATGGTTGAGTAATACTCCATTGCATATATGTACCAGCTCTTCTTTATCCATTCATCCATTGATTGACACCCAGGTATACTCAGTATCTTGACTATTGTACATAATGCTATACCTTAAAAATAGTGTTTTAAATTTCTTCAGATAAAATACCCAGAAGTGGGATTACTGGTCCTTCTTTGTCTCTTGTCACAGCCTTTATTTTAAAGTCTATTTTTTCTGGTATAAGTATTGCTAACCCAGCTTTTTTGTTTGTTTGTTTCATTTTCATGAAACACTTTTTTCCATCCCTTTAATTTCAGTCTGTGTGTGCCTTGCAATCTCTTGTAGGCAGCTTATATAAGGGTCCTGTTTTCTTATCTATTCAGCTACCCTGTCTTTATTGGAGCACCTAATCCATTTAAATTCAAAATAATTGTTGATAGGTATATAGTTATTGCCATTTTATTATTCATACTTATAATTTTTTTTTTCTTTTTTCTTCTTTTCAAAGAACTTCCTCCAGCATTTCCTGTCATATTGACTTGATAATGAACTCCTGTAGCTTTTTCTTGTCTGGGAAGCTCTTTATCTGTCCTTTGGTTCTAAATGATAGCTTTGCTGAGTGGTTGTACCTCCTTACTTTTCATCACTTTGAATATTTCATGCCAGTTCCTTCTGGCCTGCAAAGTTTCTATTGAGAAATCAGCTGACAGTGTCAAGGGAGCTCCCTTGTAGGTAACTAATTGATTTTCTCTCGCTGCTTTTAAGATTCTCTCTTTCTCTTTAACCTTTGGCATTTTAATTATGATATATGTTGATGTGGGCTTCTTTGGGTTCATCTTGTTTGGGACTTTCTTTGCTTTCCTTCACTAGGTTCAGAAAGTTTTCTATATTTCTTCAAATAGATTTCTTTTTTTTTTTTTTGATTCCTCATTCTCTCTCTTGTCCTTTTGGTACCCCTCTGATGTGAATGTTGTCCCAGAAACCCCTTAAACACTCCTTTTTTATTATTATTTTTTTTTATTTTCTTGTTTCTTTTCTGATTGGGTGATTTTTTTTGCTATCTTATCTTCTAAATCTCTGATTCAATCCTTTGCTTTATCTACTTTATGTTGATTCCTCCTAAGGTATTCTTCATTTCTCACTGGTTCTTTTTTATGTTTTCTATCTGCATTTTTATGTTCTCTGTTTCTTTGTTAAAGTTCTCATTAAGTTCATCTACTCTTCCCCTAAGTTCATTTAACATCCTTATAACCAGTGTTTTGAACTCTGTCTCTGGTAGATTGCTTGTCTCCATTTTGTTTAGTTCTTTTTCTGAAGCTATGTTTTGTTCTTTCATTTGGGACATGTTTGTCTTCTACTTTGGCTTCCTCCCTGTGTTTGTTTTTATACTAGGTCTCCTGGTCTTAATAATTGATAATGCAGTAGGTCCAGTGAGATTCAGTGGGGCAGTCTCCCTGGTCACCAGACATGGGTGCTCAGGTATGTCCTTTTTTTGGATTATGTGTACCCTCCTGTTGTAGTTGAGCCTTGGTTTCTGTTTGCATGTCAGTTGGAATGATTGACCCTTGGGCTTATCGAATGTGAGGACTGGCCAGTGACTAGTGGAGGAGCTATTGCACAGGGACTGACTCTTTGGAGCAGGATTCACTTTAGCAAGGCTCTGATGCCTTCTCAGTCTGCCTTTTTGGTGTGTCATGCTTAGATGTGGCCTTGAGTGGTGCTCCGGCTCAGACTAAAGCTGACCACTGGATGTGCAGGCCAGTGGTACTCCCTGCGGGGCTTGCTGCAGGCCAAGTTCACCTGCCACCAGTACCCAGTCTGGAGCCATTTCACATGAGCTACCAAGCAATCTGCAGATGACCGCCACACACACTCGGCTTGGATGTGCCTCAAGAGGCCAAGCCACAAACTTAGGCTGACTGTCACTACTACTGGGCTTGGGACTGCTCAGCAAGAGATACCAATGATTATTTAAAGCTAGAATGAGTTCATATATATAATGTTATTTGATGCAGATAGTCCTAGGAAGTAATTAAAGAAGATATTAACTTTTTTTTTCATGCAAAAGGATGCTCAGAGAGGTTAATGATTCGCTCTATTTAAATAGCAGAGCAAACAGCACTCAACATTAATTTTTCTCATTCCAAATCCAGAATGTTTTCTGGCTCCGCACCATACATCTTAAAATAAAGAACAAAATTATTCCCATGAAAATATACCAAAGGAATAAGACATTTACAGTAGCTGTAATTATATAATTTCAAGGAATTTTTTAAACATATGTAAAATGCTATTTTAACCTGTCTTATTCTTTAAAAAGCAAATATCAAATTTAGAGTTTGTATAATTGCAGATTTTCAGTTGACTCGGGACTGTAGTCATTAAACAAGTCTGTCATTGAATTCTTGATTGAAGTTTTATTCCAACATGGGAGTTGTAAGGACAGCTTCTTTTTTTTTTTTTTTACTATGTCTAGGGAAGATCTTTTACATACATCAATCAGTTTTAAAGATTTTTGAGTCACTTGAATCGTATGTACCATATTTTACACACTTGATTATTTTAGCTTAATTGTATAATACTTAAATTTTGTTTGAAACCACTTGAATTCATAGATGTGAATGACTAGTTTTATGTCCTTTATATTTATTTTAGCTTCCCCATCTCTTCATAATGTAAATTAGGTAAATTATTTTTAGAGGCTCTTTTTAGAAAATAAATTAGTTGTAAATTAATCTGGGAGTTTAAGTTCTTATAGACAGGAATTATCAGTTGATCAGCTGTGTCTCTGCCTACTAAATACTTAATTTTTGGCCCTATTTAATTGCCTCAAGTTCCTTGTGTAAATGGAGAGGGTAAAAAGAAACACAAACATAAGGAGATAGTACAGCTATAAGAACTCAAGGACTTTATAACTTATAAAGTAAAATATTTTCTCTCATGTACAGAAGTTAATTCAGAAAAGCTTTCCCAAAGCAAGGAAGGAGATAAGCTTTCACATAGAAGGTGTTGTTTCAGAGATGAAAGAAAGAATTTGGGGAGGTGGAGGAATTAAATGTGTAAAAACCATTGGTTCACTGGTTGGATAGGATGCGGGATTGCTAAATCAAAAACCTTTCACCTGTGGGGTTCTATAGTGTAGTGATTAGCATGTCTGCTTTACTCACAGAAGGTCCTTGGTTCGCGCCCTAGGTGGAGCCATGGACCATGCGCCAGGGGCCCCAGGCCCTGGGTGTGCACCATGAGTGCATGGGAGGAGTGGCCCCACCTTCAGAGATCCAGCTCTTAAGGGGAGACAGCAACAACCATAGGTCAGGGGTGGAAGTGGGAGGGAGGGAATCAAAGTAGGGGGAAACGTTTCACCTGAGCAGATAAAATTCTACCACTATTATAGTTGTCTTTAACTATATTTTTACTATTTTTGTTCTCTGGGCTTGTGCTTTGTTTCCTCTTCATACTCTAAACAGTTTTCTTAGGAGATCTTATCTACTCCCGCTGCTTCATTTATTGATGCCCATGATTTCCAAAATGTTTATCTTTAACCTACATGTTATTCCTAGGACTTAGTTCTGTTTCTTACCAGACATCTTCACTAGAAGTTTCCACTGGGATCAGATCAACATTCTCAAACCAAAATAATCTTCCTTCCTCTTTCAAATCAGCTTCTTTTTATGCATTTTCTGTCTTAGTCAATAGTCATTGAATCAGCAAGCCAGGAACCTGGTAATTGTTCTTGACTCCATTCCTCATGAGAGTTTATGCTGAGTCTTCTCATTTCAACCCCTTAACCATCTTCTGAATTTGTCATCTTCTGAATTTGCAGTTCTTGTCCACACTCTGTCCTTTTTCACCACTGTGCAATTGCAAGAACCTCCCTCCTAAATTCTTTGTTTAATGTCTAAATTCTTTCACTCTCCAACTCATCTGCGGTGTTTCAAGGATGAGCTTTCAGAAATACAGATCTGATTATATTGTTCCTTCTCTTTCCCATATTTTAGTACTCTGCATTGCTGAAGAGTAAAACCTAAGTTCCTTAAGCTGATGTATGAACAGTGTTTTATTCTTTTTTCATGGCATTCAACTCTCTTACTCCAGTTACCTGTCATCTAGCCACTCATCTTTCCTTGAACATTTCATGTAATTTGTCTGCTCATTCATTCATTCATTCTACATCAGCTTACCAGGCTCTATTTTAAGAACATTTACCATAGCTTGTGTTGTACTGTCTGTCTGGAATGGCTTTTCCTCAGCCTCAGCTTGACACAATCTCGATCATCTTTCAAATCCCATCTCAGATACAGATGTCTCATCTTGTAGAAAGCCTTTTATGGCCTCTCCTTATATATCATCCCACAGTACAAATTGGAATCAAATCCTCTTCTTCTTAACATGCTTGGTTCATAATGTTGGAATAGCATTTTAACACATTATATTATGATTAGTTTAATATTGGTATATTTTTAGATTATAAGTTTTCAAATATTTTTTAATTAAATACTTTATCCCTACAAAAGATCTTATATAGCTGTAAGATATAAGAATAATAAAATGAACAAATGTGCACCCACCAATAAGCTGAAGAACCCTTCATGCCCTGCACATTTGCATCACCCTTTCCCTGTAGAGTCACTTCTGCATTCTGTGGTTTCTAAACAATGAATTGTTTAATATTACTTACTTTTGACTTTTAAATAGCATAAATGGCATTATATGGTATGAATTTTTCTATACTTGCTTTTTCCATTTAATATTGTTTTTGACATTTATACATTTTGCTATACATAGGTTATGCTAATTTGTAAAATGACTTAGAGTGTCTCCCTTTTTTATTCCTCTGAAAGAGTTTGTATAAGATTGGAATTATTTGTTTGAATATTTAGAACTCTGGTAAAATCTTCTAAGACTGGTATTTTCATCGTGAAATGATTTTTAATGACTGTCTTAATTTCTTTAATGTTCAAAGAAATATCAGGTTTTCTGTTTCTTTTGGTTAGTTGTGGTCATTTGTATTTTCTTGGCATAATATTTTTATAATAGTTTCATATTATTTCAATCTCAACTACATCAGAGGTTATGACCCCTTCTTGTACTTAAGATTGAATACTGAATTTTTTTAGTCTTTTTTTCTCAATCAGTCTTGCCAGAGCCTTTTTAAGAACCATTTTTTGGTTTTGCCCTCTCTTTTATTCTTTCTTTCTGTTGTAATAAGTTGGACACTTAGCTTAATTGTTTTATTTAGTAGCTCATTGATTCCAAATCTTTCTGCCTTTTTAATTTGAACGTTTAAAACTATGAATTTCCCTCTCTCTAAAGCTGTGTCCTACATACTAACATGTTATTTTAGTTTTCAGTTTTGTATTTTCTAATTTTAATTTTGTGTTTTTCTTTGACACACAAGATATATAGAAGTGAGATTTTAAATTTCCAAATTGTGGGAGCAGTTCTTTACATATTGGGAGTTAGTTTTCTTTGTTAAAGATTTCTAATTTAATTGCGCTGAGGTCAGAGAATATTATGTTTTCACTTGCTTGAAACTTGCTTTGCAGGATATATGGTGAGTTTTCTTAAATATTTTACCTTGCTTGAAAAGATTTATGTACAACAGTTTTGATTACCACGTTCCATATGTGTGTATTAGATGAAGTTTGTGAATTATGTTGTTGAATCTCCTGTATTTATTCCTTTTGTTTGTTTATATTAGTCTTTAAAAATGTCGATTACAGAAAGAGATATATGAAAGTCTTTCTTTGGCTACTTTTTAGATATTTTCTTTGTCTCTGATATTCTCTAGTCCACTATGTAGTCTCTTGGTATGATTTTATTATGCCTTTTTTTCCCAACTGATATCTTTAATCAATTTTGGAAAATTATCAGTTTTTACCTCTTTGAATATTTATTCTTCTCTATTCACTCTTTTTATCTCCTTCAGCATCTGCTATTGAATATACAGTAGATCCTCTTAATCTATTCTTCATGTCTGTTGCACTTTTCTTTCATCTTTGTTCCCTCATCTTTAATTCTCTGTTATGATTAGGAATACTCTCTTCAGCTCTCTCTTCTAATTCACTGTTTCTACAGTTGTGTCTAATTTTGCTGAAATTTGCTATCTATTGATATTTCATTTTAGTTGTTTTTCATTTTCAGAAACTCATTTTGGCTTTTCTTTTACTAAGTAAGAGAAAAATGATTAACTTACTCTGGAATAGTATGATTTCAAACAGTATTGTAGGAGATAGTGGCAGTATAGCTTTTTCCAATGTCCCTCAATGTGTAGGTGGCCAAATCAAATAGTCTATATCAAATAAAAGACTATCCCTTCCTCCCTTCCTTAATAGAAGATTAGAGCAATCAAGTGAAGCCTGATGAATGGGATGTGAGGTAGTTAGCTTGATTTTAAAAAATTCTCAGAAAATAAAAGCTTTGGGAATGATAAAGATTAGTAGTAAGTCATCAGGTTAGAATCACAGTGGAAGGTGAAGGGGGTGAGGAATGATGGTGCTCACTGACAAGTCCTAGAAATATCATCTGTTCTTCTCTTTCAGGGTGACATACATTCTGTTTTATATACAGTTTTCTTTTTTTGTTTGTTTGTTTAATTGTACCACCAATCTACTAGAGATTAAGAGTTTAGTTTTTAAAATTATTTACCTGGCATTTATTTTGCCCAAATTTGGTAAATTATAGTTCAGCAACATAAAGGAACGTCAGTTTGCCATTTGTCCAGTCATCCATTTATAAAGAATTAAAAATATATATTAATTCGACTGAACCAAGTAATCCAAATTCACTTGGATAGAAGTTCTGATTAGAGTTTGATGAGTTTATTTCTATAGAGATGGCACAGTTAAATGTACTCTTTTCTATCATCTTTGAAATGACAGGTTTCATTTTCCAGTTTTTCCTTTCTCAGAAACATGCTTTTTAAAAAGCATTTTTACCAAAAAGTTTTTAAAATAATAAAGTAGAAAATTTAAATTGGAAACATTAAAATAAATCAAAATAATGATTTTACTTTTTTAACTATTTTAAATGGGTTGAAGGCAACTGAATAGAAATTGAAGAAATGTGACATCTGCTTAGCAGGTGTTCATTGGTCAGGATCTGTCCATGATGAAGAGTTGCTATAATACAGGTCAGGCCATATGATATAAGAATATCTTTTGATATACATATTGCTGCTAAAGAAGCTATAATGGTAGAATATTATATTTGCTCCTACATCCAATATGCTGCCTCCTGTTCTGTATTTCTGTAAGTTATAACCAACTGTTTGGAGTACTTTAAAAGGTGCTGCCCAGTTGTAAAGTGTAGGAATTTATTGAGTACAGCTGTTTCTGAGTACATAGTTATTGAATTAGCAATCTTCCCCTTTTTTCCCTTAGATAGGTGCCCTGTTGTGGTTAGAGATACCTTACCTAAAAGGATAGTGTGCCCTGTGCCCTCAGGCATCACCTTCTCTTTGAAGCCTTTTTCGGTTCCCTTCCTAGTGTCCCTTAAGCACTCCCTGTCTGCTTCCTTAACAGCCATATTTTTTAACATATAGTCTTATAAATGTTTCTTTTTTTGTTATTGTTTCTATTAGACTGTGATTTCCTTTACAGGATTTTTTTCCATTTAACTTTCATTCATCATTATCAGGTAGCGCTATAATGATGGATGGACTTTATTCTTGCATTTTGAGTCATGTTAAGCAAACTTAGTTAATATCTATGTTCATAGCTGGTGCGAACAGGGCATTAGTGAAAATAGGACAGTTGAAATTATAATAACTGCTGCTAGCATTTATTATGTACTTTAAATATGCTGTACAAGTTTCATAAATTATCTTTTTAAATTCTCACAACAAAATTTGTGAGGTGAGTACTTTACCTTAATCCTGCTTTGTCACAAATTAATACTGCCACTCCATTCTCTTTTTGTTTCATTTGCCTAGTATCTACTCATCCATTTATTTTAAAAATTGAGGTATAATTTACATACAGTAAAACACACAAGTCTTAAGTGTACAGTATCCACCACCCATAAATTTTCTCTCATCCCCATTCTAGTCTACATGCACCCCTCTCACCACTATTCTGATTTCTATCAGAATGTATTATATTACCTGTTCTTGAACTAAATGTAAATTGGAACCATGCAGTTTGTAGCCTTTTGTGTCTAGCTGCTTTTGCTCCAACTTAATAATTTTTGAGAGTCATTGAAATTGTGTGCCCATCAGTAATTTATTTTCTTTTATTGCTAAGTTTGGTTAACCAAAATTTGTTTAATCATTCTTATGGTACTGGCCATTGGATTGTTCCAGTTGTAGGTTTTTATGAATGTAGTTGTTGTAAAAGTCTTTTTCTGGACATTTGTTCTATTTTATTATTAATTCGTTGTTAATCTCTTAACTGTACAGGGTTTGGTTTCTGCAGTTTTAGTCCTCTACTGAGGGTCTTGAAATGTATTCCCCTCGAAAAAGGGGAACTACTATATATTCCTAGATGTGGAATTGCTGGTCATGGAATAGGTTTATTAGAAACATTGAATAGTTTTCCAAAGTGGGTGTCTAATTTTATACTCAGCCAACTATGTATGAGTATTCTAGTTGTTCCACATCTTTGCTGACACCTCATATTATCATTTTTATTTTAACCAGTCTCACTGCTTTCATTGACTTTTCCTTGATAAATAATGATGTTAAGCATCTTATACATTCAGATATTCATATTTAGCTAGCTTTTTTTCTGAAGCGCTTGTTCAATTCATGTACTCATTTTTTAATTGGGTCGTTCACCTTTCTATGAGTGATTTTTAGAAATCTGGGTATAAATTCTTTGTGTGTGTGTGTGTGTGTGTGTGTGTGTGTGTGTGTATTCCAGTTCCTGGCTGCTATTCTGTTTTTATAATGGTGTACTTGGGGTAGAAATTTTTAATTTTGGTGCAGTCTAGTTTACCAATTTTTAAAATGTTTAATGCCTTTCATATCTTGTCAAAATTTTTACCTGCTTCAGTGTCCTGAATATTTTTTCTCAGGGGCTTTGTAGTTTTAGCTGTTATATTCAGGTCTGTGATCTTTCATTAAGTATTGCATTTCGTTCATCATTGTGTTATTATTATTATTACACATATATTATAGATTTTTAGTATGTCTTGAAACCTTGGTTCTTTCTTTTCTGATATTTTATTTTTTCTTTCCATATTGCATGGACTTGGACCTCTGTTACAATCTTGAAACATATGTGGTATGAGGGGACATTTATCAAGTCCTTTTTTTTTTATCTATTGAAATAATACCACTTCTGTATAATATATTCTTTTTATTTATAGATTCGATTTGCTGATAGGATTTTTATGTCTTTTTTCATGTGGGCTGTTGGTCTGTAATTTTCTTTGCTTGCAATATCCTTGTCAGTTTTGATATCACAGTTTTGCTGGTCTCACCAAACAAAATAGGAAATATTCTCAGGCTCTAGTCTATTATAAAGTTTGTGTGTGATCTAATTTCTTCCTTAAATGCTTGGTAGATCAGTAGTGAAATCATCTGGGCCTGAAGTTTTCATCATGTGAAAGCATTTTAAATAATGGACTCTTGTGCCATTTCTAGAAAGGTGTGTTTCTTAGGAGTTTATTAATTTTCTCTATGTTGTCTGACATAAAACTATAATAACCCTTTCAAGAATCAACTTTTGAAATTGATGGCTTTCTCTAATATTAATCTTTTTAAATATTTAATTGATTTGTGCTTTATACTTAATTATTACTTCTTTCTTTGACTTTAATTTTCTCTTTCTAGCTATCTGAAGTAGAAGATTAAAACATTAATTTTAAGCCTCCCTTCTTTTAAACCTTTTAATAGATGCATTTTTAGCTATAAAATCCACTGCTTTACCTCTGTTACACAGATTTTGATAATGTATTTTCATCGTCATTTTGGGTTCTTAATAGTATTTCCTTTATGGATGCCTCTTCTCTTTCAAGAATTAACATTTGTATTTTATAATCCCAAAGCATCTCTAATCATCTATTTAGGTTTATGTTTCTAAATATTTGAGAAGGAAAGTGATGACGGAGGATGGAAGGGAACTCAAAGTTCATTCCCCACTACTATTTTCCTAAATTGTTCATCCTCCTCAATCTCATCTATTTGCTTTTAGGTTAGAGTCCTTTCTCAAGTACGTGGATGATATATATACTCTTTGAATCCTTGCATATCCAAAAATATGTTTCTTGAATTTTGTTAGTGAATGATACCTTGGCTAAATATAGGATTCTTGGGTTGCATTTCTTTTATTCCTCTAGATATTATTATGGTAATTTCAAGTTCTGATGTTGCATATGAGAAATCTGATATCAGACTGATTCTTTCTCCTTTATAGGTAAAATATTTTTTTTGAGAATTTTTAAAAATTTTTTATTAAGTCGATTGGGGTAACATTGGTTAATACAATTATATAATTTTCAGGTGTACATTATCATTTGACATCTGTATATTCTATTGTGTGTTTAGCACCCAAAGTCCAGTTTCCTTCAGCTACAATATATTTTACCCACTTTACCCCATCTACCTCCCCGCTCCTCCCCCACCTCACTAGTAACAACTAGTCTATAGTCCTCTGGTAACCACTAGTCTATAGTCTATGTCCATGAGTCTCTGTTTCTTCTGCTCATTTGTTGCTTTTAGATTTGTATCCCACATATAAGTGATATTATGGCTTATTTCGCTTAGCATGATTATCTCGAGGTTCATCCATATTGTTGCAAATGGCAGTATTTCATCTCTTCTTATGGCTGAGTGATATTCCATTGTATATATGTACCACAGCTTCTTTAGCCAACCATCTGTCATAGGACACTTTGCTTGCTTCCATGTCCTGGCCACTGTGAATAATGCTGCTATGAACATTGGTGTGCAACTTTCCTTTCGTATGTGGGTTTTCAAGTCTTTGGAATAACTACCCAAGATGAATTGCTGGATCATATGGTAGATCAATTCTTAGTTTTTGAGGAACCTCCATACTATTTTCCATAGTTGCTGTACCAATTTGCAGTCCGCCCAGTAGT
>NW_006441950.1:418415-470022 GCF_000325575.1 Pteropus alecto | reverse complement strand
TGGTTTGTCAATTTTATTAACCTTCTCAAAGAACCAGCTTTTTTGTTGCATTTCTTTTTGTTTGTTTGTTTGTTTGTTTTCAATTTCATTTAATTCTACTCTTAATTTTGATATTTCTTTCCTTCTGCTGACTATAGGCTTCATTTGTTCTTCCTTTTCTGGTTTTTTAGGTTATTTATTTGGGCTCATTCTTGTTTTTGGAGATACGCCTATAATGATATGAACTTTCCTCTTATGACCACTTTTGCCATGTTCCAATATTTTTGATATGTGTACTATCATTGTCATTCATTTCTATCTCTTGATTTCTCTTTTTATTTCTTCTCTGACCCAGTTATTCTTCAGTAGCATGCTATTTAATCTCCATGTATTTGTGGTTCTTCCTGCTTTCTTTCTGCAGTTGATCTCTAGTTTCAAAGCATTATGATCAGCGAATATGGTTAGTATTATTTCAGCCCTCTTATATTTGTTGAGGCTATCTCTATTCCGTTCATTTTGAATGTTTCAGTTTCTTTGCTCTGCTCATCTAGGTGTTTTTTTCAATTCCTGATATTGATGATATGACTTGTGTTCGAATTCACTGAGTTTTTTTCAGAAGTACCATCCTGAATTCTCTGTCTTTGAAGTCACATATTTCTGTGTCTGTAAGCTTATTTTCTGGAGATTTTTCTCTTTCTTTCTGCGATGCTTTGTCACCTTGGTTGTTCATGGTGTTTAATGTTCTATTTCTCTGCCTGGGCATTAATGAAAGTGTATTCTACTGTTTTTCCAGAAAGACTTATTATATAAAGGTCTCTATTTAGCCTGTTGCAAAGAAGGAGTTTTTCTTTTGGTTTCCTATAGGTGGCGTCTCAGCTTCTTGGATCCCTGCTTTATATAAAATCTTAATAACACTTTTTAAATTTTCTTGTAGATATTTAATCACGCTCGCTACCCTTAGTTTCAGTCCCTGTCAGTGTCAGCGACAGTCTCAGCAGCATTTGTTCAGATTCTCCTGGGCTCCGCGGTGATCCGTCTCTGAGGGTATGGGAGGAGGAGCCCTCTGTGTTAGGAGTTGGGGGCTGCGTCTCAGCCTTGGCTTTGTAACCATGGCTGGCAAAAATCAACTGTTGTTCCTCTGCGGTCACGTCCTGCTTCTCTGCTTTCTGCCCTGATGACTGGACCTGCAGTTTTCCCAGGCAGGGCTGTTCAGGGAACTCGCCACTCCTTCACCCCTCCCCCTCCTCCTGCAGTGAGCTCAGGTGGCTGCAGAAGGCAGTTTCTTTATTTCTCCCAGTCCACTGCCCGACAGTCAGGGTTCTGACCTGTGGTAACTCTTATGTGCAGATACCACGCTCAGATGCGCTGATGTGCAGGTTGGGTGTTTTTTGTTGAGTTTTAGGTGTTCAACTTATTGTTGTTTCAAAGGGAGAGATCTATGTTTTTGATAAATTATTTTTTTTATCTGGAACCTTAAAAGATTCTCTCTTTTTATTATTTACAAAATGAGTACTTTAATAGTATTTACCTAAATGTGTACAACATTTCTTTAGTCTAACCTGGAACTCAGCAAGCCTATTCAAATTGCAAACTCAGTCTTTAGAACCAGTTAAATTTTTTCTGTTGCTTGTTTAATTATTACCTGTTCTCTAACTACTCATATTTCTCTTCTCGATTTTTTTTTTGCATATTATAGCTTCTAGATCTGTCTCCTTAGTCTCTTATTTCATAATTTCTACCTCTTTACATTTTTACTTTGTGCTTTGAAGTACTTAATTGCACTTAATTTTAGTCTTTGTAGTGACCAGTAGTTTCTTCAATTAATTTACTCAGTTGTTAGCTTTGGAAATCATGTGTTTTATCTTCATGAAGTCTTGCTTTAGTACTTAAGTCTTCTTATAGGTTTTCGTTATTTTTCTAAATTCAAGTTTTGTTGCTTTTCTCTTCCACAACTTAATTTCACTGTTTGACAGATATTCCTGTTTATAGCTGCTAAACTCTCTAGATGTATATTTATTTTTCAACATTAGCTTCTTGAAACTCAAGTCTGATGTTGGAGAGAAGCTTGTGTCCCATGGGTCAGTGTTGTAGAAGCAGATAGGTCACCAGTCCACTGCAGAGGAACCTGGACCCACAGACTCTTTACTTCTCAAACTTAGTACTCTATCCATCCTGTCTATAACTTCTTGTCCTCTTAGATGCCAGTGAGATCAGGCATAGACTTGTAGGACCGATGCCAACCTCCTCACCTTTTTTCTGCTCCCATTACCAGCAGGAACTCACAGTTCATCTGGGCTAAACTTTCTGTGAAGATGACCTCTAGTCCATACGTAGGGATTAATTCTTATCCTATTAAATAGCCGTGCAAAGAGTGTTCTTTTTCCTGAAAATAAAGGAAATAAAAATCATGTGTTTTTTTTTTAATGTAGGAAAGTTGATAAGTGCTTTTAAAATATACTGAAGTATTTTAAAATTTACATTGTGTTACTTTTTCCTTCACCCTCAAATGGACAACTTATAATTACTCTTTATTATATGTTTATAGGTTAGCATGGCCTCATTGAAAGAATTAGACCAAAGACTCTTTGAAAATTACATTGAGATGAAAGCTGATCCCATCGTTGGCTCCTTAGAACCTGGAATTTATGCAGGCTATTTTGATTGGAAAGACTGCCTGCCTCCAACAGGTAAATGGTATCAAGTTATCAAAGTTCTCTAAAATTAGTCTAATACATCTAGTGTAATAAACATAGATATGCTTTTATCAATTAATAGATGCTTAAAATGCTTTTCTTTTTATTCACATTTTTCTTGTATTTACTAAGGGATTGGTTTGATTTTAACTTTTTATTAGCTTAAACCCATTTCTTGATAATTTGTAACTTAGTACACTTTTTAATTATTAATACTTAATTGCTTAATTATTTTTAAATTCCAGAGAATAATTAATACACTTTATAATATTTGATCATTTTTAGTAATGCATACTTGCTTCCCGTGATTTTTTTTAATTACATTGATATAATAGACTTTTGACAGTTTTATGCAATGACTTTGTGACCGTCATGAAAAAATTAACTTAAAGTATCTGGTCATTCCTATGTAAGACGTAATTATTGATGCTGAAAAGGTGAAGAATAGAAGGAAAATGTGTAGGAATAAGATTAATATAGTAATATAGCAAAGAAAATTGAACTGTAGGAGAATGACTGACACAGTTCCAGTATTATCTTTGCGATATCAAATGACAGTCACTTAAATCACTTTTATCATATATATATTTAAAAATAACCATTGCTTGCTGAATCAAATAAACTTTTTGGTTGCGCAGACAGTTGTTTTTTTGTATGAAGTAGTGTGCAATATATAAAACCAAGTTACCTATTAACATTTTTATATAGAAGTAATCCTATATAGAAATGATCATGTTCCTATTATATAGAAATGATTATAGGTTGTTTTTGGATATATGTGTAGATGCATCAGGGAATCGTTATCAGATTTGAGTTAATCTTCATTCTTTTAACTAAGTATATTAATCACCTTTTGTTTTTATCACGTAATGCTTTTATTAGATGATGATAAAACTGTTTACTTTTTAATGCCTTTGGTTTTTATTGTATAGTATTCACATTAGGTGGTAACAATATAATGATGCCAAAAGTCTAAACTAAAAACCAGAATAATTAAATTAATAATATTTTATATAACACAGGTATTTAATTTTCTGAAATCACAGTCATTAGAGTCATATGAAGTCTTTTGCCTACAGGTGGTCCTCATTGATCTTTTTTCCCCCCTAAACTTTATTACCTTTCTATACAAATACTCTACTGTTTCCAAACTGGATTATAGTTTATATCTCAAATATATTCTCTTAAAGTTTAAATCAGATCCTGGTAGTATCATGCTTAAAATCTTTGCAATACCTTCTCGTTATTCTTACAGTAAAATCTGCAAAGCAGTTTAGTGCTGGCCCCTGCCTGGTGCCATGGCACACCACCACCATCCACCACTGTTCCCATTGGCTCTATCCAGCTGTGCTTCAGCACATTGGATTTTTTTTGTTGCCTAAACCTTCCAAATCCTTCTAACTCAGGGCCTCTTCAAAATTGTTTTTTCCTTTGCTTAGACAATAATTCTTCCTTATCTTCATAGGACTTTTGACATTCAGGTCTCAACTTAAATATCACTACACCAGTCACCCAATCTGAAGAAATAACATGGCCAATGAAGAATATGCATGGTACTTTAGATTTAACCTATGAAGCTACCTCATATTCTATTTGTAAAATAATTATTTCAAGGGAGAATGCCTACATGTGGTTCCTGCACTGGTCATTATTATACTGGTTGAGCTTATTAAAGCTAAATCGATAAGGTCATAGTTAGTGGGTTAATTATCACAAGGTTGTTGATAAAATTGACCTTCTGTGATAAGCATAGTTTATGACTTTAAGTGAACAAACATGACTTTCAACAAGAAATTATCATTCTTTTTCCCAAGATCATCAGTTAACAGCCTCTGGAACTTTTGATCTCTTATCTCTTTTCAAAATTCTTGAGCCCAGATGACTTTTGAAATTTCAGTATTTTGGGACTTTTCTTCTTTTTCATAACCTTGTACTATAGCCTGGTATTTTCAGGACTGTCTCTATCATTGGTAGTCCTATCTCAAACTTTTTCTGAGTCATCACCTTCAGCATCTCTCTCTGTAGCCTAATCTCTGTACACTGAGCTTCAGATCTTTTTATCTACCTTCCTAGCAGATGCCTCTAACATCTGCTGGAACATTCCTGAGGCCACATCAGCTTAGCAAGTCCAAAAGCAAACTCATCATCTTCTCTTTCTCCCCAACTCCAAATCAGTTGTTTCTGCTGCTGTACCTCAACTCAATGTGAAGGGTGGAGATGTCAACCAGGATTCCTCTTACTCCTCTAGTTCCATCAGAGATCTAGTTACAAGTGCCACTTCCTTGTCTCCATTCCTATTCTGTTCCCTATCATTTTTCATTTTTTCTTACCAAGACATTCAAGTGTCTCCTTATAGTCCCAGCACTCAAGACTTGCCTGTTTCATATCTATGTCCGCCTCTATGAGAAGCTCATCTTTCTAAAATATAAATTGGATTTGTCATTCCCCTGCTTAAAACCCGTCAGGATGACTCATTCTTCCTCAGCTAAAACCTAAACTTCTTAGACATTGCTCATGCTTATACTTGCTCATGACTGTCCTTTATTTCCCTCACTCACCTCCTCTCAACCTCTCATGCCGGCCTCTAGGCAGCAGGCAGTCAGAACCACTTCATTGTTGAAAGCCCATACCTGCTCCACTCTCTCTCTTTCCTTATACTTAGGTGCTTCTTCCTGGGGAGCTTTCCCTGCTCACCTCCCCATGTGCATCCAAGTTGGGTTAGTATTCCTTCATCTTTAGTGCCTCTGCAGTGGTTTTCTGTTCTTTGCATCACCCTTGCATGTAGGTACTATCATCATCTGCTTTCTGGTCTCTTCTGCTGTGCTGGGTCTTCCTGGCACAGGGGCTATCTTTTTCATGTCTGCACTCCCAGTGTTTAGCACAGTCTCAGCATAGATAAGATACTCTGTTTGTTTGTGGAGTGAATGAAGACAGGTAGTTTACTAGTATGTGTTACATGCTATTGAGACTGCTCAGACACCTGGCGACCCTGTGAATGAGTGATGTCCACGATGTCCTCTCCTCAGCAGCCCTGCTCAGCTCCTACAGATGCATGTTTATGGCTTCTTTTATATTTGGTCTTCTCTTATATTTGGTCTTCCTCTTTTCCTGCTGGCTTCTATTTTTCCATCATTATTGTCTTTTCCAAAGAATCCTGCCTTCTCATGATGTGCCTGAAGTAGGACAGCTTCAGTTTTGTCATTTTTGTCTCTAGCAATGTTTCAGGCTTAATTTGTTCTAGGACCCACTTGCTCATCTTTCTGGCCATTCACAGTATCTGCAGAGCTCTCCTCCAATGCCATCTGTCATATGAATCAACTTTTTTCCTATCAGCCTTCTTCACTGTCCAATTTTCACATCCATAGATAGTAATTGGGAAACGAGGGTGTGAATGATCTTAGCCTTGGTCTCTAATGACACATCTTTACTCTTGGTGATCTTTCCTAATTCTTCCATTGCTGACCTTCCAAGTCATAGCTTTCTTTTGATTATTTTTATTTATTAGTATACAGTCTTAAAATGTGCAAGCCACTCTTCAGTTTATCTTCCAGTTTTGCAGTTGTGATTTTCAAATTTTTTTCAATAAGAAAGTAAATCATATTACGTCTAGTTTCCATTCTTATTCACTTTTTAATAAATAGCGTACAGTGGATATCCATATTTGTTGAATCGAATTACATTGAATTAAAATGATTATATTAGGACTCATTTTCTTGTTTTGGGAATTTCCATATGGTAGATTTGTACACACCTAAATTTTGAGCAATTGCATTTGAATTAAATTGTAAGTGTCATGTATACCCAGTATATCAGCAGTTGTATTTGGCATTGCCATGTAAAAAGTAACATATTGCTCAGGGATAGTTTAAATTATTTTAGCAAAATTAATATTTTCTTCAATTATTAGCATGTATTGAACATAACTATTAGCACTGACATTATTCTTAAATTATTTGGTGTATCTTTTAAAGGTTATCAAATTACTTATGTTTCTGTGAGAACAGGAAAAATTGTGACACAGCTACTGAAAATTTTCTCTGTGTTTAATGGTTATTACAGCAAATAAGACTTGGTCACTAGGCTTCAGTCTTCATGAACAGTTGCTCATATCTGTCTCCATTTAAACTCTAGTTGTTACTGGGAAACACAATTTACTTATGAATGATGAAGAGGAAGGCTCTCTTCTCTTTCTCCCACCATCCTTGACTTGCAACTTTCCCCAACAGTCAGGAATCTTTAATGCACACTGAAGACCGGCAACAGCAGTGACAGCATTCCTGGTGGGGTGGGATGCAGGCTTACTTTCTTATCAGTTCATCTCTGTAAGGGGTGTCTTTGGGAAAAAGCAGTGCAGGAGATCTTTTCCTCCCTTAAGGGGCACAGTCAGGTCACAGTACTTCAGAGGCCATTACTACTGACTATTGTTACACCATGGTGGACCCTAGGACAAGGCCTCAGTGAGGATATCCTCATATTTCCTCAGCTATGAAATTGAACTAGTACAAGCCATTGATGTAAGTAATAATGGTTTGTTATCTCTGGATAATTTTTTTAAAACAAAATTAGTATTTTGCTATCAGTGTGACATCGAGTGATATGGCCTTTTACCTAGCTCTTTTTTCTTTTTAAAGATAAACATCATTTAGGAGCAGATGGCACATGGCACTGCAATGTCAGCAATACTCTTTCTCAGATTCCAAAAACGCTTAGTTATTGTCAGTATTCATTTCACTTTTATAAACTGTATCACTAACTGAACTTAGTCTTGCATAGTCATATAGTGATTTTTAGTTTGTTGAGAGTTGACTTGAGACCTCATGTAAAGTGAGCAGCTAAAATAGTTTGACTATTAATCTTCCCGAATAATTTCAATTAACAACTTTAGTATTATCTTTAAAGTTTTCATCTCCAAAAACTAAATTTTTTAAATCATATAGGTAACCGATTACTTATTGCTTAAGTTAGCAATAGTTTCTGATTATGTAGTAATTTTTTTTAAATCCAGTTGATTAATTTCATAATTCAAGAAGAGATCCCATTAAAGCCATAGCTATGCTTTTATAACCTGACAGTTGGATATTTAAATTGTTATCACCTCTCTATTTGTGTACATGTCAGGAAAGATTATTCTGGTTAGTTCTGAGTCACCAAACTGTTTGTTTTATTATCCAAAATTATTAAGAGCTCAGAATGTTTGCATTTGGTAAATTTTAGCTAAATTAATGGTCTCCATTTACAAACTCACATGGATGTTTACATCTTTAAAACATTTGAAGAAAAATAATCCTTCAACTTTTCACTTAAATATTGGTTTTAACTTTTTTCTATCTAAAAAGCATACAAATTTATATATATATTCCTTAAAGATATTTAATAAATGAATTTTAACCATTTTTATTTTTATGTAAGTAAAGTACTTTTCTGATTTTTAATTCAAAATGCTTTTATATTATAGTTACTAAAGTTATAAAGGGAAGGGAAGACATTTATATAATTCATAACGTGAATAATTATAGTGCCTTCTAAAAATATAGTAGCATAAAGAGTTGATTGTTATATATATGAGATATATAATCTGGAGCAGAATAATTTTTCATATATCAGTAATATGTCATGTTACAGACTCCATAGTAGTGCTCAGTTTCATCATTGAGCAAGAGTTATTAAGTGTACATTGTCAGTGCAGTGTGCTAGGCAGCATTAAAGGAAGTGGATGAAAGAGAAAATGTAAATCTAATAATGGAGACAAAGGCATTTGTACAGTTCTGCTTGTCTGTGCTTATTCTACTCAAGAGAATTTTAATTTTATATTAAGATCTCTACCTTTCAGAATCTTATCTTTCAGGCATTTTCATTGTCTGAATTCTGTAAGAGCCAATTCATAGTTACATTATCTCATGCATCTCATAACTTCAAGTAATTGAAAGTTCAGGTCAGTTTAGCATTTCTAGAGAATAAGAGAAATATTAGAAGAATGGGGATAAGGAAAATAGTATCTTTGATTTTCAGAAAATGGAAGACTACAGACCTCAAAGCTTGATGTTGCTCTTTGAGCAAATGGATCATGAAAATGTTTGTGGGCCTTTTAAAATAATAAATTATATATGTTATCTGTATGTATGCATTTATGTTCACACATATTTGTTATATACACATGCTTCTATACACACACATATACATTTGTTACTATGTATATACATAGTAATATAAGTTGTCATTTATTAAGTATATACTATGTGCCAGGCAGAGGACTTTACATAAATTATCTGGTTTAATCCTTAGCACCTCAAGAAGTAAGTGATATTTTTATTCTCATCTCATAGATGAAGCCATTTAGCACAGAAGAGGGTAAGTAAATTGCCCTAGATCGCATAGCTAAGAAGTGGTGGGGTTCAGAATTCAAATCCAGCAGCCCCTACTTCAGCACTATGTCGTAATGGTAGACAAAGAGCTAACAATTTCCATTAAAAATCTTTTAAGAAAAAGGTAGATAACCTGGTATAAGACAAAAATCTTGAAATTCACAAAAGAACTAAAATCACCAGTAAACATGAAAAGATATTAAAACTAATCAATACTCAAAGAATGAAAAATTAAAAATTGCATCAAGTTGTCATTTTTTAAAAATTCCAGTTGGCAAATGTTAAAAAGCATGATAATACCTGCTTTTTGGTAAAGGTACCAAGAAACGAACTAGCCTATCTTTCTAGAAGTGTAAATTGGCACAGCTGTACACACGTATGTATGTGTAGTGCATGCATATATATGTATGTATAATTTGCTTAGAAATTCTAAGAATTTACCTTAAGAAAAACATCATACAAAGAAAGAAATATGTACAGTGATGTTTATTGAAGCATTGTTTTATATAAACAAAATCTGAAAAACAACCTAAACACACATTAGTTAATGGATTAAGTTATGATATATCTAATTAATAAGATGCATCCATTACAATGGATGAGATGGACACACACTCCTTTTAAATGGATCAGATGGATACACATACACACAGATATTGTCCATATGACCTGTGAATTCTCACATGGTAGCTTTGTGCACTCCCTAAATTTCGAGCAGTTGCATTTGAATTAAAATGTAAGTATCATGTATACCCAACATGTCAGTTGTTCTATGTAGCATTGCCATGCAAAAAATAACATATTGTTCCGGGATAGTTTAAATTAATCTTGCTAATTAATTTGGTAGACAAATGCTTTCATTATCCTCTCATTTTTATTTTAAAGAGGATATATGATTTACAGTTTTTCATATACACATGTATCTTGACAAGGAGTGGGAAGTAGAAATTTGGAAAACTTTAGTTTTCTCCTTTAAAGTTTTGTGTTTGAATATTTATAAGGAGCATACATTGGTAGTTTTTAAAAGATTCTTATATTTTTAAAAAATGAAGAAAACTATTCACATAGTCAGCACACTCATGAAAAAAACAGGTGACTATAACACTAACTTATTTTCTTCATAGACACACACTTGATTTGACAGTCCAAGAAATGACACACTGGATAAATCAGGAGTCATTTCGGCAAGTCATTTGACAGTTTTTCCTGATAAGCTTTTGGAATCAGCATGGCTGGAAAAATTACAACCAGTGTGTCTTGATGTCAGCCTACAGGGAAATCTCCAGTCATTGCAGGAAGATATTTTAAAACAATGTTTAACATTCTATTAGCCATTTGAAAATGGAGGAATAAAAACTACTTTAGCCAAATTTATGGAGATAAACCTAATATTGGTTTTTCTAGCACTGTCTTACATTATACATAAAAAGATTCTACAATGTTTTTATATAAGCCTGTGATGGGTTCTCCTAACATTAATGACAAAATTTAACATGCTTTATTAATTAGTACTACCACAGAATCAAAAATATAAACTTCAGAGGAATTCTGGTTTTTGGAAATGGTGGATGAAACTGTATTGGGCTTAACCCTTCCACAATTTAAAAGCGTGCACAAAATATAGAAAAGATGTATTTGAAGCACTGGAAGGTTATAGAAATCAAAAAGAAACTGAAAGGAATGCTTCAACCTTTGAAGAAGGTGAACCTGTACTGGCCACGATCTGTCTGTATATAGCTTTCACCTGAGGGCTCTCCGATTTACAGCACCCAGTGATTACTCCTTCAGCAGAAAGCCACAGCCCTGTGCTACAAGGATTGTGGGCTGAAGAAAGTAACAGTAGGTGGAAACTTACATCTGAAGGAAGAAATAAAAGCACAATCGAAAACCTTATTTTGTAAAACTCCAACTCCAGGTGATTTTACTAGTAAATTCTATGAAACATTTAAGAAGAAATAATACCAATTTCACACAAACTATCAGAAAATATAGGAGAAAGACAGGTGTCCAATCTCATTTTATGGAGCTCACATAACTTCAAACCAAAAATCTGACCAAGAGCATTACAAGGAAAGAAAACTGCAGATCAGTATCTTTCATGAACATTGGAGAACAATATTTTAACAGATTTGTTTAGTGAAGCAAAATAAAGCAGTATTATCTGTACAAAGCAGAACTTTATCTCAGACACACATGGTTAGTGAAACATTTGAAACTCAATCATTGTATTAACAGCCTTAAAAAGAAAAATGATGTAGTCATCTCAGTAGGTACAGAGAAATCACTTAACCAAATTCAACATCCATTCGTGATAAAAACTCTTAGCCAACTAGAAATAGAAGGAAACTTCTTAAACCCAATAAAAAGATTGACAAAAGTTCTATAACTAATATTATATGATGAAATATGGAACACTTTCCTCTAAGATTAGAAAGGAGAGAAGGGTGTCTACTTTCATCACTCCTATTCACCATTGCACCGGAGGTCCTAACTGTTGTAATAGAGCAAGAAAAACAAAGAAAGATTGAAAAATAATACAAAACAAGTAAAAGTGTTTTCACTCCAAGACACTATCACTCTGTATGTTAAAAATCCTAAGGTATCTACAAAACTACTATCATTAATAAGTGACTTTATTGAGACCTCATAATGCAGAATCAATATACAAAAATCAGTTATATTTAAAATATAACAATTGTAAATACAGCAAAAATGGAATATAAACTTTAAAAATTTTAATTTGCATCAAAACATACACAATTAGGAATAAATTGAACAAAAAAAACATTTAAGACCTCTTCACTGAAGACTAGAAGTTACTGTGAATGAAAATAAAGAAAACCAAAGTAAATGGAGAAGGTATGCCATGTTTTTCTGTTGGAAGTCTCAATATTGGTAAAAAGTCACTTCTCTCGCATTGATCTATAGAGTCAGTACATTCCCAATCAAAACTCCAACAGGATTTTTTTGTAGAAATTGGAGGATGATTCTAAAAATTTTTTAGAAAAGGTAGAGGACTTTAAATATCCAAAACAATCTTAAGAAGAGGAAAGTTGGCGTATTCACACTACTTGATTTAAAGACTTTTAAAGGTACTAGAATAACGGTAGTATGGTATTAGCATAAGGATAGACAAATAAACCCATGAAACAGAATAGAAAATATAAAAATAGACCCACACATACGTAGTTGATTTTTGACAAAGGCACAAAGACATTTCCATGGGGAAAGGAAGTCTTCTAAACAGATATACTGGAACAAGTGAATAAATGTATAAACAAACATTTCATAAAAGAAGATACGTAAATGGCCAACAAATGAAAGGTATGCACCGTTATTTGTCATCAGGGGAATGCAAGTAAAACCATAATGAGATAGTAGTTCACACCTACTAGAATAGCTAAAATTAAAGACTGGCAGTACTATTACATATTGGCAAGGATGTGGAGCAACTGGAATTCTCTTGCATCGTTGATAAGGCTGTAAAATGGGGATCCACTTTGGAAACAGCTTCTTACAAAGCTAAACGTAAATCTACCCTATGACCCACCAATTCCGCTTCTAGGCATCTTCCTAAGAGAAATGAAAAATAAGTGCACAAATAGACTGTACAATGTAGCTATCACCACTTTATTCATAATCGCCCCAAACTGAAAACAACCTAAATAGCCATCAAGAGGAGCATGTATGAAGTTTTAGTATAATCATACAATGCAACAGTATCCATGCAACAGGGTACTACTTACCTTGTTGTTACTGATACCTAGAATGTAGATAGATCTCAAAAACATTATGCTTAAGTGAAAAAAGGAAAATACAGAAGAATACATAATATAGGATTCCATTTAAGTGGAGTTCAAGGACTGGCTAACTAATGTGTGGTGACAGAAACCAGAATGGCGATTGCCTATGGGGATTGACTGACACGTAGCATGAGAGAACTGTTAGGAGCCTTGGAAATATTCTATATCGTGATTGTGATAGGTACACAGTTACATTTTATCAAATCAAAAATTGTACACTTAAGATCTATACATTCACTATGTAAATTTTACCTCAAAAATTCACTGACTGGAAAAAATATTAAAGTCATACAATAAAAATTGAGTTATTAGAAAAGAGCATGCATAAAATTAAATGGTACAATTAGAGAAACAAAAACTAAAAAAAGTCACATACGTAAATTGCGTAAGGATAGTTGTGGGGATGACATACAAGAGGTAAAAGAACAGCTTAGTAAGAGCTAATGCATACATTCTAAGGGTTTTAGATATTGGCAGTTGTAAGTGCTCTGTGGTGTGGCTGCCTCATAATAGCCAATGAAATGATAGTTACAATTATAAAAATGTAGTGTCCAAAGATAAGTTGCAGATTCCTGTGTCCTGAAGTCATTATCTGGCTGTGTGAAAAATGGTTGTCAGAACAGACTATTTTAGCCTGGAGAAAGGATTAGTGACAAATCTAATAGCTCTCTTCAAATATCTTATTTAAAAAAAAAAAAAAATTAATTCTGTATAGCTGCAAAGATTATTAGAATTACAATGAAAAAGGTAGCAGTTGTAGTTAGAATTTTCTAAATATGGTCAGCTTTATAAGAATATATATTCCATAACCTCCAGTTTTTACGTGCATGATAACCAGCCAACATCTAGATACACTATTATCAGGGACTCCTGCTTGATCTGATGGCCTCAAGACTTGCAGACTCTCAGACTCTGCCACTGTTAGCTAGGATAATCAGACTTGCCATCATGTATATGGTAGGTCTCTTGAGGAACAAACAGGATTTGGGAAGTTGAAATTATTATGGTAGGACATTCCAAGCCACTGGAGGTTTCAAAAAAAAAAAGTATCTGAAATGATGTTTTAAGAGAAATTTTAATGTGATAATGACAAGCTGGCATGGTTGTTGGTTAGGAGAAGGGGCAGGGAACCATTCCTGAAATCTTGGAGTGAGGCAAGTAGACTGTGAGCTTAGGTGAGTTAGAAGAAAGATCAACTAGATTTCAATTAGGATGAACTGTGACTAGATAACAGTTAACATTATAAAATATAGTAGACATATTTACAACTTGAGGAGAACTGTCAGATAAACATTTTCACATTTCATTCAGTAGTATATCTTTTTCTTCTAGAAAAAAATAATTAAATTTAAAATTAAGTATGTAAAACTGCTTTCCAGAGTAGGACTTGAGTCTCTTATAAATGTTTAAAATTTAAAGGGAAAAATCATTTCTTTCAATTTGCTTACTTTAGTATATGTCACTGCTCAATTATATTGGAGACGGTGCTGGGATGTTAAACTAAGAAAGCAAATTATCAATTTAGAATAGGTTTTTCTGGACCTCTATTATCAGTAAGTTGCCTGTTTGAGCCTGTTTGGACAATCATTGGATGACTGCTGACTGTATGAGACAGGAACTATGCTAATGTTTCATAAGACAATATCCTACATAATTACAGTCATCACTGAGTCTAAAAGTTCTTCCTCCATACTTTTAAATGTCCTAAGGAATGGCTGAATTACTATTATAAGAATTTTTTCCTTCCACTGAGTATATATTGCATAAATCCATATGCAAAGTTATCCCGTCTGTTAAACTTCAAGTTCTCTCCCCTTAGCTTCATTTTTAGTTTTTGTAAAAGCATTTAGATAAACTTCTACTGCAGCGTCATTTCTGATCAACTTTGTACCCTACCACAAATGCATTACCACCAAACATTACGTTAGAATAATTAGTATTTTATTAAAGATATAAATTCAGTGGGAAATACAGGTGTTTTTCTGTTCTAAATAGTACATTCTTCTAAAGGAATTCAGAATGCTACTTCAATCATACAAGTTATCATTTACCACTTATAGATTTTAAAAGATCTAATTATGCTTTGCACACTGGCCAAAGAAAACTATACATTTGTTGCCCTGTTCGAACTTAGTCTAAGTTGAATTTACATATATGGAAATATATGTATTTGGAACACTGAGACTCAAATAAAAAAAGTGAAATCAATCTGTTAATCTCTTTACGCAAAGTGTAAAATATTTCCTCCAAGAAGCCTCCAAGAAGCATTTTCTAGTTACATTTTCTTTTCATTCACAAATTCAGCAAATATTATCAAGTCTGTTATATACAAGACAAATTTTCCAAGTTATTCAAGATAGCAATTCCTCATTTCCAAGTTTAAAATTTAAATAGAGAAGCTGGTGTGTGAGAAACTCATATTGTGTATGAGATTAAATCATTGTGATTCTTACTTAAGTTAGGAAACATTCATATTCTTCTTCAGTATTGTGTGTCCTACTCTGAGAATTGAGAAATATATGGAGAACCAAGGCAGTAAACTCAAGAGTGTACCAACTAATGTTCTCCGTACTCTGGACTATCTTTAAAATGAGAATTTGATAGAGGAACTCCTGAAACTATTTCTTGATCTTATATCTGTATCTGTGGTGCACACTTCTCCTTTTGGATGATTGGTAGTGTGTGTGTGAGAGGGCAGGTGTTTGGGTGAAAAAATGGCATTAGGTGGCAAAAATTAAAAAGTTAAATGCTAAAATCTATTATCCCCATGTGATTTCATATTTATTTATTTTTAAAAATGGTATCTTCTTGAAGCCTTGAGATGTTTTTCCCTCTTTTAAAATTAGAATCCACTGGGTTATGTAAAAATGTGAAAAACAACTTCTTTGCTGTTCATTGACTATATACTCATCTATTATTTTCTTTTAAATTATCATTTCTTTGAAATTAACCTAAGGAAAATATATTTCCACTGCCATGTGAAGAGTATCCTGATTGGTTATTGTATTTTTTTCCCCAGCTTTTTTTTTGTGTGATTTTAAATATATCTTTGTGTTTCAGTGAGCTATTGCACTTACCTCTGAGGTAGTGGCTTGACTGCTTGCCATTTATATCATTAAATCAGCACCTCCTATTTAAACATTCATCTAACCACTCATAGGGAAAATCTTTTTCTGAAATTTTTTTGGGGAGTTTACTAAAATACATTTTTACGGCTAGTACATGGGTCTGTGTAGGGCCATTACAGTAATGCTTTCTGGATCATCCTTATGTTCAGTCATATTCAGAATTAGAGAAGAGCGAAAAAAAGAAACACTCTCACTCCATCATTATCTCAACCTAAATGGAAAGAAGGACAGGAAAACATTTGAATCTTTGGAGATTGTGAATCAAGAATAACACCCCTCTTCTCTGCCCTAGAATAAGACAGTAGAGTCAGCAGATGAAAAACATGATACTAGACAATATGGTTTAGATGTAAAAGCCATATGAGCTTCCTAATCTTCAGACTTGAAATAGGCCACCAAAGAGAAATGCTAAGACTGCAGAGCAAATACATCTGCCTGGATCACTGCCTCACACTGGTTCAGGGTAGAGAGGAAAGAAGAAGGAGACCAAATTCCCATGCTCAAGAGTTTAAGATTCACTCTACCTGACCAAAAGGTGTACTAATATCTGTGTTCCACCAGCTAAGAAGTCCCACCTCTGTAGGAGAGGAGTAGGGAGTGAAATAGAGGTCAGAAGTGTCAGGGGGAAATCCCACTCATAGAAACCAGAAGAGTTGGGAGACACCATTCCCTTATTAAAAACCGAACAAACTTTTATCAAGACATAGCTACCTTTAGGTGCAGACAAAATATAAGAGCGGATATCAGCAAATAAATACTTGTGCATTCCATTAATATACAAAGAAGGAGAATTATTTCAGAATTTAAATATAAATTCCCATTACAAATAAAATACCTTGGCCAATAGTTTAAGGATCAATTATAAAGACAATTTTTTAAATTATAAATCAACTCTGAAGTATTTTTCACTCTACAACAAACTTCCAGTTATCTGGATGACAGAATCCAGCAATCAGTACCTCCCTCACTTCTGATTCTCTCAGTTCTATGACTTTAACTACCTATTTTCTTTCTTGGCCTGCCCAGGGCTAGTTGCACTTGCTTCCTGATCCGATCCCTGCTACTCTCTTAGAAGCTGCATGCCATCAACTCTCTTCTCTTTCTCCAGGTTTTTGACATTGTTTCTCATCTCTGTGTCCATAGCTCCTAAATGGTTCCTGGCGCATAGTAAGCCTTAAGCAACAGATTCATCCAACTAGTTGATTGATGAGTGAGAAACACTTTAGCATAGATTATTCCAGCCAGAGGTGATAGGGAAAAATAGACATCGAGTAAAAACCAATTTACAGTTTAGCTTTTAAGAGTAGTCGATATTTTCAACAGAATGTCAGATTGAATTATCTTTTTTCTTTTTTTTTTAATTGAGTAAATGCAAAGAAGAGAACTTTGGTTGATTAAATAGGATAAAATAACATGTGAACTACCCATTTAGAAATAATTAAAGTATTATAAAATGCATGTAACACCCAATATCTCTTAAATGTAATTTTACCTTTCCAAAATTATTCTGAAGACTCTTTGAGCCTGGCAGAATTTTATGAACGTTTTATTCCTGGTGCTATTTGTTGGACACTTAAAAAACTGTTTTCTGAATTTGGAACATGGGTAGTAACACTCAGTGAAGTAGCTATTTCTCTTATGATTCATCTTCCATAAGTTTTCTTTGTTCTAGTCATGGAGTAACTTGGCACTTTATTACTTGTTTTTGATCAAAACAGATGCCAATTGAGTGAACTTCATCTTTGAAGAGAGCGGTCTAAGTCAATAATCTTTTCCTTTACTGAACTCTGAAAAAAAATTGTTTTTATTAATTCCTTGGACTCTTTTTATTAATTTTATTTTAAAAATGTAATGCAGCAGATTTTAATAAACTCATATTCGACCTATTTGTAAGAGAAAAACAATTTTACATTTTCTGAAGGGGGATAATCATAGTCATCTTTTTTAAAATCAGTTTCATTATTTAACCTCACTTTTTTTTCAGACATTTTTCTCCTTTTTTATAAGCAGTTTAATGTATTAGAATCAGTACTGTAAAACTATTTGTACAATGCTTTGGACATTTGGTTATAATTTCTTTGTCTGCCAAGCGTTTTTCAATAAAGCTCAATTTTGGCTCTAACGGTCTTCAATGTGAAATTTATTAACTTTGAGATGACCTGTAGCCTACATATTTTCTTCATTGCATGTCTTATCTGTAAAAGTATTTATTTTATTATGTATTAAATTGATAGCTGTACACTGTGCTTTCTGGCATCAGGGTAAACTGATGTACTATTTTGCAAATAAACAGTCTAAGTCATTTTTAAACTTTTTATTTTGGACATTTTCAGACAAATTAGAATAGTAAAACAAATTCCAATTGACCTGTTGGCCAGCCTTAACAATTATGAGCTCATAGTCAGTCTTGTTTTATCTGTACCCCTCTATCCCCCCCTACCTCCGAGATATATTATTTTGAAGTAAATCCAAGACATTAGATCATTTTGTCCATACATAGATCAGATACGGGCTTATTTTTTTAAAAAAAAAAAGCATAACCACAATACCTTTATCAGATCTAGGAAAAAAATTAACAATCCCATAATTTCATCAAATATCTAGTTAGTGTCCAAAATTCTCATCAAAGCTTTTTAGAGAGTTTGTTCAAATTAGGATCAGCCAAGGTTTGTATGTTGCTTTTGGTTGATACGTCTCTCAATTTTTTTCTTTTCCTTTAACTTTCAAGGGTCCCTTCTTCAGCTTATTTGTTGAATAAATGGAGTTGATTGTTCTGTAGATATTCTCATTTTCTGGACTTTTCAGATTGCTTTTTCATGGTATCATTTAACATGTTCCTCTGTCCCCTGTGTTTCCTGTAAATATGTGATTAATAAAGAAGCTTTATCAGTTTTAAGTTTGATTTTGTTTTAATTTTGTTTACTATCACCAGGAGATACATAGTGTTTGGTTGCCTCTATTTTTGTGATGTTAAGATTGAAATTGGATTTAAGTGTTATCAGCTTGATTCACCCTTTAAAAATATATCATAAGCTTTTATTTAATGGTTTTAGTGCCACATGTAATTGTTGCCATGATCTATTACTTTCTTAGGGATCGCAAACGAATGATTGTTAGCTGGAACACTAAGTAAAAAAATTTCTATAGGAAAGGCAGGATAAATGCTTGATTCTTTAACAGTTTTTAGAATGAGTTGGTTGCCTCATGTTTTTTAAAGGTGATCAACAAGATAATTTTTATTTTTTATTACCTTTATTAACTCCTAGTTTGAGCATATTTTAATGAGTTTCAGTTCATTATAGTAGCTGTTATATGTTTAATAATCAAATTGTACCCTCTCCGGCTAAGGCAGCATCTTCGGATAGGCTCCTCACTCCTGGAGATGCAGCCTTGTCATGCTTCCTTGATCTCTGGTATGCTTAGGTGTTCTGTGCTCACTGTGTGCTTTCTTGTCTCAGTCTTGGAATCAGCCATTGGAAGGGAATGAAATAATATTAAATGTGGAAAAATTTCCTCTCTTTTAACTTTCTTTTACTCTTTCTATACTTTGTCTGTATCCTCTCTATTTTACCACCTGACTTTTTTGTAATCTCTCTCACTCTCATTAAATCTCATCCAAAAGTCTGTTCTATAATTGGACAAGCAGTGTTGACAGCAGTCACATTACCTAGTGGTTTCTTATATATCAGCAATACCATCTCTTCTATTCAAGTCACCAGCTAAGCCCATCCTTTAACATCACAGTCCCTTGCTAGTATGGTAGTGAAATGTCATATCTCCGCTAAAGTAGTTTCCTCTGGTTAGTAAGGCATTAGAAAAACTGCATATATGTTCTGTAATTATGAATGTGGAACTTCTGTGTTTAAGGTCCTATGAAAAGTGTTAGGGATTTTTTTCCCTTACTTTACATTAACTTTTGGGAGTCTAATTATAGACCTAAGAGCCTTTTATTTAAAACTCATTTACACACCTCACAACTGTGTACACCACAGTAAACACCAACATCACAGATACTTGTATATATTCTATCCTTTGGGTGTTCTTTTCTCCACCTCAGCTATTTTATTATGTCTTGTGACCTTGGCTACTTTTGTGGTTAATGTTCACCCTGAATTAAAAGTATTTGTCATCAAACAGTTCTTTTGAAAAGATTTAAAGTGCTTTGGAGGTTCTGCCTTTGTTTTGATCACTGACTTAGGGCATTCCCTGAGAGCCTGTGGATGTCGGTGGTGCCCACCAGGCACAATGAAAGGTGACTATGCTCACTCTTCTGTTATTTCTTTATATGTTTCATCTCCTCTCATCTGTCATAAACTGAAGTCAGAAATTCCATCTCTGTGTTTCTCTCCCAATGCCAGGAGAGAACCTAAGAGATAAAAGCCACTTTAGTAAATAGTTACTGTATTAAATCACATCCAATGTTCTTATCCATCTTCTCTTACTAAGCAGCAAATGCTATCCCTAAGATACTTTTAGTGCAGCTTAATAATGAGCCATTTTGATAACTATTCTGAACATCACAGTGTAGAACTTTTGAATATGTGTTTTTAAAACAACGGTGTCTTGAACATTGAACAATTTCCTGGGGGTCCACAATAGAAAGGAGACTTTGAGGCCTGAAAGAGGCTCAGATACCTGACACATCCTTCCCTTAATAGTTGAGGAAACCAAGGCCCAGGTGAAAGGTTATATAAGGCCACAGAGGACCATTTGGTTAACAAGATTGGGACTTTTCTCTCTGCCTCAGATTATCATTTATCAGCAAATTAATATGATAAATTTTATATTGTATAAACAGTCCAACATTGGTATATTTTGAATTCAAAACTTGATTTGAGGCTAGGTTTTAAGTGGTTGGAGAAATAGACCAACAAAGCAAACTAGAGATAATATTAATAAAATCTTTATATTGCACAGGACATTTACATGGGATATCGATTTTCTTTTAGATCAGTTTACTTCAATTCTCTTATAATACCTCGCACTGATAATCAAAATGTATGAGTGACAACTAGAGTAAATTCATAAATGTGATGTATTTGAAAACCCATTTTTCTTTTTTGAAATTACTTTTATTTCTGACTGCAAATGGTGTGACAATCTATTATTTCAAGAGCAAGGACTTTAAGAATTATACATAGAATGCTTATCACCTTTAGCAAACTTGTGTATTGAAGGAGTTTAATAATAAGTTTATGAAATCTCAAAAATCTACCTTCAGGGACTTTAAATATGATGGTATGAAAGAAATTAATATTCTTGTACTCTACGGCTGGGTTATATTAATAAAAAGAGAAATTGGTGTGTATTCTTAGACTTTTCTCCTTTGGTTTTATGCCATAGCTTATTTTTTTCTGCTAAGGAAAATAGGTATGGAAAATCCTTTTCTTTTTTAAACTAGAGCAGGTTTTACTTTTGGACACATGGGCCCATATTCAGCAAGACTATACATAAACTAATGTTGACGATGAAGTGTTTTTGGTGGGGTACACATTACTGCTTTTCTCTTCCCATTGGAAAACCGGAAATGCCCACTAAAGATAAATATGCATTTTTGCAGTGACTCAGTTCCATAATTACCTAAGAAAATGAGCTTTTATGCCCACCAAAAGACATGACCAACAATATTTATAGCAATTCTGTTTGAAATAGTTAAAAATTGGAAACAATTCAAATGTCCATCAGCAGTAGAGTGGATATAAAAATTGTGGTGCAATCATACAATAAAATTTTATATAGCAATGAGAATGACCAAACTCCTATTCAACCACATGAATAGTTCTCACAATGTTGAGAAGAAGCCAGATCCAAAAGAATGCATACTGTCTGCTTCGATATGAGTTTATTATTGCATTTATGTAAAAGCCAGCACACCAATCAGTGCAGAAAGAGGTCAGAATAGTGATTACCTTTCACACAGGGATATTGACTGGAAGGAGTACAAGAGAGTCTACTGGGGTGCTGGAAATAAATATTCTATCTTGAACTGGATGATAGTTACATGGGTATGTACAAATATAAAAAGAATCAAGTTATTACATAGTGATTTGTGTGCTTTACTATGTATAAGTTATACTTCTTTTAACTTTAAGAGGGAAGGAAAATTTCATATCTGCAAACCTAAAACTCTTGACAACAGAGTATCATGATTTAGTAAGTGCAGTCAATTGCATACCTTTTTGAAATCCATATCTTTGTATAATACCTTGTATAGTACTTTTTCAGCTATGAAATCCACTAAACCCAAGTATTCAAATAAAATGAACTTAGATTCAGACCTCCAAATCATTGATTTCAATTCAAAAACACTTTTTGTACTGTTAAATGTAAAACTTAAAAAATAGATTTTATTATTGTTCATCAAAGTCCCCATTTTTCTTCCTGGGAAAGGATTATACTGCTCTACCTACTGAGTTCAGACATGGGCCTGTGGAAGTACCCTAGATGACCTAGCCAGAGCCCTCAGCACTATCCATGGTTTTTCTTGCTCTTTCTCCCTTGCTCTGTACTCATGAGAAGTTGTGTTAAAGTGGAACCCGAGATTCCTGAATGACTATAGTGATTGGACCTCTCAACCCCCAGTGGAGATGTCTCATGAGCCAGAAGTACATTTGCTGTTGTCTTAACCTGCTGATATTTTAGGGTTTTTTAGTTTTACCATCTCCCAGCTTATTTAAACTAATAATCTGTTTCTTTTCTATCGCTTTCTATTCTATTTGTTTTTCTTATTTATAATGCATGGAATACATAATGTACATATATATAAATTATTTGTTCTATAAGTTTACATGTATATTTTTACAATATATAATGTGTTAATATAATGGCACATATCTTTATAAATTAGAAGTTATATATTCTGTAATCTTACATGTATTTATGTAGAAAAATACATGTATCGAGAGGGCTTAAAATTATTTTACCTATTACTTGCATAATCAAAAAAAGTTTGAACACTACTTAGACTGAGCTTCTTACTGACAAGCACCTTGCCTTAGGCACCTTTGGGGTCCCCACCATGGAAAGTCTCTTTATATAAAGGATTCTCAATATGCGTTTGAACAAATGAATGCTTTAGTAACTGACTGAATGTTTTTTTCAGTTTGAGCATTATTAAAAGTCTTAACCTTTTTTTCTGACAAGAAAACATTTCATATTAGTAGTATTAATGCTTTCAGGTGTCTATAGAAATGTAGGTGATGGCCCATCTGTACACTGCTTAAGAAACAGTGCAAGGGAAACAAAAGAAAAAAATAAACCGGACTGCATCGAACTAAAAAGATTTTGTGCAACAAAGAAAACCATCAACAAAACAAAAAGACAACCAACTGATTGGGAGAAGATATTCACTAATGATACATCTGATAAGAGGTTAATATCCAAAATATATAAAGAACTCATACAACTCAACAACAAAAAAACAAACAATCCAATTAAAAAATGGGCAGAAGATCTGAACAGATACTTCTCTAAAGAGGAAATACAGATGGCCAATAGACATATAAAAAGATGCTTAAGGTCACTAATCATCAGAGAAATACAAATTAAAACCACAATGAGATATTACCTGACACCTGTCAGAATGGCTATCATCAATAAATCAGAGAGCAACAAGTGTTGGCAAGGATGCGGAGAAAAGGGAACCTTCATACATTGTTGGTGGGACTGCAAATTGCTACAGCCACTATGGAAAACAGTCTGGAGGTTTCTCAGAAAATTAAAAATGGATCTACCTTTTGACTTAGCAATCACACTTCTGGGTATTCAAAGAAAACCAAAACAATAATTCGTAAAGATCTATGCACCCCTATGCCCATGGCAGCACAATTTACAATAGCCAAGCTACGGAAGCAACCTAAATGCTCATCAACAGATGATTGGATAAAGAAGTTATGGTTTATATGTACAATGGGATATTACTCAGCCAAATAAAAAAATGAAATCCTACTATTTGCAATGACATGGATGGACCTAGAGGATATTTATTGTGCTGAGTGAAATAAGTCAGAGAAAGATAAATGCAATATGATTTCACTTATATGCAGAATCTAAGGAACAAAAAGAACAAACTAATCAAAATCAGACTCACAAATATAAAGGACAATATGGTCATGGCCTTCAGCCCAGTTCTTCTTTCTCCAAATTCTAACTGTGACACTTTTTACTGGAGAAGTGTGTGGGATATAGAAAATGGGTCAGACCACATGGATGACAATACAATGTAATTTTGCATATCCTAATATTTTGTAAATAATTCTATTAAGAAAGTACTTTGTGAGGCACATCTCCCTAGCTGAAAACAGGCAGAGCTGCCCTGAACGAGGGCCCATCCAGCTGAAGAAAAAAGTGTTGGCTTACTGAGAGAAAAATATATATCCAACTTGACATTTTCCTTGACAGAACAGTGGCTTATGCTGGATCATTTCAAAGTATGGCAAAGTTATAATGGTTACTATAAAGAACAATAAAGATACTAGAAAGAATAAAGGGGTTGCTCTTATTTTTGGATAAATAATCAGCATAAAACTATCAGGGCCCTAAGCAGCAAATTTCATAAAATGATAAAAGCAAGCATTGATGATGGAAGAGCCACTGAATAATTGTTAATAAAATCTTCAAGATAAAAAATAACAATTCAGATATTAGAATGAAGATTTTGTTATAAAAATATCAACGAAACAAAATCCTATCACTGAAACAAGTCATTGTTACTGCCTCTCTTGCTCCTTCTCCTTGCCAGCATTGAGCTTGTGTGCCTTTGTAGTTGGTAGTCCTTAAACTTTAAATGCTGGTATTACAGAAATAGAAGTGCAGACTGCATCAATAGCTTGCACAAGTCAGGGACTCAAACCCAAATGCCACTGTTCAAACCTTTTCTAGTGTACCATGCTGCTGCTTGCTTCAGTCTTATCATTCCCAACAAGTTTTAATAGCCAAAATTTAGCTTCCAAAAGATGCTTACTAAAAGCCTTAAAAGATTTTTTTAAAACTTCTTGCTATGTAAATGAGATTTTAAACTCCAAGTTAGCTATTGGCTTTTTATATTTATTTCCGCCTTTAATTTTATTATAACTCACTTGTTTTTAATTCAAGGTCTTTCATTTAGTTTAATGACCGAAATGTGGAATAAGTGGATTTCATTTCTTAAATTTTATATGGAATCATATATTTAGAATAAGGATCATACCCTTATTACTTTTTTGCTCTGCTCCACAGTAATGTTTCCAGTGAGAGGGATGCAATAGTAGCTCCATAAAATACATAGTACTGCTGGGAATTTTCACACCATCTGCGGTGGTAGAGTGCTTTCTGTGTGTTAACTTATTTAGTCACAGAGGACACACAGCTAAATAGTGGAGCTAGGATTCTAACTCAAGCAGTCAGCCAAAGCCATGTTCTTTAGTTTGGCTTCTCTCATAAGCATTTATTAGTTTTGATTTAATTGAAGTCATTCTTATTTCTTTAAAAAACTTGAGATATTAAAAATTAAATAGTTACTACAGACTGGTTTATGAAATATACAAATGTGATGCCTCAGTGTAAACAAATGCATTTATTTGCATATATAGAATGAATCCAATTTTCTTGTCACTTTCACTTTTCTAATTGAAGTTGCTTTCTAATAAAATTTTCTTCTGCTAAAAGACTAAATTGAAATAAGTTTATCAGTTGATATTAAGTTAATTCAATTTTTACCTTTAAGTCAATGTATCATGTTTCAAATGAAACTGATAATTCTATGCTAAATACATAAAGCATTCTGTAACATTTTATGTTAGTATAGTTTACAGTCTGTTTTACATATCAGACTTTAACTTTGAAATGGGAGAGGTTGTAATTCTTTTGCCCATAATTGAGCCTTGAAAGCTGTTTGTCTGTGAAGTTTGTGAATGCTTAATAAATTCTTATGAGTATAATTTTTTCTTACAAATGGAAAAAATAAACTATAATTTTACTGTTATTTTCACTGCTGGCAATATTTTCTGTTTTCAGAGTAGAAAGTTTTCCTATTCATATTTCAAAGCTAGGAGTTCATATTAATTAAAGCTTCCCTCCTCAACAAAGAAAAGATCCTGAGAAAGAAAATAGAAAATTGCAGAGGCTGGAGTTATTCATTCATACACTATATATGAAGGATATCTTTTCTTTGAGTATTCATTTTAAAAATCCCCTATATGGCAAAAGACATTTCTCACTTTAGGAAAAGACATCAATTTAGGAGTGAGTAAACTGAAACATGAAGACCCTGGGACTTAAAACTTTTTATTACAACAAAGGCTAATTTTGTTACAGACCGTTTAGGCTTTTCTATCTGTCTGCCAGTATTGATATAGTTTCTGGTTACTTTGTTGTAAATATGCAGTAATTTCAATAATGTGTTTTCAGAGTATAATTGAATAGATAATTTACTTGAAAAAAATAATACCCCAAAGTTCTTTCATGTAGTGTTTCAGTTTGACCCAAAAAAAGTACATTGTGGGATATTTATAGTATTTTTCAATCTATTTATATCTGTAGGCTAGGACTGATAACTGATTTAGGGCACAGGGGTTAAAAACAGGAAATGTGGTTTATAAAGTAAGTATTATCTCCAGAGTTTCCAAAGTTTGATTTCTTGTAGTATTGACTAAAGAGTATCATGTTTCAAAACAACATTAGGCAGCATACCTTGAAATAAGTCTGTGTTTAAAGGAGTTGTCTGTCCAGTTATGACAGGAAATGCCTCATGGAAAAGTTTGCTTTCTTAGTATAGGTTCAAATATTATAGCAGTTGTTTTCTATAATTGCACAGTATTCTTTCTCTCCAGCTCTTTTTCAGATAGTCTTTATACAATCAAATTAAGTATAAGTTATATAACTTTTAATAAATTTCCTTTGACTTGTATTTAGCTTAAAATTTTATTTTAGTGTTTTAATTGAAGGTTTTGTCATCATAGCTGAGGAAGTGCATGTATTATGGTTTTTATTAATTAGAGTAATTAAAGAATCCAAGTTAAGAAAATAAAAGGCATGAGGAAGCAAAGATATAATTCTGTATGGCCTTTTGAATGACACCTTGGTAGAATCAGTCAAAGCTAAAAAACTTTGACTCAGCAATTACACTTCTAGGAAGATATCTTACATAAATTATTCTGTGAGAATATAAGAATGATGTCCATTACAGTATTATTTCTAGTAGTATATCCTGAAAGGCAGCATAGCTGTCTAACAGTAGGAAAATAAATTATGAGTAAATAGAATAGAATGAATAATAAAAATGAATAAATTAGAATAAATAGTAGGAGAATAAATCATGGTACAAACATACTGTAGTATAGTAGGCAGTTTTTGAATATTATAAGGTATATATGCACTGGCATGGAAGAATGTAACATGTTACAGAATGAAGTAAGCAAGTTTCAAGAAAAGAATGCATAGTATAATCTAATTTTTTAGGAAAAAAATTATATTCATAGGAAAAGATCTGGAAGAATATATACCAAACTAGGGAGAAGGATGAAGAAGTTTATTGAGCTTTTATTTATTATGAAAACTTATACTTCTGTGTTCTTTTAATTATATTCAGTGAACATTTAATTTTAAAAAATAAAAAATCAAGAAGAAAATCTTGATTGATCCAAAGTGTTCACTATTGTGTTCTTCAATGCAGACATTATCTAGAGAGGGCTGCCTAGCAATTTGTCCAAATTATTAATTTAAGAAGAATCAAATTTACCTGTATACCAGTTTTAATTTATAAAGTATTTCCCAAATGCTTCAAAAAAAATCCTGAAGCTTCAGTGAATTAACTGATTTTCCAGCTAAGATTTAAATCCAAGTCATTCCATAAACACCTGTACATTATCGAGAGAAGTAAAAATGGTATAGATGATAGAGGCTTTGTTCATCTGCTCTTATGACCACATCAAAGTTGTGACAGAAACATGGAGCAAATAGCAAGCCTGAGGTCTAAGTGAACAAAGCCCTACAACTAGAGAGAGAAATAAGAAATCATCTTGCAAGGGGAGGAGCCCTTCCCATTGTGTAAACACAGAGCTGCCATAGATGAGAAGTCATTGAACTGGATAACAGAGGTTGCTCCACCCAGAGGATTCCCTGAAACTCCGCCTCCCCCAACTCATGGCCCTATACAAGCCACATCCAGTTTTGTCCTTGGAGAGTCCTATGCAACTTGCTGAGCAACCTCCCAGACTCCCACTGGTGGCAGCTGACCTCTTTTTCTGGTGTGGTTTCTTGAGACAACTATAAGCACGGCATCTGTGGATTGCTTGCTGAATTTTAACAGGTGGCCCCGGAGGGGCACAGGTTAGGGCTAAACTTGGCTTGCAGCTGAACCTCTCTCAGGACTGCACCACTGGACACCTACTGCACAAAGCCATGCTAATAAGACCAGGAGACTTAGGAGCTTTGCTTAATATATAGAAACAGACACAGAAAGGCAGCCAAAATGGAAAGACAGAGAAGCAGAAACCATATAGGAGAACAGAACCGAGATCCAGGAATAATGGAGTCAAACAATCTAACAGATGCAGAATTCAAAACACTGGTTATAAAGATGTTCAGTGAACTTAGGGGAAGTGCAGATGAACTCAGTGAGAACTTTAACAAAGAAATAAAAACATAAAAATGGAAATTATAAAAGGGAACCAGTCAGAAATGAGGAATACATTATCTGAGACAAAGAGTATATTAGAGGGAATCAGCAGAGTGGATGAAGAAGAGGATTGAATCACCAGTATAAAGGAAGGGGAAGCAAAGGTCACCTAAACACAACAGCAAGAAAAAAAGCCAAGAATATAATTATAATTTAAGGAGTCTTTGGAACAAAACTAAATGTAAAAACATCCATGTAATAGGGGTACTCGAAGGAGAGGAGGGAGAACAAGAAGTGGAAAAGCTATTTGAAGAAATAATGATGGAAAACTTCCCTAACCTGGTGAAGAAAATGGGCATACAATCCCAGAAAGCTCAGAGAATCCCAAGAAAGAGAAACCCAAAGAGACCCACACCAAGATATATCATAATTAAAATGCCAGTGGTTAAATACAAAGAGAGAATCTTAAAAGCAGCAAGAGAAAAAGTTACTTGCAAGGGAGCACCCATAAAACTGGCAGCTGATTTCTCAAAAGAAATTTGTAGGACAGATGGGGTTGGCACAAAATATTCAAAGTGATGAAAACCCAGAATCTACAACCACCAATACTTTATCCAGCAAAGCTATCATTTAGAGTCGAAGGACATAAAGAGGTTCCCAGACAAAAATAAGCTAAAGGAATTCATTACCACCAAGCCACTATTAAAGAAAATGTTGGAGAGACTTCTTTAAAAACAAAAAATATGTATCAAAATCAGGAATACAAAATATTGCTACATATCTATCAATGACTACCTCAAATGGAAAAGAATTAAATGTTCCAACCAAAGAAAACAGAATCTCTACATATGCTGCCTACAAGAGACTCACTTCAGATTAAAAGACACACACAGGCTAAAAGGAAGGGGATGGAAAAAGTTATTGTCTTGATGGACCTAGAGGATATTGTGCTAAATGAAGTAAGTTTGATAGAGAAAGACAAATTTCACATACATGCGGAATCTAAACAAAATAAACAATAACAACAAAAATGGAAACAAACTCATACAGAGAATGTTTTGAGACGAGGGTTGGTGACAGTGAAAAAGGGCAAAAGGATTAAGAAATACAAATGGATAGTTACAAAATAGTCATGGAGATATAAAGTGTAGTTAAGGAAAATAGTCAATGTCGTAATATATAAGGGGAAGAAGAGTTCTAGATTTAGTGGGGTGATCACTTGGGCTCTAATCACTATGCTGTACAACTGAAACTAATATATTCTTGTATGTCAACTATAATTGAAAAAACTCATTTAATTGTACAATGTAAATATGAGCAACTAATTACATTTCAACAAAACTGGGGGGAAAAAAACACCAGAGAGTAAGGAGGTTGGGAGAAAAGGTTGAAGAGGTAAGTACAAATTAGTAGTTGATAGATGGTCACAGAGATGGGAAGCACAGCATAGGGACTGCAGTCAGCATTAATGTAATGGCGAGGTGGAGAGCCAGAGGAGAGACAGAGCAATCAGGAGGATTGTTTATAAACTATATAAATGTCTAACCAATGTAGTGTATAATTGAAACTAATAATAAAACTTTTTAAAAACCACCTGTACATGATCTATTTTACATTATTACAGATTATTGTATTGCGAGGCATTATTTCATGAGATTGGCATATTGGGCACACTAGCATCCTTTCAACATATCAGAGATCCATTTTTTCCACAAACAGTGCTGAGGATTCTAATCAAACAATCTGTGTGCCAATACGGGTTTTACTGTTTGCCAAACAATTTTTGTCATGCAATTGCTTTCTTGTGCTGCTTTAGAGATGATGTAAGGCTCTCTCCCATATGTAAGATGGTCATGTTTTCTTAAATCTGGGTGTGTCACTACTAGAATGTAAGTCCAGTGTGGAGAGGGAATTTCTTTTTTGTAGGTTTGCTCCTTTTTGATCACTGCTATAACCCCAGCACCTAGAATAGAGCCTGGCATGTAATAGTAATAAGCACTCAATAAATATTTTTAGTAGTGTGCCTATTCCAAAATCAGGTGCCCTTCCTATTAGATTAAAAGAAGAAACTGACAGATATAGCAAGAAAAAAGACTTCTTTTCGACTTTGATGTATGAAAAACAAGACAATATCGTTGGAGAAGATGGTATATGGTACAGGCCCACTTACAGGAAGCCCACCCTGTGAAAAGAAGCCTACGGGTTCTTGCTCAGAGTAGACATGAGCTTTGTTTTCTCCATGGGGAATTTCCAGACTGGGCTACTAGATTAATTGCTAAGTGGTAGTCTAAATTGATACTGTGTGGGTGGGGACACTTTTTTGGTCAAATATCATGACACATTTTAATTTCATACTCAGAGAGTACAGGAGATACATATTCTAAATGCTTAGTAGCTGTTCTCATTCCCTTGCCGAAATAACATGGAAAATTGTGAGGTTTTATCCAAAGGAAACCTTTTTAAAAACAATACTTAATTACTACATCATGATAATGTAATTCCAAGAAGCAAGTTGGTTTGCCTTATTTTTCCTATGCAAACTGGCCTCATTGACAGCTCCTTCCCTAAGAGTACCATAAATTTAGCATTTATGGGCCACTACTGTTGAAACTGAAACTGAAACCTAGATTTCCTGACACATTTACTGAGTGTGCACTGTGTTCTAATATATCTGAGCATCTGCATAAGTATCCCGCACATAGCCTTCAGTAAATATTTAATGGCTTATTATTTTGAGTAAGCTTTTGCTTAAATATATAGCTAGAAAAATAAGGCATATTTGGAAAACAAATGTATTTAGCCTCAGCAATATTCTATTCTAGAATTCTCCATATGTTAAATTTTTTTCTCTGACGTATTTGTTCACTCATTCAGTCACTTATCGATTTATTTAAGAAGGTTAAGTTCTAGGAACTTGCTAGTGAGTCTTTGCCTTCTTTGACTTTTTTACTCATAAGTATTTTTTAACATTTTCTACAAGCCAGCTACTGTGGTAGGTACTGGGGATACAAAGATGAGGTAAGTCAGGCGATCCCTGTGCTTATAGAGTTTATAGTCTAGCAGAGGAGAGTGATAGTAATCAAGTAGTCACACAAATAAAGAGCTGCAACAGTCAGAAGGAATGGGACCCAGCACTGAGAGGACATGAGAGGTGAGCTAAGTGCAACACTTTGGAATATAAGGGACAGTCAATGGACGTAACCAGTAATCTGCTTACTGCCTGCTTTTTGGCAGATGTATTGTTAGCCTCTTAGAAATATTTCATTTAATAAATGGTATCTCTTTTTTATAAAGAGAAAGTGACAAGTTATAGCCATTTAGAAACTTGCCCCAAGGTGACTGATTAGTAAGTAACCTGGGTGTTTGAGGTCAGCATCTGTTTCTGCCTTCTCTTCACATATATATAATTCTAATTCAGTCAGGCCATTGATCAGGTATTGCCTTAGGAGCCAGCTTCTGAGACTTCCCTAGTGTGCGATGTTTAGCCATTCTTTTCAAAGCCAGTATGACAAAAGAGTTCCACTAAACTTCCAACTTCAAGAGGATTTTGTGTAAACCAACCAAATAGGAGTATCATCAAAGACAAATCTCTCCAATTATAGCACATCACAGTAACATTCGATATTGTGTCTGGGGTGTTTGCTTCTGTCATGTTCTTATATGCACATTCAACTGTTCTGAGATTCCTGGTGCCACTCAAAGTAACTTCATCTACAATTAGGGTATGCTGCAGCTAGATGACACTCTTAATGGGTTACATAGTCCAGACTTTTACACCATTTGTTTCAGAAAGAGAAATTAGCGTGGTTTTTTTTTTCCAGTCATCATGCCTTTTACTCAACTATTTATGTCTTTAAGAAATAACACCTGAAATATGTAACAGTTACCACTAAATGATAATCTCTCTTAAGGTGGGTTATGTCTGTTTTGCTCACTTTTGTACATCACAACCTGTCAGGGCCTAGCAATAGTAGATGCACGGTATTTGAAGAATAAGGGAATAAACATATGTTACATTTTTATAACAGCTTTGTTAGCAAAACAGATGTAATCTCTACATTTTGCAAAGTAGGCAGTTGTCTAAAAAGTGAACTGATTTTTGTCTAAGGCCTTATCATTGGTATATAGGTAATCCAGAACCTGGATCCCACATCTTCTGACTTTACATTGAGTGTTATTTCATTCTGTCACCTCAATAAACTTAAAATCATCAACTATTAATGTTAATAATATTAAAATTAGAATAAACTGTAGTGGGAAGAGAAAGAATATATACCACCAGAATTAACTATAAAATGGTCCCTTTGCAATAATCATGGACCTTTTGAAAATAGTAACCAAAATCAAATCATGGTCTTGGCCCCACATACCATGACCATGGTCCCTTTAAACTCATTTTTCACTTCATTCTGCCATTTGCTTCAAGGCCTCAGCCACTCTGACAACAAAATGTATGTACAGCCCTTCTCTGGCAGCTCCAGGATCTTTTTCAGGCAACATCTTTGTTGACATTCTTATTACCTCTTTCTTACTTTCCAAATCTAACCCCTTCCATTCAAGAAAATGACTGCTGAGTTTAGCTCAGCTGTCAGTGAAATCACAGGGAAGGCCCAAGTTTACATTACTCAAAATCCAAGTCTGTTCTCTTTCAATCCTGAGTGTGAGAATTTCCATCCTTTTGGCATTATTTCCACATACTTTTATTTTTCCCAAACAGAAGTAACTGGCTACTCTAGCTACTGAAAAGATCGCTACCTGCCGCCAGCTGTGTTTTGATGGGGCCGTTTGACATTAGTACAACATGGAGCGAGCAAGGCAATCTCTGGCACCTGCCACTGTTACAGTCTTTTGGTACAGATTTTTGAAAGAGCTGATAATCTGCTTATAGTTGGATTTGGAGCAACATTTTAAAACAAACAAAAAAATGCATCAGGCAATTAAACCCAAGGAGCTAATCTGCATTTATTTTATTAGAAACACATCTGAAACTGTCAGTGTGGACCCCTGAGTGAGTATGGGGTAGAGGCTGGGAGAGGAAGGTTAGTGAACAGTGTGTGCTGTTAGTTTTGTTTCTTGTTAGATAACTGGCTGTAAATGGAGTGAAGAAAGAAGGATTTGAAATTCTTAACTAGGAAGACCACAAAAGATCGTATCTGTTTCGTGTTTATGAACCTTCAGACCTCACTCCCTAGACATGGATGATGTCTAGGCCCTTAGTGCCCTGACTTTCACCACCATCCCCCCAAATGCTATGCTTTAACCTTTTAAGAACTTAAAGAAATAGCAAGTAAATGTATTACGAATTACTCAAATTTGAGTACAAAGATCTTTTTTACAATGTAAAATCCTTTCATATAGCCATCTAGCACATATTTCTACATACAACTTAGATTCACATTGAACACCAGTAAATTAAGGTAAAAATAACGAAGCACTTTGGGAGTCTTTCTCATACTGGGTATAGTTACATATTCTACTTAAAGGACACTGTCTGGCTACCTCTGATGTGTGCCTAGCAGTGTCCACCATGGAGTAGAATCTCAACAAATTTATGTTAAATGAATGAGAACTTTTAGCCATTCCCTTAGAACTAAACAATTTCAGCCCAATGGGCAATGCAAAAACTTTATTTAACGCAATGAGTAGCTTTTTGGGGAGAGGCAATCAATGATTCATTTTAATATTTTAATTTTTTTTATTGTTAAATTGTAACACCAACACATGCATTGCTTTGGGAGGTTGTAATATTTCACCGAGCTCTGCCTTGAGCTAGCACACGTTTTTTAGATGTGTTCAATTTAATGTTGTCTCTTTGAACCCCTACTGACTTACTGTGGCTTGACTAGGGGTTCTATTTCTGTTCGTCCCTAGGACCACAGATTTTTTTCCTTTCTCTTTTTCTAATATTGCAACTTACCCCTTGAAGCAGTTTGTTGTTGTTGCAATTGGGAGGCAGCTATTTCATTTTTTTTCTGTTCATAAAAATCAGGTCTCCAAGAGATTCAACAATTTTCTTACTTATCCAAGGTTAAGGCTCTGCTCCTTCCAATGCGTTATCCTTTCAGAACCCGTGTTCAGCCTAAAAGAGGAAGCTTGATTTTTTTTTTTTCCAAAAATGGTTCTAATGGTTGAAAGTATCCTGTGCTTTGCTGTTTTCTTTTTCTTTTTCTTTTTTTTTTTTTTTTTTACTGTTCACAGCTTTGTCTTTAGAATTGTATTGAGTAATTTAGATTTATCTCTTTTACAGGGTGTTTTATTAGTAATGCTTAGTCTGATGGGTTCTTGCCAGGAAATGTTTTTCCTATCAGGGTCAGAGTGGGAGTTGAGTTTATAGCATAGTGAGCATGTAACATTGTCTTGCTTCATTCTAAGTTTAATTTTCTGCTTTTTAGTCAGCACTCTGGCCCCACTCTTCTTTTTTACATTGAAGAATTTTAGAAGTTAAAAACTGTCCTCATATTCCAGTCATCATTGCTAGAACATTGCTAGAACCCAAACTCCTGACATTTGTTCGTATAGTCGCATTGACAGGACCCTGGTTTTCACGGAGGGCAGAGACTGTTGAATTTCTTACTCTTAAGTTCCTTAGATCATCATTGGCCTAATATTGTGCTTATATTTTTAGTAACTATATATGTTTTATATATGTATGCATAATGAGCTAGACTTCCCCAGGACTGCAATTTAAAGTTCTAGATCTGAGTACAGTGATTATGAACTCTCAAACCAGAGTGCTCTTCCCGGTCTTCCTCCACTCACGTTGTGAGGACTGCTTAGCGAGCAGGTAATGAAATGAGGCACATTGACCCTGGTGATCATGATTATTGGGGGCAGGTGTTACAACCAGGTCCAACCTCATGCACTGACTATAGCAGTTGAACAGTCCAAAAGAACATCTGTGTGGTATAGTTTTACTCTTACAGGAATAAAGCTTTTCCGTTCTTGAGCACAAGATAGTTTATTTCACTTTCACTTGTAATAGACTCCTATAGTCTTTTCTTCTACCTCCCAGATAAGACTTATTACCTTGCTGTTATCCTTTTCTTCAGGAAGAATCAACTAATTTCTGGATTATATTTAATTATTCTTCAATCAGCTTTCTTAAATTTTTTTCTGCAAAATATAATTAATAACACCTGAATCTTCAGAAATATATATGAAATTGGCTCCTTAAAAGCAAAAGAGTACCTATTTATTATACACTCGTGTATGACAAAAATCAAAAGCTAGTCATATATTTAGAATCTGCAAATGCCAATTCAAAAAGTTGATTATAGTTCTTGGCCTTTATCTCAACTCTTCTAAATAATCAGTAGCTTACATGACATTTGGGAAAAGATTCTCTTTAACATCGTTACTGGTAAACATCCATGGTTTTAAAGTGCGGTGGAATTTTCTCTGTTCTATAGAAAAGGAATTCTCAGTACATGATTCTAGAAGGCATGATTCTGAAATATTTCATTCCAAGTGAAAGTAATTGTTTTGAAATTACAATAAAGCAGCATTTTGTTTTTATATTTTTTCTTGGCAAAATAATGATAATGAAAGCTGTCAGTGAGCCGTGTGAATACCAGGACCAGTCACATGCATTATCTTCTTTAATCCTCGCTACAACCTGACAAGATAGGTACTGTTCTTATACTCATTGATAGAAGAGAAAACTGGGCACATAGTCTTCTTGCCGAAAGTCACAGCTTGTAGGTTATGAAACTGGGGTTTGATCCAAGATAGTCTGACTTCAGGTTCTTACACTGTTGAATCTTATGTGTACCTGCTTTTGAGTGGAGTAATGTTTGTTAATTCTAGACCATCTGAAATCTTATATTTTATCCAATCTTTAACTTGCTTTATAGAATCAGATTGAGTGTGGTTTTGTCAGAAGTTTCTCTCAGAAGTAATTTTTAAGATCATAATGTTTTAAGATGTGTGTAATAATTTGACTTTTGCCTTTGGAAATATGATGCTATAATAGATATTTAGCATATATGTTTTATAAGTTTGGGTAAATATCCTCATGTCTATTTTTTTGTGTTAATGTGAGTGTGTACATATATATATGAAGAATATATAGCTGAAGAAACTAAAGGACATTTTTAAATTTCAGCTTTGAAGCAGACTGACCAACAGTTATAGAGAGCATAAGCAATGACAGAATAGAAAAACAATGAAAGAAAACTCTTAAGTAATTTAACTTTTTTTTCACCTGTACAACAATAGTCCTTGCATCATTTGGTTCTCAAAAAGAAATAGACAGTGGTGATGTTACTTTCTGTTTCTCCTTAGAAACTCTAAGGCAGTAGTACTGTGTGCATGAATGCCAGCAGGGGGGATAGGTAGCTTGTATTTCCATTAAATACCTTTTTCACGCCCACCCACCCACTCCCCCTCCCCCTGCCCCGCCCATCTTGATTTCAGGTGTCAGAAACTATTTAAAAGAAGCATTGGTGAATATAATTGCAGTGCATGCAGAGGTAAGCTATCATTAAATGTTCTTAAGAGATATGAGTAACAACAACAACAAAAAAAGGCAAATTTGATGGTTTTTATGGTGGTCTTGTTCCCCTTCAGACTATATCTTGAGTATAAATAAAACAAAACTCTACTTTCATACATGGACACACACATGTGTTTTTAACTATGAGAGTCTTTTTCTTGAAATTGTTTTTTCTCATAATTAAAACTAAATTTATTAGCATTTGAAAGGTAGAGAGATTGAAAAGATGGTCTCTTTTCTTGGATTAAAAGGAATGTGAAATCCCTTATCTCAGAGAAGTTATTAACCTCTTCTTTACCAGTATACAAATAAGCATTGGCATCTTATTCATGTAGCAATGTGCTCTTACATAGTGGCTGGGATTCCAGAAAAGTATGTTTGTTAGATGGGTTCAAAGAGCAGACTGAAGTTAGTAAGCAGGTGCATGGTTTTCTGTCTGTGGCCGACTGAGGTACATATAGATATTGATGCTTTTGATTCATGCTAAAACTTGCCGTCACTTGAAGCATTATCATCTTAAGCTTTATATTAATATTCTTGTTTAACATTCTTCTTGAGAGGACTCTTCTAAGGAACATCAAAAGAAGAGACCATAGCTACCACCATTATCACCACTGTAATACCTGTTCTGTAATTTCACAGTCTGTTATTCACTGCTTTGCTAATCTTTCGGGGTAGCTATGGCTCATAGACTGCTAGGTGACCAGATAAAATAGGGCTAAGCAAAGAGATTATCATAGTATAGTTTTAATTTCTTTGTAAAGGGAAGCTTATAAATTCCTCTATAAAAATAAAATTTTCATATGATTTAACTCAGGAATCTATCACATACATCTTTTATGAGTTATATCTTTTCAACCATGACTTTATCAAAAATATAAATATGCTTTCTTATTATGTTAGCTTCCAATAAAATTAAAGTGTAAAATTAAATCATCAGTCAGTGAAAGTGTTTCTGTGGTAGGTAGACAGGTGGTAGAGGAACTGTGAAATGTATGGGCATATTTTAGTGATAATAGTGATTCCTAGAGAGGCTGCCTTGATTATGAACATCATCAATAACTATAAGATTTTTTGTAAGTATTAGGCTTTTTAAGCCCCCTTTTAATTTATCCCAGTGACTGAAAGTAGAATTTCATTCATAATCCTTATTATTTACTATTTCCCACATGATCTTTATTTGCCAAAAATGTTCTTGTTATGTTTGGGTTGACCCAAAGGTTTAAACTGGTAACTCAATCTGAAAAACGGAAAATCTAAAAAGGAAGCATGATTTAGTTTAACTTATAAATCAGAATAATAAAATGTTTTACCAAATTTCCAAATATATTAACTCTTAATGTACCCAGTATAAAATGGTGTTTATTTTGATCTAAGGAAAGTCTGACCCAGTATGTTTTTATTCCTCTAATTTCTTCTTTAGAAATCATATTTCTCTTTGTGTAAGGGGAAGAGGAAGAAGAAATCCTTAAAACTATTTTTAGTTTGTCCACATCAGCAATCTTTCAGAATTATATTTGCCAATATATTTTAAGGGGATTATTTTTGTCATGAATCAGTTAATACAACTTAAGTATAAGTCGCTATCTTCCTTTCATTTATAATTCTGACCCTTTAAAAATGTGACTATGAAGACCTGTGAATTATTTTGTGCATTCCTTTGTTTTTAACAGATTCAAGTCAAGAAAAGTTCCTTTAATACACCGTTTCTTCTTATTTTAAATTTTCTATCAGGTGTTCACTATTTCCAAAGAATTGGTGCCTCGGGTGCTATCCAAAGTGGTTGAAGCAGTTTCTGAAGAGCTAAGCCGCCTTATGCAGTGTGTTTCATCCTTCAGCAAAAATGGAGCATTACAGGTCCCAAAATTGTTCAGTTCCATGTTCAACTTTTATTTTCATTTAATACATACAAATGTATTTTTAGTCAGCAGTCTTATAATATAAACAGGGTTTTAGTTGTTTTGTTTATTTTGGAATGGATTTGCTGATTTGAGATCTCTGTCATCTATCTTGCATAAGCCATACCCATTATGCATTGTCTACAAGTTCCAGAGTTTTCATTTCTTTAGAGTAGAACAAGACATTTATGACACTTATGAAATGCAAATTCCTTCTAAAGTTCTGTGATTTTTTCTTTTTATGCAGAATAGAGAGGATAAAATAAAAAGTCATTAAATTTGTAGATCAACAGAAATTATCCAATATGAAAACAGAAAAGAATAATTAGGAAAAAATTAGATTTCCTTGGGACAATATCAGAAGGTCTAGCATACACGTAATTCAGTTTCCAGAAGAGTCAGAGTAGCCAATCAGCACATGAGAAGATGGTCAACATCATCAGTTGGAGCTTTCACACATTGTCGGGAGTGTAAATTGTACAACTACTTTGGTAAAAACTTATTTAGTTTCTTTGAAAACTAAACACGCACATTCCTTATGACCCAGCCATTCTAATCCTCAGTATTTAACTAAGAGAACTAAAAGCATATGTTGTAGGTGGGCGGGGAGACATAAGAATGCTCATAGCAGTTTTTTTCATAATAGCCAAAAACTGGAAACAGACCAGGTGTCCATCAACAGAATAAACTAACTGATATGTTCATATAAACAAATACTATTCAGTATCAGTGTGGACAAACTACCACCTGGATGAATCTCAGCTTTCATCTGAGTGAAGGAAGCTTTACACAAAAGCACACATATTACTATATTGGTTTCATGTACATGAAGTTCTAGAACAGATAAAACTAACCTGTGGTAGAAAAACTCTAAGAAAAGTGCATTGCTCTGGGTGGTTGAGATTAACTGGGAAGGGGCCTGAAAGAGGTTCACAGGGTAGTGGTTCTATACCTTGATATGTATTTTCATTACATAGGTGTATGTATCAGTCAAAACTCATCAAATGGTACACTTTAATATTTGTCCATTGCGTAGTATATAAATTTTAACTCAAAAAATGAAAAAAGAAAAAAATTTGAAAGTCTACTCTAGTTAAGGTGTAGTACATTAAAATAATATAATGGATTGATAGATATGTGATAGTACTAGTAAATGTTAATGGTAGAGTCTGTGGATATACAGATGTTTACTCTAAAATTCTTTCACTGTCTATACATTTGAAAATTTTCGTACAAAAATATTGGGAGGCAAAAGGAATGGAGAGCACTAATTAGGCAAGTTGTTTAAGGGAAAGACTGTTACAAAAACATATTTACAGTTGCCTCAATTTTCTCTAAAAATCTGATTTATCAGACTTTTGATATAAAGTTAAAAGATCATGACGATTATAGTAGTTCTATTACAGGAGAGCAGTAGCATAAATGTTATACTGAAGGTTAATTAAAAAGGAAGTTACAGTAACTACAGTGGGCCTAGGCAGTTTTGAAATAATAACAAAAATCTCCCCTCCTAGCAAATTACCTCTGCATCCCATTTACCTTATGTCAAAATTTTTCTCAAAGCTAGCAGGAAAAAGTTAAGAGATAATCAGCTGGAGAACTTTTTCCATATACAACAGGTCCTTGAATAACATTTTGTTCAACATTGTTTCATTATAACATTGAAAAGGAAAAAACATTGATTCCCAGCTGGGGCCACTGTCTTTTTGGAGGGTGTACATTCTCCCCATGTCTGTGAGGGTTTTCCCTGGGTACTCTGGTTTCCTCCAACATTCCAAAGCTGTGCACATGTCTGCACTGTCCCAGTCTATGTGAGTGTGGGGTGTGTGTGATGTTCCCTGCAACGGAAGGGCATCCTGTCCAGGGTAAGGCCCACCTTGCACCCTGAGCTGCCTGGACAGGGTTCGGCCACCTGAGACCCTGAACTAGAATAAATAGTTAGGCAATAATGATCTTACTTGTTTGTATTAATCTTTCTTAAGTGTATGTATAGCTCATATTTATTTCAATATTTAATATTATAAGTGTTTGGGGTCTTTATTTAGAAGTTCGGTGATGTTTTTGTGACCAGAAATATATCATAAGAATTTAACTCTTGTTTCCAGCTACTAGCCTATGGTAAAATTTGGTTTCATTATACATCATTTCGCTTAAAGTCACAGTTTCCAAGAACCTGTGGACAACATTAAATGAGAATTTACTGTACATGTGTCCAGGAGACTACTAGCCACCATAACTTCCAATATCTAATATTTTGATACATCTTAGGAACTGGACAGGCATTTTTCCATTTTGAAAAAGTTAAAATGATTGTAAACACCCCACTTCACCCTTTCCCATTGAGAATGACTGTTTTCACTGTCTTTCTTTTGAGCAGATAACTGCAAAGAGCTACAGGTTAATCTTTAATAGTCGTTTACATAAAAGACCAATGCATCAGTTTTCAAAACCTTCTTGAGAGCCAGTTTATAGAGGAATGAAGTGATGGTTTAGTGATTTTTGCTGATCTGTTAGCATGACATTTTCTGGCATACAGTTTTTTGTATATTATATAAATAACCACTTTTATAATTGGTGTAATTTATAGGTTAATTAAAACACCTTTTCACTTTGTTTCCATAAAATTTCTACATGAAGATTAGTTTCACAGTGATTTATTTAATCCTCCTAAAATATTCAACTAAAAGTTCTGCATTATTTAGGTTAGCCTTTTTGAATTATAAAAGTTATAATTTATATACCATATAATGTGTCTGTAAGATAAAGAGTATACAATTCAGTGATTTTTTTTTTACTGTGTTCACAGAGTTGTGTAATCATCACCACAATCAATTTTAGAACATTGCATCACCCCAGAAAGAAACGCTAGACCCATTAGCAGTCACTATCCATTTTCCTCCCAGACCTTCTCCCCGATAGTAGACAAGCATCAGTCTGCTTTCTATCTGTGTGATTTACATATTCAGAAAATTTCATATAAATGGAATCATACAGTATGAATTTAGTGAGTAGCTTCTTTTACTAAGCATAATTTTTTCAAGGTTCATCCATGGTATAACATGTAGCAGCACTTCATTCCTTTTTATGTCAATAAATATACCATATTTTATTTATCCATTCATCATTTGATGAATACTTGGATTTTCAGTTTTGTCTGATAGGAAGAATGCCTCTGTGAACATTCATTTACAAGTTATTTGTAGGCATATGTTTTAATAATTTCTTTTAGTTACATACCTAGTAATGGAATTACTAGGTCATATGGTTACTCTGTTCAATCTTTTGGTGAACTGCTAGACTGTTTTCAAAAGGTTATATACCATTTTACTTTTCTATCAGCAATTCCAGTGAAGATTCCAATTCCTCTATAGCCTCACCAATACATGTTACTGTTTGTGTTATAGATTATAGTTATCTTCATGTGTGAGAAGTGGTGTCTCATTCTGTGGGTTGTCTTTCCACTTTCTTGATGATTTCCTTTTAAGCACAGAATTTTTAATATTTGATGAAGCCCAAGTTATCTTTTTTCTTTCATTGCTTGTCCTTTGCTGCCATTTCTAAAAAGGCTTGCCCAGCCCAATATCACAAAGATTTACTCCTGTTTTATTCTAAGTGTTTTATAGTTTTATCACTTACATTTAGGTCCATTTTGAGTTAATTTTGTGTTAAGGAAGGGATCTAACTTCAGTCTTTTTCATGTGGATATCCAGTTACCCAGCCCATTTAATGGTCTCAGCACCCTTATCAAAAATCAGTTGATCATAAATGTAGGGGTTTATTTCTGGACATACATTTCTATTGACCTATATGTCTCTCCATATACCAGTGTCACACTGTCTTGATGATTTTAGCTTTGTAGTAAGTTTTGATATCAGGAAGTGTGAATTTCTCCAACTGTGTTATTCTTTTTCAAGATTGTTTTGTCTGGGATCAACTTGTCAATTTTTTTTTTTTTTTTAAGCCAGCTGTGATTTTAATAGGCATTGCATTGAATCTACAGAACTTTAGCTCGGCTCTTGAGATTAAAGTCAGTGTGCCTGAAGGGTATAGGTGTAAGGAAGTAAGCCAACCCATTTCCTTAAATCTATGGCGGAGGGGAATAATTAAGGGACAGTGTTTCAGACTTTCCTTCCTCTCAAAAGCAGACTAAAAGAAAAATTACTAATTAGATAGTAAATGCAGATTGCTGGAAAATCCTTGTGTAGTTTGTACCTTTTATAGCAAGATATCTAGCTCTCTGCCTTCACATAGTCATACTTGACAGTAACTTGATTTTCAATAAAAGGATATTTTTTCATAGCCAATTTCTTTTTACTATTTTAGAAAGTTTATTTATAACTAGTAATCACCATAAGGGTGGAGGTAACTCTGTGCCTGCAGTAAACAAGCTAGAGACTGTCCCCCTCGTTACTTATTTCTATTTGATAATTGTCACAGTTCCCTGTTGTCACTTTGTCCTTTTCTCATCTTTAGGCGAGGCTTGAAATCTGTGCTTTGAGGGATACTGTGGCTGTTCATCTGACTCCTGAAAGCAAGTGAGATGCTAAATGTTTTTATTCTGAGTATTTCATTAAAAATAAAGCTTGTCTTACTAGTAGTGTATAAAATCCTTTGTAAAGATAACTGATCAGAGTGAATGTTTATGATTTTGCAATGTGATAAAGTCTATCTTTGATCACTTTTTTAGGTAAAAAGCATACACTTATACTAAGCCACAGACTCCTAAGACTGGTTCTTTGTAGCTTAATATAAAGGAAAAAAGGTTTAATATCATTTTATGTTTTTCATTCTGTAAGATAAATATTAGTCTCATAAATGATATAGCAGTGCATTTCATTCTTTAAAAAGGAAGAAAATAAGAATTGAGTCAATCTATTCATAACAGACTTTTGAAGGACAGTTCAAGTGTTGTAAATATCAGCGTAAGAGGAAGCCTTGTGGTTTCTCTGCAGAATTTTGTAGTGGAAATTTGATGATAATTTTTAGCTGTTTTGAATGAAAGTCAGGATTTCCTATCATTGAAACATCAGTATTTGAACTGAAATAGCACTAACTACTTGCTTTTACAAAATCGTTTACTGACAATATTACCTAGGAAATATTGGTTTATACTGTTAATGTACATGAGAAGCCATATAGTATACAAATAAAATGTTTAAGGACATTTTGTACAATCTACTTATTCAGTTCCAGCTTTTGATAACATGGCTTATGCCATAATTCTTTCTGTCATTATTACAACTGAAAGAAAGACAACTATTTTGCTAACAAATAAAATTAGCTTCTTATTTCTATTCATCATGGCTGACCAGAAGCCATTTCTGGATGGCTCCCGTGTTAGTTATTTAACCATACCCTTTCCCAATCATTGTTTTTCTGCACAACGTGCTAAATAACAGATGATAAAAGCACTCAGTCCATATTCGACATGTGGATGGATATCCAGTTATCCAGTACTTATGCCTTGTGTAAGTACCTATGTATTCTCACTAACTTAACCTTTTAAAGCCCAAGTTCCTCATTATAAAAGGAAGATAGTAATACTTTCTAGGTAAAGTTTTGGGGAAAATAAGTGAGAAAAATATGTCAAGTCCCCTTCTAAACTGTTGGCACACTACAAATAATAGGTGGTGTCATCTTTATCATCATTTTGTCATAATGTAAAAATAATAAGAGTATCCCATTTGTTTTGATTAATTGAGAAGAGGTTTAAAGAAACAAGATGGTCGTGGTGATTATAGCAGGGACTTCCCTTGACATCAGGAAACAGGAGAGCCAGTTTCATATTGGGAAGGTAGCTAAGTGTGCCCACAAGCTATAACCTATCTCCGCACCCACACCCTGCCCCCACTTGGAACAACTGAAGCTTCCAGGTGTGTTTTATGACTCTATTGAGACTTTGTAGTCAGTCTCTCTTTGTGGTGCTATGATACCTGCCCCTTGTTGAGAAATACTGCTCAAAAGTATTTCCTGGTATACTGATGAGGATATTTTTACAATACAAAATTAAAGACCACTTTAAAGTCATGAATAATTACATTTATTTCTTCACTTTAGTCAACTAGTCATAAGAGATAAGAATAACTGTTTCTTAGTGAATGGTACAAGTTATTACCAAATAATCTCCCCTAAAATGCTTTTTATTTGATTCAGTAGTTTTTCTGGTACTTTAACAAGATAAATGCACCAAATTGGTGTTAAAATTCACTCTGTTTCATGAAGTGAAATAATGTTGAATTTTAAATATGTATAATCTCTCCATTGTCATACAAATTTAAAATGTAATAATAACTAAATTCTATAAAAGTTGTGTTCCATTATTATAAGATATTAGCTGTAAATCAGGCCCTGGACAGACCAATACTATAAATGTTCCCATTTGTGTAATCCTTCATAAGATCATTCTTATTTTTACTTAGCTTCTTTCCTTTCTTACCAGTTTGTTTTGAAAATAAAGACTTTTTAAAAAATTAAATGCCAACATTAAGCTTTCATCTATCATGAGTAGCATCCTTTTATAAAAATCAATTTCTCCCTTAGTTTTTCATTTCCTAGATGACTTTTTTGACCCTACTCCTACAAAGCCTCTGTCTGATAACTATGCCCTCACTTTTACTTTTTCTATTGTTTTTCACTCTTACTTTTCTCATGTTTCTACATGTTTCACTGGTTTATACTGGTTTCTTTATATTTAAAATATGCTTAAGAATTTTTAATGATGCTCTTAATTTCCCTTAGAAATGTTTCAACTTAATGTTTCAACTTAAATGTTGCTGTTTGTATTCTAGGTCTAGTTTTAAACAGGCTTTGGAAGCCCTGCCTCAGCTTTCCAGTGGAGCAGACAAAAAGTAAGTAGTAAGTTCTGTATGCTATTTTCAGCCTGTTAGATGTGTTGAAGAAGATTTTGTTGTCTAAAAGTACTCTTTTCATAAATAGTGATTTGTATTTAAGAAAAAAACAGCACTTAAGCCCTTAATAATATGCATTATGTCAGTTGTGCCTTTCTTGTCTCCCAAGTGACAGAATAAGGTAAAACCTTTCTTCTTGATTTATAACAATTTAGAAACTAGTTCTTTTCTTGTTTTAAGTGACTGGTATAGAACACATCATAAGAAAGTTTATTTTGACTCATCAGTAAACTATTTTTGTCTTAAATTTTTAAGAAGATATTACTTAGAGAAATGTAAAAGGACAGCATGCTAAAATTCAGGACTGGATTGTTTTCCTTTGAGTAGCTCAGCAATGTACATTTTGTGCTTTATGTATTAAGAAAGAATCGATTTGTACGTATGACATAATAAAGTTATATATGTTTCACCTATACTGTATTGATTTTCTCAGCCTGAGTTTAAACTTTGCTACTCATATAAAGGAAATTCTGACCTGAGACAAAATCTAGGCCAGGCAAATTTCATAAATGCCCAGCCCACTCTCAACTGAGGTATTGGAAACATTATAGATCTTTGCTCCTTCATCATCTGTAACTGAAGTCCACCTACCTTTGCATTTGGCTGATCAGTCCATAAACAAATATTTATGGTGTTATTAAACTGTGTGAAAAACTCGGCATGGGCTCTGCGCTCTAGCACAGGTGAATGTTGTGGAAACTCAGAGGGCAGAGAGAACACATGGGGCTGGGCTAATGGTAGGAAAATGTCATATAGAGATTTGGACTGGGCTTGGAAGAATGAATAGCAGACCAGGTGTTTTGCTTGTATGTTCCTGTGTATGTTCCTAAATGGGCAAGTGGATGCCTGTACAAACAGTGCCCACTTGCAACCCTGTCTTCCATTTTCCTACTTCTTTCTTCTCACACTAACTTTCAAGCTCTATCTGATTCTAAACTCTGCTGATTTCTTTAAAACAAATATGATAAAGATTAAAACAATCACTATTATATTTAACATGTGGAACATGACTCAAAAGCTAATGCTTTTGGGGGGAGTTAACAACAACAGAAATCCTGATATAGTCCTGGATGGGGACTGTGTTTTAGATCTACTATTGGGGCAGTGTTCTAATATTGAGCATTGGTAAACAATGAATAATCTCTTGACTCCAATGCCCATAGGCCCATTTTTGGTTGCTTCATCTGAACCAGATGAATCTAAGATCCCTTCTGGCCCTAGAATTATATGGACATATCAGACCAGTTAAGGAAACAAATGAGTAATCAAATAGTACACTGATTTGCCCAGTGGAATTAGAACTAACCCTGATTCTTCTGGTACTTAATTCACCACTTTAGTACACCATTTGTCAATATTTATTAAAGACAAAGATGCAAAATAAGAGGAACAGAGAATAGTTTTCCAGGGGTGGGGGTAAAGGGAAAGGTGGCTAAAAGGGTCATCATGAGAAAATTTGAAGGGTGATGGACCTATTCTTCATCCCAGTTGTGGAGGCTGCTAAGATGTGTTTATCAACATTCACAGAACTGTATACCAAAAAGAGTACATTTTAGTGTATGTAAATTTTTAAAAAGTGAATTAAGCAAAAGTACAGACTCAAACAATCTGTTTTAGGAAGGAACCTAATTAATTTGGGGAAAAGGAATAGGAGTTAAGAATCCTTAGATAAACAATTTTTTTGAACGCACAGGAGCCAAAATTGGGCAGTTTGTTTCCCTGTATGTTTTCTTATATTGCTAGACAATCTTCATTCTGTCACGTTGTAAAATAGTCTCTGCTCCCTGTAGGTTACTGGAAGAGCTGCTGAACAAGTTCAAGAGTAGCATGCACTTGCAACTCACCTGTTTCCAAGCTGCTTCTTCAACCATGATGAAAACATAAATACCACCAAAATAAGGGCAGTCCAAAGATAACAAGTAATAAAATTGTTCACTTTCTATTAGTATATAAAGCATTAGGTTTATATTCACTTTCTATTAGTATATAAAGCTATTAGTATATAAAGCATTAGGTTTACAGTTTCTCTCTCTCTCCCCTTCTCTCTCTCTTTTCCCCCTGAATTGGTAGCTTAGAAAGATGTTGGTGTATTTTTATTTCAACCAAAATAACCTTATTTGAAATGCCTGAGCAGTGTTTGTTTTGTCATTTTTATTACATTAGGTCCTGTATGACTTTAAGATATTTTAAATATATATATATTTTTTGTTTTTTCTTAGCTAAATGTTTTATGGTGAATGCCACAGAAAGAGTTACTTTTTCAAAGAATATTTTGGGGATGGCATGTGATGTGTAGTAAAGCATTTTTCAGTGTCTCATTTACTAGAGTTTTAGTGTCAGCAGCTTCCAAGACACATGGACAGATTGATAAGAAGAGATTTGGAAAGTTATATTTAGACATCTTTGAAGCTTTAGCTCTCCTAAGCCATACAGGTGTACTTGAAAAGTTCATATCAACGGATAGTTTGAACTCTCCTAATTCAAGTAGATTTTTAGAAAAATTTATGATTTGCATTAAAAAAATGTTATAAGTGGGGTAGATTATTTGTGGTCCAGATGTCAATGAGTTATCTTTGCATTTGCTGCCTAATTTTTATTTTTCACAGCGCTAAATACTAAGCATCTTTTCAGTGTAGCTTTTTTGTTGTCTCACTCTTAATTTGATTTGTCATTTTACATCACTGTGTTGCCTGTCCTTGAGGACCCCTTTGTTACATGTGATGGAGCCTGGATACCCCATGGGTGCCATTAGAAACAGCTACAATCTCCTGGTGTGAGAGCTAGCACTGCCCATCGCTGTCCATTCCTTCCCCTCAGACAGTTTCTTTTCTCTCCACTTCTTATCCTTTGAGGTATCTTGCTCAGTAACTAAGAACACTGCTCTCGCAGAGTCTGTATTTTCTGAATATTTGAAGATGCTCCTTAGCCACTAAGCAGTAGGAGCTGCTGATGAACCACGGGCCATTTGTTGAGGTCATGGTGAGGTCTTTCTATGTTAGTGTTCCCTACCTAACTTTACCATACTATTTGCTTCAGAAAACTGAGCAATTCTCTATTTGTAGTTTACGTGTCAGAGTTTTCCAATTTTTTATGGGTGTCACAGAATCCCACTTTTTAATGCTGAAATTAATATCTTTATTAATACAAGTAATTTTAGAGTACAGTATAACTGTCTACAGTATGCATTATTTGAAATAAGTCAGTGTTATGTTTGTTCTTTTGCTGTATAGGGAGAAATCTTAGTAACTGGAAGTGAAAGTTTAATCTTTTACAAATGTGCTCAATAAAGCTTATGAATATGAATTAAATTACAAAAATGCAATTCTAGTTGTATTATTTTAAATAGTATACAGCATTCAGCCACTACAGAATGTGTCTTCAATACAAGATGTAATTTAGTTGACATTTTTCCCCTAAGCATCTTTATTTCAACATTTTTATTAGCTATATAACTTTTTATAGGTCCAATTTTAACACTCAGAATAAATACTTAAATTCTAGACTACCTTATGTTTGTCTAACCATTGTCAGAAAGCATTTATCAGGTGTCCTGTTAATTCTCTTCTTGTTGGGGGCTTACCATATGCCAGGTACTGCAGAAAATTATCTCATTTAGTGCTCTCAACAGCCTTCGTAAACCTTATAAGCTAGGTGGTATTATGTCCATTTCACAGATAAAAAAAAATGGGCCTTAGAGAGAGGTTAGTGACTTCTCTAAGACTACAAGGCTGGTAAGGGCAGGATCTGTGTCAAACTCAAAGTTGTCTGGCTTCATCACTTCTTAAATTAAGCACTGCCAGTTCTTTCTCCCAGCTCAACATGCTTTCTGCTGTCCCTCTGCCAATAACATAGCTCAGGGAAACATATAAACACTAGCAGATCATAAAATTTAAGCAAAATAGAAACAGGTAAGTGCTTTAATGGCTTAGAGAATAGAGCGTAGGCACAAAAAAAAACAAAAAAAAAAAAACCAAAAAACCCCATACCCAAATGAGGTGCTTCAAGGACTACTACTCCAACAAATCAAGGGGGACTTCTTGGAAGAAAGGGGAATTTTAAGAGCTGCTTGAGCTACAGAAGAATGTAATGATTAAGAGGAAATGGCTGAATATAATATAAGTTAGAAGAAATCTGAGAGACTTGGAGCAAATGTATAAAGCGGTAGCTGAGAAAAAAATTTAAGTTACTCAAAGGTACTTGCTTTTACACCCAGGTACCGTTAGGATTTAGCACACCCACGTCCATGTGGTCAGCCTGGCTTCATGTCAGTTAGCAAAGTTGGCCTCACCTTTAATATTGAAAAAGTATTAGAAATAATTTGGTTTTACTAAGACTTTCTATATCAGTGTACCATGAAAGTGGCATATTCTAGAAATGATTACGGCATTACAAAACAAGCATTATTGCAGTAGGCACAGCTCCCTGAGTCACTCTCCTGTTTCTGTCATCCTTCAAGAAAACATGCATGCAGTTTTTTTGAAGGGGATAAAAAGGAAGGATTATATTTTAATTTTAGATTTGGTACAAGATGATCATGTGTTTCTGTTTTGATCATGTGCTGTGGGATATTGTACTAGTAGTTGCATAATGTGTTTTCTGAAAGTTATCATAAATTACCAGCTTGTAAATAAAGGTTAGATTTCTAAAATAAGGAAAATTAACTATATTTTATTTAATATATATTTGAATAATTATACGTTACTATAGACTCAAACTTGCATACATATTTATCATTAAACATTTACCTAGCAGTACTATCATATAGGTTTTTGTATGGATTTATGAACTGCTCTGAAAAATCTAAAAGATATACTGAATACTTGACACACATACCTCAATTAGAATAGCAATTTTAATGATCTTAGCTTCCCCTTAAATGCAGATCGCATATTTTTATAGAGTCTTCATGCTTTTTCTGTACTAATATCATCTCATTTTCTATTCACCCACATTTTTAATTTAGTGTTATTATACGTATCACTGGAAAGCCTTTTTGTACCTGGCTAGGTTATAAATATGTAACAGTTAATATTTTAAGAACAGAATCTGGATCTTTGGGTGACCTGTTGTAATTTGGCTAATGAAAGCCACTAGGATGTCAGAATACCTTTCTCCTGTCTAGACCCATGAAGTCTTAGACAGCGTTAGCACTGGAGTTGGTCACACTATCTTTATTAGCACTGTCACCATGACTGGTCCCCCCATGGTTGTGTCGCACTGATCATTGTTGATATGATTGTTGTAATTGTTATTTCAATCACATTTTTCTTGAACGTTTCTACCTACGAACGCTTTAGCTAGGCACAAATCCCTGAGAACCAAGACCACTACCTGAACTTAATTGCCAAGAAAGGCCCCCAGATGGACTCATCCCAGAGGGAGGAGGACAACCAGGGAAGAATGAAATCATGGGGTCAACAAAAATCAAGGGAAGAACAAGAATCATGGTCAGAATAAAGAATCAGATATTGTCATATATGTCCAGAGGATGAGTATTGAGAAATATTTGCTAGACTTGGCATTTAGAAAATCATAAATAACCAGAGAGAGAGGCATAAGGACAGAATCATAGAAACTTAAAACTTTGAACTGATTCTTTTATCTCACCAACTGTCAAGAGAGTTGCCTTTTTTTTTTAAAGATCACAAAGTTTCTTGGCCTCAGCACAATAGTGAAACCCATGAGGGTCAGTCTTTAAGGCTCTTTCTCAACTTGCTGCTTTTTAAAATTTATCTTTCTGTGTGTCT
>NW_006441950.1:381604-418359 GCF_000325575.1 Pteropus alecto | reverse complement strand
TTATCTATTGGAATGACTTATAAATATTTATATTCTCTTTTCTCCAAAGTCTTCCCTTTCAGAATGCTTATTAAATTTCTCTAGATCAGAATTCTCAGGAATTTATCCTGTTGTCCTCCAGCGTCTGTCTCTCTCCACTTGTAGGACCTCTTTTCTCCAGTTTCTGAAAGTTCATAATGTTCTTCTGGGTGCGATGCACTTTTATTCCTAGTGGTGAGTCTAATGTCTTTAGATTCTGGGAAGTTTTCTTGAATTATTCCTTTGAATCCCTCTGCTTCTATTGTTTTCTTTATTTTTAATGGTTGGATCTCCTATCTTGGTTCTTTATAAAAATATTTAGATCTTTTTCCTCTTGTTTTTTCTCTTTTTGTCTTTATTCTACTTTCTTAGAAACTTCCTCACATTTATTGTCTATCCTTTCTATTGGGTTTTTCATTTCTGCTATGTTGTTTTCAATTTATAATAAGTTTTTTGTTTTCTCAGTGTTCTTTTTTATAGAGTCCTATTTATTTCTTATTTCTCTGGAAATAAGAACACTCTTAGAAGTTTTCTTCCTTTTGCATAATCTCCAATTTGCTTTATTCTTCTGTTATAATAGATATTAGAATAAATGTCATAAGCTTTCTTCAAATTTCTACCAAGCTTTGGATACCTATTCATATTCATCAGAATATTTTGATATTTAGGTCATTTTTCTGGGGCTGATAAGATTTCTCAGAAAGTGTTCTTCCAGTCTCATGCTTTCTGGAAAGCAAGAAGAGGAAGAAAGCCTGAAGATCAGTTTGTCAGGCAGTATTTCTGCTCTCAACTGGATCTGTTACCTCACAACCTTCTGCATTTTACCTCCTTCAGAGAATAAAGCTCTAGTTTTCTGCTGGAGTGGGAAGATAAGAGAGCATTGCCCAGCTGTGTGGGAAGGAAGAGACCTGGGAATATCTGTCTATTTCTTAAACAGCCTTTAAACTGATCATTTGGTTTTAACCTCAGCTTTATACCCACTTTCAGAAGTTTCCTTACCACAAATTCTTGAGCCTTTGGGGAATTTTGCAGTGTAAACTAGGTTGCATCTTTGTTTTTCATACTACCAATTTAGGCTCTGATGTTTTCAGATCTGCTAAATCAGTTTGCACTCACCCATATACTTTGCAGCTTTCAAACTCTTCTAGCTGCTATTTCCTCTCCTGTTTTCTTTCTCTTTATGGATTTATGTCTTTATTACATATTTAACTATATTATTAACTACATATAGTTATATATGCTGTTATATGTAATATATGTACTATGTGTATATAGATATATACCATATATATGCTGTGTATAATGCTGTATGTATACACACACATACACACACATATAAAACTGCACTGTCATTTTTGTAGTTTTGGTTAGAACTAAGGTTAATGTGTGGTTTCAATCTGCTATTTATAACTGAAAGTTCAGATTAACTTTTTGTTTTATTTGATCATAAAACCAAACTGTTTACATGTGTATGGCCTTCAGATTTGTTGCTCATAAGATATGATCATTCACTCTAACTTTTAAAATTGAAGGAAGTATTAGTGTAGAGAAGCCATGGGCCTTCTAATGACCCCACTCCTCATCTCTGGATGCTAAAGGTACTGAATCAGGCATAGCATTCATAAAATAGCTTTTATTCCATAATTAGAAACAACTCTTACAATATACCAATGATATATTCTTGCCAAAGAAGTGAAACGTGGATGTCTGAATCACTTAATTTATAGAAAATGCAGGGGATAGAAAAACACATTAATGGACAATCAATAAAATCTGTATTGCAGGAAACACTAAAGCAAACAACCCCATTTCTTCAATGAAGAAATTTTAGACAAAATTAAAAAGAGAAAGAGGGAGAGGCCAGAGGATATTTGATATAATAAAATATACTTCAGATACATATCAGTCAATTATGTTGTATGGATGTTATTTGAATTGAACCAACAAATTATTTTTTTAAATTAAACAATTGGAAAAAATTTAAACATTATTCTAACAATATTTAAACAATATTGTTGATATTAAGGAATTATAATGACATTCAGTTATTTTTTTTAAGTCATTATCTTTTAATTCTTTGTAAATGACATAACATGTCATATAAGATGTTACTGTAAAGCTACAGTAACCAAGACAGTGTAGTATTGCTAAAAAAAAAAAAAAATAGGTGAATAGATCAGTGGAACAGATTACATAGCCCAGAAATAAACCCACACAGAGATAGTCAACTGATCTTTGGCGGAGGAGCAAAGGTAATACAAGGGAGAAAAGGTAGTCTTGAACAATGGGGCTAGAACAACTGGACATCAATGCAAATAAATGAATCTAGACACAGGCCTTACTCCCTTCGCAAAAATTGACTCAAAATGGATCACAGACCTAACTATAAAATGGAAAACTGTAAAACTAGTATTATAAGAGAATATCTAGATGACCTTGGGTTTGGCAATGACTTTTTAGATACAACAATTATTTATAATTGCCAAAATTTGGAAGCAACTAAGATGCCCTTCAGTAAATGAGTGGATAAAAAATTGGTGGTACATCCATACAATGGAATATTATTCAGTGCATTTCAGTTTCTTCCATGTCTATGAAAAGATTTAGCAGTGTTGTTCTACCTAAGGGTAGGTTATGGTTATTACTGTAACAACAGGTATATATTCTAGCAAATTAAACATTTATTCCCTTCCATGTTGTTGATGAATTGTGAAAGTAAGTCTCAGAAAAAAAAATATCTCTATAAAAGGAGATAATTTTACATAGAAAAAGTTACTTCTCTTTAATAATGAACACTAAGAACATTAACATTTTAAAGGATAATTATTATAGTAATGTAGAATATGTATGTAATAATATAGAGTAAAGCTTAATGTTTCAAAAGGTGCTGAGTTCTAATTCTTTTTCTTACTGGGTAAAATACTATTAGATTGATGCTCTTGCATATAACAACCATAAACTCTGGCCGTAAGTCATAAAGCTATAACCTGAATGCCCTGAGGAGTGAACACAAACACTCCACACTTACACTATTGAAGATACATTGAGTGATTTCCCATTTTTGTAGTTTTTAGCCAGGAACTAGATAGAGTTGGCACAGTGAGGAAGGTGGCAGGGGCACCATTGGAAAAACTAATGACTTTCTGTACTCAGGATTCAGAATATCGTATCCAGAAAATTGCAGCTACTAGATACAGAGGAAGAACTTTAGAAAAGAAATTATCAGAGACAAGATCCCCGAATTTTTTTGGTCTAATTTTCTGGTTAATATGCCCGAACAGCACCTACATGAAGCACACTCAGAATAGTTCAGCTAAAGTCAAAGATTTGGGCTGAAATTAAAGCTAATACTCAAGAAACTGAGTTTGCTGTTCAAGTTCAGTGAAGATAATTGCCTGGAAAACCAAAAGAAAACAACGGGATCCATTATCATTTATCATGTCTTAAATAAAATCCAAAATTACTTGACATATGAAGGACAGGGAAAAGAAACACATAGAGAGTAGAAAATCAAGTGAGACTAGCTTCAGTAGATCAATGGATGTTATCTAATGTGAAGAATAAAAAGGAAAATGTTTGGGAGAAGATGAACATATACTTTCATAGACACCTGCTAGATGTAATCAGGTGGTCTAGCATATGAGTTATTGGAGTCCTAGAAGGAGAACAAATCGATAACCAGGACCCCCCAAAAAATTGAAAAAATAATAGCTGACAACTTCTCAAATCTAGTGAAAGACAAATTTACAGATTCAAGATGCTCAACGAACAACGAAAAGGTTAAACACAAAGGTTGCCACACTGAGGCAGACTGTTAAAGCCAAAGAGCAAATCTAGTAAGCAGCATTAGAAAAACGTGTTACATGTAGGGGGACAATATTTGAATGCACTTCTGACTTCACATCAGAAACCGTAAAGGCCAGAAGAGAGCAAAATAACCATGTCTCAAGTGATAGAAATAAAATTAAAAATAAATTAAAAACCTGTCAACCCACAATTCTATATCAAGTGAAAATATTTGTTCATAATGAAAGCAAAATAAAGGTATTTTCAGATAAGACTAAGAATTAGTTACCAGCAGACCTGCAAAAAAATGCTAAAGGGGAAGTTCTGGTCAAGATGATGGAGTAGATAAACACTGTGCTTGCCTCTAACGACCACATCAAAATTACAACTATAGAACAACCATCATTGGGAGTTGCCTGAAGTCTAACTCAACAGAAGTCCTACACAAGGAGGCCACCTTGAGACTGGTAGGCTGGACAGAGACACGGAATAGACTGGTCTCACACCTGCCTGTGGCAGTTGAGAATTGGCAGAGATATCATCTGTGAGGGTTCCCCTGGAGGAACAACTTCTGGCTGTGAAAACCAGCAGAGATTGTGGCTGCGGAAGTCTCAGATATTCCTTTTAAGGGGCCCATGCACAGTCTTGCTTGGTGACAGACTCACTCACTCTGAGCTCCAGCACTGGGGCAACTGCTTGAAAAGTACCTGGGACATACAGGGAATAACTGAATTGTCCAGCTTCAGAGCAAGGGCTGGAGGGACAGCTTTCTCCCAGACAGAAGTTCAGGCTGCATCTATTGTCTTTTGGCGGGGGGGGGCCTCCTCTCTCCAAGCATGCAGACTCAAGTGTCCACCATATCTGAGTCACCATCAACCTAGCTAAAACTGGTCGCCCCACCTGGCTCAGATGACTAGAGAGACTGTACCACTGGCCCCACAGGACACCTACTACATGAGTCTTCTCTCCTTGCTCAAAATGTTCAAAGGGATGAAAAGCAAAGCTCCACAATAAGATTACTCTGCCCAGCAAAGCTGTTGTTTAGAATTGAAGGAGAGATAAAGAGCTTCCCAGACAAGGAAAAGCTAAAGTTCATCAACACCAAACCAGTATTAAAAGAAATGTTAGAGGAACTTCTTTAAGAAGTAGAAAAAGTAAAGATTAAAAATATGAATAATAAAACAGCAATAACTACATATCTAGCAAAAGTTACTTTGTGAATGAATTGAATACTCCAATCAAAAGACAGGGTGATTGGATAAGAAAACAATACCTTTACCTTCACTGCCTACAAGAGACTCACTTAAGATCAAGAGACATACACAGAAATGGAGGGGAGGGGTTGGAAAAAGATTTTTCATGAAAATGAAAACTAAAAAAAAAAAAAAACTGAGTTGGCAATACTCGTGCCAGACAAAATAGACTTTAAAACAAAGGCTATAATAAGAGACAAGAAAGAACCCAGTATCTCGCTTCTGGGCATTTATTCAAAGAAACCCAAAGAACTACTTCAAAGCAACATGGGCATCCACATTTTCATTTCACCATTATTTACAGTAGCCAAGATATGAAGGCAGCCTGGGTGTCCATCAATGGATGAATGATAAAGACGAGATGGAACATATATACAATGGAATATTACTCAGCCATAAAAAATGAATGAAATCTTGTCACCTGCAACAGTATGGATGGACCTAGAGGATATTGTGCTGAGTGGAGTAAGTCAGAGAAGAGAAATGCCACATGATTTAACTTGCATGTGGAATCTAAATAACAAAATAAAACAGAAACAAACTCGAGATATAGAGAACATTTTCAGGGTTACCAGATGGGAGAGTGGTTGTAGAGGATGGGCTGAAAAAGAGGAAAGTATTAAGAAGTACAAATTGATAGTTACAAAATAGTCATGGGGATGTAAAGTATAGCATAAGGAATATAGCCATTAATATTATAATAACCATATATGGTGTCAGATGGGTACTAGATTTATTGGGGAGATCATAAGTTATATAAATGTCTGATCACCATGTACACCTGAAACTAATATAATATTGTGTGCCAACTCTAGTATAAAATTTTTTTAATTATAAAAAATTTTAAAAAATGCTAAAGGAAGTTCTTTGAATTGAAATGAAATGAGATCTGATAGAGCCTCAGATCCTCAGCAACAAAGAGCATCGGAGATGGCAAATAGCTGGGTAAGTGCAATTTTTTTTTTTTTTTGCTTTTTCTTTTAAATGTTTATGATATATATGACTATTGAGAGCAAAAATTACATCATTGTCATGTGGATTTGTGGCATATTTAGATGTAACATAGAGGGGAGGGAATAGACCTATATGATTACAAGATTTTCACATTTACATGAAGTAATATATTGACTGCAAATGGATTGTGAAAAGTTAAAGATATATTACAACTTCAGAGCAATCACAAAAACAGTAGTGTAGAGTATTATAGCTGGAAACCAATAGGAAGATTATAACTGAATTTTTTAAATATTCAAGTAATATTTAAAATGCATGAAAGGAAAAAGAGAAAATAGAACAAATAGAAATCCAATAATAGAATGATATACCCAAATAAAACTATAGCAATAATTTTATTAAGCACTAATGGATTAAACATTTCAATTAAAGGCAGAGATAATGACTCAACTATATGCTATATACAAGAAATGAGCTTCATATTTAAAAGAAGGGAAAAGATGCACTTATATTTAAAGGGACAGGTAAGTTGAAAGTAACCGATAGTCCATAATATACCATACCAATAGTACGCAAAAAGAAGGCTGGAGGGGCCATGTTAATAGGTGATAAAATAGCTTTTAAGACAAAAGTGTCATTATAGATAAGGAAGGACTTTTCATAATTATAACTCATCAGTCAGGCATAATAATGATGTATGTGTCTGGTCTAATAGGAGCATTAAATGTAGAGTCTTAAAATACATGAAGCAAAAATTGACAGAATTAAAGAGAGAAATAGGCAATTCCATCATTCTAATATGTGGAGAGTTTTAAACTCAGCAATTGATAGAACAACTAGAAAAAAAAAGATCAGCAAAGATAGATTCTGAACAATACTTAACATTCATGACATGATGGATATTTATAAAATACTATGGTCAGCAACTGTGAAGTTCATATTTCTTCGATGTTGCATGGTGTATTCACCAGAATAGAACATACGCTGGGCTTTAAAACAAATCTCAAAAAAATAAAAATATTCAAATCATACAGAGTTTGCCCTGTGACCACAGTGGATTCAAATTAGAAATCAATAACAATAAAACATCTAGAAAACCCCTAAATATTTGGAAGTTAAACTAGACATTTCTAAGTAACCCATGAGTAAGGAGAAAATATCCAGGAAAATTAGGAAATATTTCAAACTAAATGAAAAGTGTGAGAAAGAAGATACCTACCAAGAAGGACTCCTGGTGGCTAAGTGGGCTCAAATTTTAAAGCAGAGCCTAGTAGCTGTTTCTGAACATGGGGCTTTTCATTCACAGCCACACGTCAGGGAGAAGCCTGCACTGAACTGCCTGCCTGTACTATGTTCTTGCCATCTGAATCAAAAGAGTTCCTGGAATTGTATTTTAACCAATAGGACTGAGACTTTCCCTGTCAGAGCTGTGCACCCATATTACCATTAATATCTTCACTGACCAATCAGAGCAGCTGCACTCTGACCAATCAGGACAATGCTTTTTGGACCAATCAAACTGTGGATTTGTAGTCCTCATTTGCATGGAGATGGGCCAATCAGGGACCTGTTGGCTCAAGTAATGTACTTTCCCTTTCCACTGCCTTTCCCTGACAAAAGACATCTCACTGGAACAGAAGAGAGCAGACATAGCAGAGCTGTCTACCCAGAGGGACCTCTCCCAGAGGGGCCTTGCCCCAGGACCACCTCTCAACCATGTTTTTTTGTACTTGAGCTATAACACTCAAGCTATTCTACATGCATGCTGTTCTCACAGCTGCGGTGTCACAGTTGAGCTCTTTGCACTAAATAAGCTTTCCTTCTTCACTGTGCCCCAAATTAGGGATTCCTGTTTGCATTGAATTGGTACCAACAACCATTGGTTGACAAAAATAAATGAACTGAAAGAAAATGAAACACCAGAATTTGAGGGATCGAGCTGAAGGAGTACTTAGAGGAAAATGTAAAACTTTAAATGCTTCTGTTATATAAGAAAATAAATCAATGATATATATTTTCATGCTCAGAAATTTAAAAAGAAGAGGAAATTAAACCCAAGTCAGTAGAATGAAAGAAATAATAAAGAATAGACATCAATGAAAGAGAAAATGCATAAGCAATAAAGAAAATAAAATCAAAAGGTTCTGAGTTGGTTTCTCCTTTCAGCACTGTGATCAACTCTGCACAATGCTGGGAAAGTCACTTTACCTTTTGATGCATCTTTTTACTCAATCTGTATAAGAGTGGTTGGACTTAGATGACACACAAAGTGCTCTACATCTTTAGGTGTTTGCAGATGCAGAAGAGCAATAATAGTGGAATATTACAAATAAGAATGTGCTGGTGATTGCTCAGTAAAAGTGCTGAATAAATTAAGCACCAAAATATCACTAAGTATTTTTATAATCTGCAACATTAGTTTGTATTCTCTTAATACTCAATATATACCACGGACCTAGACATGACTCACAAAAAAAAAGTGTTGTTTTATATCAAGCACTGGAGTGTTGGCCTAGCTAAAAGTGAACATGTTCAACTAGACTGCAAATTAGAGGTTAGAGGTCCCAAGCTTGATTTCTGTGTGACTTGTGCCTGAGGTCCTTGGAAAAGTATTGTCTTCGTTCTATGGGTCTGTTTCCACATATGAGTTGTCTGTGTTATGTTTAAGATTTAATCAGATATTCAACAAAGCCAAATGTGTTTTCTGCATCAAAATAAATTCAAGTAAGACTGCTAAAAGAAGCATCCCTGTCCTGCCTCTTAGCTCTCATTTATTAAATAAGATTTCTTTCTTAAAGTTACTGATTCTTAAAATAACAGTTTAGAATATGACTTTAGTGTCCAGAAAGAAACACATTAAAGTCTTAGACTTTAAAGGGAATAAATAAATTATTGTGTCTTAAGTAGTATTGGTAGTAATCTTAAATTATATGTTCTCCAGACCAGTTCCCAAGAGTCCTCACATTCAGCTATACCCAGGAGCTATTAAGGGGATCTTCTCTTTGGCTTATTGGCCATCATGGTCCAGGACTACCTCTTGAAGTTCAGCAGTCTTCCTGGATCAGAGTCATTTCCTGTGTGTGAATTAGGAGGTATGGATACATGAACAGAACGTAATGAGCATAATATCTAAATGGAAAAGCACGTTGGAACTGAAACACCTCCAGTTTGCAGCATTAATATATTTTGGCAACAAAACCATAGTAGTGATGCTCATAACTTAAATTTAATCACAAGGAAACATTAAATGAGCACAACTGAGGGACCCTAACTAATACATTTCAGAAGTGTCAAGTCATGGAAGACAAAGACTGAGGCACCCTCCCGGATTGGAGACATGACAATTAAAGGCAATGTACGATCCTACATTGATCCTGAACCATACAAAAAACATTTGTAAGACAAGCGGTGAAGTTTGAAAAAGATCTGTAGATTAGTTAATAGCAAATTGCATCAATGTTAATTTCCTGGTTTTGGTCATAGTACTGTGGTATGTGAGATACTATTATTTGGAGAAGCTGGGTGAAGAGAAGTAATATGGGGATTCTTTATATTATGTTTGAAACTTTTGTAAGTTTTAAATTATTTTATAATGAAAAGTTGTGTTTTAAATATTTTTAAGAAAAGGTAGAATAGAAACCTTTTAATTCAATGTATGTTAGTGAGGAATTTTAAAAAATTGAAATACATGAAAGCAACCGAAGTGTCCTATGATAGATGATTGGATAAAGAAGCTTTGGTACATATATGCAATGGAATATTACTCAGCCATAAAAAGAGATGAAATACTGCCATTTGCAACAACATGGATGGACCTTGAAATAATCATACTAAGCGAAATAAGCCAGACAGATGAGGTTGAAAATCACATGGTCACTTATATGTGGGATATAAACCTAAAAGCAACAAATGAGCAGGACAAACAAACAGAGACTTATGGACATGGATAATGGACTAGTGGTTACCTGAGGGGAGGGGGGGAAAGGGGAGGGGGAAATAAGTAAAATGTTAAAAAATAAAAAAAATTGAAAGAACATGGTGCAATAAAGCACAAAAAAAATAAATAGAAAATGCAAACTAAGGAGGTAAAAATGTTTTTAAATGAATTACTACAATGTCAAGAACTAATATTTTTAGATAAAATATCATTTACATGGTATTTTAAAATATACTTGATTTCTGACTCCTAGAATATTAAAGACTCAAAAAGATTGAAAACAAAAGAATACCAGGCAATCAATCAATCAATAGTAAGTTAAGCAAGTAAGCAAGCAAACTAGGAAAATATTGATGAAAAGAAAGCTATTAGTGCTAATTTAGTATCAAATAAAAGAGACTTTAAGGTAAAATATATTTAGGAATAAAAATGGCTATTACATAATGACATGTAATAATTTGCCAGGAAGATAAAATGATTCTAAACTTAGGTACACTTAATAACTTCAAGATAAATGATTTTAAAATTACTGGAATTCACAATCTACGAATTCACAATTATATTGGTAGATTTTTTAACACATTTTTTTTCAGTATACATGGATTTAGCAGGCAAAATAATTATAAAATTAAAAGGAAATTTGAAAAGCACAATTAGCAAACAATCTGGGAAAAATTTATAGAACCCTACAATCATTAATTAGAAAATTGACCACATACTGGCCACAAAACAAGTCTCAAGAAATAACCAAGACTCACTATCAAGTTCTCAGACCACAGTAAAATTGTATTAGAAATCAGTAACAAGAAGATAACTTCTAAAACCCCATTTAAGTTTGGAAATTTTAGAACATATTTCTAAAGAAAACACTGGTCAAAAAAAAAAAAAAACCCTCACAAAAATTAGAAAAAAAAGATTGAGAGCTGAACAATAATGAAACATTTCACATCAAAATGTGAGATGCAGCTAAACAAATGCTTCAAGAGGGAGAGAGATTAAACATGAGTTAAGTATCAAAAGTTTTTTTTTTTTAAGTTTTTAAAAAATGAGCCCAAAGAAAGTAGAAGGAAGGAAAAAAAAATAGTAGTAGTAGAAGACAAAGATACAATACAGATGATCAAATCAGCAAGGTTAAAAGCTGATTCTTTGGTAAACTTAAAAAGGGAATAGAGACAAAACCTTCCAAGACTGATCAAGATAATAAAAGAAGACATACTAGGAATAAAGAGAGAAACAATGAAACATAAAACTGCTTTGCTTTTTAAAAATAAGATAATCCTGTGATCAAACTGAGTTCCTGAACACAGAAAGCTGACAACCGGGACCTCAATTTGATGCTAAGAGAGAAGTGCAAGCCTTTCTTCACCACCTCCTAAGAATTCTTGTGATCCTAACCAAACAGAAAACAGCAATTCAGGGCTGAGTGAGCCCTTCCCCCACCCCATTTCAGTCCTGTCAATCAGTTCATGCAGAACTTAAAACACCCTCATTAAAAAAGATACTTTTGGAAAAAAAAAAAAAACACATAGGATTTTTTAAGGTTTATTATCTTATGTTTGACAGTACCAAGTCACAACATGAAATCCCATTATGTATAAGATGATGGGTGATATATTATCTGCAGTGACATTTTGAATGATAAATGGGTTTTGAAATATAGGTTCCTAATCAGAACCTTTGAAAAAAATTCCACTATGTTTAAGAATAGAGCTATTGCTTTGCCATTGTTAGTGACACACAAATGATCATGTTCACAGCGGCACTGCAGTCCTTACATTTGCTTCCTACACTGCTCTTGTGAGAAGTCAGCCCTTGTCATGTAATCTTCCTTTAGTTTACACTGATTAAAAGAATTTAGAGAGAAAGAAGTCACTGGTTACTTGCTTTCACTTTGCTTTCAAAATTTTTCTTTTGAAGAGGAATAATCCAGTTTCGTCTACACACACAGTTCTCAAACTTTAGTGTGCATTGAAATCACCCAGGGGGTTTGGAGGTGAGGCCTAGGTAGCCGTTTTTTTGCCTGACTTCCTGTGATTCTGAGGTACACTAAGATTTGAGCACCATAGTTTAGAGTTTTAGCATATGCACTTTCCAGATTCTGTGACATGTCCTCTAGGGCATGTCACGTTCCTCTGTACCTTTATAACATTTAGCACTTACTATTTGTCAGACATTGTTCTAAGTTTACTTGTATTAGCACTTATTCTCACAACAGCCTTTTCAGGTCTATACTATTATCTCCATTTTACCCATGAAGAATCTGAAATACAAAGAAGTCAAATAACTTGCCCAAGCCAACATAACTAATGAGGAACAGAGCTAGGATTTGAACCCAAAGATTCCAGCTCTAGAGCTTGTGTACTTAACCACCATCTGTACTGCTTTACATAACACTGGTCACAAGACAGCAAATATTTGATACCCTTTAAAGTAACAAAGTCTCAGCAAAAACATGAACTCATCTGTCAGACTCCAAAGTCAGAAATGAAAGGTAACCCTAAGTAGGTTGGTGATGCTCAGTATCCATGAAGCTACAGAGACGAATCACATTTAGCTCTGCTCTCAAGGAGTACAGAGCTAGTTGAAGAAATTAAAGAGAGACATGTCCCCAAGCCATACTCCACATAAAGACAGGTATAAGCACCAAGTAACATAAAGGTCTGTTCTTGGCCTTCTGGCTGCTAACCTTTGGCAAATCTGTCATCAAAAAAAAAAGAGGGAAGCAATTTAATTCAAGAAAACTAGGCAGGCAGAAGTTCTGAATGAGTTTATGTTTTCCAATTCCCTGATTTCTCTGTTTAGGTTTAAGGAAATTGGATATATCAATTAGATGTACCTCAGGACTCGCAGGGCTGTGAGCACAAGAAGAAATCACATTCAGCTTGTAGATGTTAATTGAAGCCATGGAGCAAATAAGATCATATCCAACTAACAGAGGGGTCCAGAACAGAACAAGGTATATTGGGTCTGAGGGCCAGACCTCAGAAGACACATCTGCGGAGGTGTCTCAGCAGCCACAAGGAGAGAGAGAAGCCAGAGTACACAGAGGATCTAAGGCAAATGCAAAAGAAAAGGATTACATAAAAACTTACTTTTTAGAAAATGTGTTCAAACATAGCCATTTAAACTAATCAGTGTCCTAGAACTTTTAGGGATAAATGCCACAAATCAACTTTGTCACCTGATGCCACTTTATTTTTTACTAATACATCTTTTAGCATTTATGAAACAAATACTGTTGTTTAGTGAGACACCAGTGATGCGAGGTCTGTTTGCTGTTATAAAATAGGCTAATTATTCATCCGTGCAAATAATAATTCAGATATCATGCACACTAACATCATTTGTACATGTATGCCTTTATTTAACCATCATTTCTATAAACAGCATCACCTTTCATAGCTATAGAATGTTGTGCTTTTCTACGAACCTTAATGTACAAGTTTTACTTGATGTGAAGTGAGTAGAATTAATATTTTTATGTTCTGGACTTTACCAAAGAGAAAACTGAGACTAGGAATAATTAGTGCTTCCTATGATCACAAAACTAGCTTGTGAAAGGGATGAGATAAAACCAAGAGCCACTAAGTCTTAGTTAAACCCCTTCACATTAGAGCTCACATTAGAGCTCTCTGGTTGTAGGGATGGAGACATCAGCATGTAAACTCAGAAAATAAGGATAATTTCTTCTCCTCTTCTTTAGAAAAATCTCCTTGTAATCAGCTTCTTGCTCCAGACCTCTAAGTGAATGACCTGGAAACTCAAATTCCTTCCCTAAAGAGAGGGACTGTTTTTTAGAGACTGCTATTTAGAGGGGATGTTTTAAAACGCATGTCAGAACTTACACATCCAAACTAATTCTGCCTTCAATATAATTCATGACATTATTTCAATGTCTATAATAGTTGGTAAGCCAACTGTACAAAGACATTTTAGGGATAATCAGAGGAAGCTAAAATATGGTCTGGATTGGGTGATATTTAGAAGTTAGTTTTAGTAGAGGTACTGATATATTGTTCCTGTGTGAGAAAATAGCCTTATTTTTAGGCCTTGTGCATAAACATGAAATGGCAGAGGGTTTGGGTTCTGCTTCAACAACAATAGGGCAATGATAAGTTTATGTAGACAAATTACACAGCCTGGGTAGACAGTAGCTTTTCTGCTTGAATTTGATCAAAGCATTGTTTTTTATTTTTTGTTTTTTTTTAATTTTTGGATTGCCCTCAGAACCAGCTTATGAACCACAAAGAAACTTGAGTCACACTACGTTAGAGTTTCGCCTCATTTGGATCCAAAAAGAATATTACTTGGCTGGGTCAGTGATTCCATACTCCATTGTTGGCTCTGAACAACTATACTATTTCTACATATTAATCACCTTAAAAGAGCTTCCTTCTACTTTATATCTCGCTGTGCAAGAATTTTAAATTGTTGTTACTAAATTCTATAGCCAAGCTCCACACTCAAATGTTGATGAAACTGAATGACTCCAAAGAGGCTTCTGGTATAAATTTTATGGAGAGCCTGGTGATTCTAAACCTCTCCTCACACAGCTTTTTGTGTGGTAGCAAGGATAGGGGCCCTGGGAACTGAGTGAGACATCCCTGAGTGGGATTGAGAACATCAGAGTATCTCATGGAGGAAGAAATCAACCATAGGCAGAGGGCCAGGCCTTGCACCTGACATGAAGGCTTATCTTATTAAGCACACGTGGCAGTGAGCAAGATGTTAAGAGGAGGTGGCTGGAAGGAGATAGGAACATGAAGTGTCCTGAAGAACACCACCAAAGTATCTAATAATTCTGAAATTAACTGAATGGGACAACTGTCTTCCCTCACTCCACCTCATCTCCAGCATTTTTTTTAACAGGAGGATGGAATCTGTTTATACAAGATATTGGTTTTACTTTATTCACTTTCCAGGAAGATCTTGCACACTAAAAAGTTTCTTCTTTATCAGTAGTGTCTGCTCAAATAGCAATTCAAGTCATCCCCATTGACAGAAGATGGAAGCAGCTTCTGTCACAAGCAAGAGCCGAGCCTGGAAGTCTAGAGCCAATCTGAATGAATTCTCCCCTACTTGTGTGAGAGTCTGTTTTAAAAAATTATGGTTCTTTGAAAAATGCCATATGCTTTCAATGGGGAGTTCATTAACTCTGTATATTGCTTTAGGTAATATGATCATTTTACCTATGTTGATTCTTCTAGTTCATGAACATGGAATATCTTTCCATTTCTTTGTGTCTTCTTCAATTTCTTCAACAGTATCTTGTAGTTTTAGTGAATAGGTCCTTAACTTCCTTTGTTAAGTTTATCCCTAATTATTTTATCTTTTTTGTTGCAATTATAAATGGAATTGTTTTCTTCATTTCTTTTTCCGATATTTCATTGTTAGTATATAGGAACACAATGGATTTTTGTACATTGATTTTGTATCCTGCAACTTTACTGTATTTATTTTTTCTAACAGTATTTTGGTGGAGTCTTTGGGGTTTTCTATATAAAGAATTATGTGATCTGCAAAAAGTGACAGTTTTACTCCTTCATTCCTAATTGGTTGCTTTTTATTTCTCTCTCCTGCCTGATTCCAGTACTATGTTGAATAACAGTGATGAAAGAGGTCATCTTTGACTTGTTCCTAATCTTAGAGGAAAAGTTTTTAGTTTTTCACCACTGAGTGTATTAGCTGAGGGTTTGTCATATATGGCCCTTACTATGTTGAAGTACTTTCCTTCTATACCCATTTTATTAAGTGTTTTAGTCAAATTTGTATGGAACTACAAAAGACTCCGAATAGCCAAAGCAATCCTGAGAGGAAAAAAAGAAAGAAAGCTGGAAGTATCACATTTCCTGACTTCAAATTATACCACAAAGCTACAGTAACCAAAAAAGCATCATATTGGCAGGAAAACAGAAACATGTTGATATAACAAAATCAGGAACTCTGAAATAAATACACACGTATATGGGCTAGTAATTTTTAACGAAGGAACCAAAAAAATAATAATACAATGGAGAAAGGAAAACTTCTTCCATAAATGATGTTGGAAAAATTGGAAAGCCACACGCCAAAGAACAAAAGTAGACTCCTATCTGACACCATATACAAGAATTAACTCAAAGTGGATTAAAGACTTAAACATAAGGCCTGAAACAATAAAATACATAGAAGAAAACATAGGTACTAAACTTATGGACCTGGGTCTCTGAGTAGTTTTTGTTAACTTGACCCCTAAGGCAAAGAAAGTAAAAATAAAAATGAATGGGACTACATCAAACTAAAATGCTTCTGCACAGCAAAAGAAACTATCAACAAAGCAAAAAGCCTAAAAAATAATAATAATAAAAACAAATGAAAGAAGATGTTTGTAAACAATACCTCTGATAAGGGGATAACATCCAAAATACGTAAAGAACTCAACAGCAAAAAACAATCCAATTAAATAATTGAGCAGAGGGCTCGAACACACACTTTTTCCAAGAAGACATACAAACGGCCAACAAGTATATAAGAAGATGCTCAACATCACTAGCTATAAGGGAAATGCAAATCGAAACTACAATGAGATATATCACCTCACACCTGCTATAATTATTATCAATAAGACAAGAAATAACAAGTGTTGGAGAGGATGTACACTACAGGTGGGAATATAAATTGGTACAGCCACCATGGAAAATTGTAAAGAGGTTCCTCAAAAAATTAAGAATAGAGCTACCATATGACCCAGCAATCTTTCTTCTGGGTATCTATCCAAAAAATTTTAAACATTTGTAGCAATATGTTCATTTGTACTCCTATGTTCATTGCAGTGTTATTTACAATGGCCAAGACATGGAAACAATCTAAGTGTCTTTAGATGGATGATTGGATAAAGAAGATGTGGTATGTATATACAGTGGAATACTACTTAGCTATAAGAAAAGATGAAATGCTGCCATTTGCAACAACATGGATGCATCTTGAGAGTATCATACTAAGTTGAAATAAGCCAGATGGAAAAGGACAAGAACCATATAATTTTACTCAATGTGGGATATAAAACAGAAAGCAACAAACAAACTCATAGACACAGACAACAGTATGGTAGTTACCAGAGGGGAAGGGAGTGGGTAGGGGATGAAGAGAGTAAAGGTGGTCAAATATATGATGACAAAAGGAGACTAGACTTTGGGTGGTGAGCACACAATGCAATATATAGATGATATAGAATTATATACTTGAAACGTTATTAATCAATGTTACCCCAATAAATTTAATTTTTTTAAAAAATTGTGGTTCACTCAGGATCATCTAACCTGTCTTTATGTAGTATTTTCTTCAATTAAACCCTCTAGAGAGAAAAGTCATCCACTGACTAAACATTAGCCACTAAGCTTGTTGACATCTAATTGCCTGAGTGGTAACATGCATGCAGGGCCCAGCCTTTACTTTCCTCTGAGGCACAAGTATCTTATATTCAGTCTCCGTGATCCCTGATGAAAGAGAGAGAGGGTCAGGAGATGTGCTATTTGATACAAAAGAAACTAGTCTAACATTCTTCCAGACTTCTCCCTTTACCACTGGCAGATTATGTGAGAGAAGTCTCTACAGAGGCCACATTGTGATTTTTGAGAGAAAGAGGCATGCACGGATGCTTCATGAGTCCAGACCAGAGTGAGACTTTGTTCCACTTCATTTCAGGAAACCTCAGTTTTGTGTCATTTGGAAGAAAATCTAATAAACACTTTCACTCAGAAAAAAAGTGTTTCTTCATACAAATAGACAATATATTTAATAATTTACCTCATAAATAAAACTCAGGTAATTTGGGATATTTTAAAAAACATAAAGATAGTCATTTAAAGAACATGAAGAAACAATGAGCCACCTGAACATTGTTAGGCATGAAAATTTCCTGTGAAAGTTCAGGATTTTAGAAAACTCTCCAAGTCAATGTCTGAGCACGTGGTCTTAGAATAATGTAAAAGAGTTAAAATTCCACATTTCAAAACATGGAGTGTTCTAATTCTTCTTCCTTGGCGCAAAACAATTTCTTTTTTTTTTTTTTCTTTTTCTTTTTTTCTTTTTCTTTTGCCTAGTCTGCTTAAGATGACTTCAGTATAAAGACTCTAATTCAGGGCACCAACCTGATATCTTAATTGAAAAGACACCATCAAGAGCAGGTAATGCCATTTTTGTTTTCTTAGATGTGAGTATTACCACCTGAGTTGGGTATTCTAGAAATTTGAGTGAAAATTTCAAGTATAATAAAAATGGGACTAGAAATCAGAAACCAAACTTCCCTCCCTCAGCTGTGACCCAGCAGCTCACAACATTTGTGGGTCTGAGCTGCTTTCCTCTGACCAAATGAGTTTTGCTAGATCCTCTCTAAGGCTTCTCTGGCTAAGACTAACCTGCAGTTAGTCAAGCTCTGGACAACCCTTAGTCATTTTGTGAAAAAGTTTGTAAACTGTAAAGTGCTTCACAACCATTATCTCTCTTTCAGTAGCTATTCTTTTCCCATAGTAACTCACCACCAAATTGGTCTACTGATACTTTCACTTTTTCAGTTGTAGAGGCAAGTAAAAGAAGGGAGCCAAGATGTCTAGAGGAAGAAGACTGTCTTCACACCTCTCTGTGCCTGCCCCTCAGGGTCCCATCTCTGCCCTTTTCCATCTTCCTCTTTAGCTAGTTTCTACCCTTCTTCAGAACTCAAAGTTTTATTCTGTGTGGCAAATCCAAGGCCCTTGTCTCCTCTCACCATAATACTTAGCTGCATCAGGAACTTCAAGAGTTAAAAACTACATTGTCACTTGAGAATACAATGTTAGTGAGCTCTTGCTGTCAGCTATAATAGCAGTTATTTCCCTGCAAATGGCACAATAATTGCTTTCATTGAAACAAGTCAGATTGAATAAAAAATCTGTATTTTTTACAGTAATAATGTCTTAGTTTTCATAATACATTTATGTAAGATGTTAACATTGGGGATACCAGGTGAAGGGTATATGGACACTATACTATCTTTGCAACTCTTCCATAAGTCTAAAATTATTTCAAAATGGTTAGTGAAAAAATTAAGGAACACTTTATAAACTTGCTAGTTCAAGTGGGTAATGTCCTCTCTTTCCCTTGACACCTGAAGAGATTTAAAGGATTTGAGAGTCTGCTGTCTAAAACGAGCGACATGGTTCGAAAAGGTAATTAGAACTATTTCCAAATAGCACTAGGAACTTCACCAAAAAACAAGGTGCCTCTATTCAAGTTCATTGCTATCAACTCTGATTACACCAACCCCAGGGCCCTTATTTTCCTTTCTTGTAACTAGTTTAATGGTCTCCAAATGGGACTGGGGCAGATCGCCCAGATTCCATGACATGTCACAAACTCTTCCTGCTTATACCTCTTGTGCTCAGACTCAGAATTTTATCAGAGGAATACTTCCAAAACGTTTAGAGTCTTCATTTTTATTTCTTCTTTCATTTATTGTTTTCTGCAACCTTTTTTCAGTACCTACTATATGCAAAGTGTCATGCTAGTCAGAAATAAAGGGCTAATCTAGAATTAATTGAGGTGAAAGCATCCATTTCACATAGATTAACTGCTTGGCAAATTTAAGTGCTCATTCTGATTTCTTTCCCACCATCCCCTGACCACAGGCACTTCCCCATGACTCAAAACTGTTTGTCTCTCAGTGAACTTATTGCCCAAATGCATGGTAGATAAAACTATCCTCTTCTTTCTTGTCTCCAAGTGATTTGTGATGTCTCCACTGCCAAGCAGATTTAACATTTTTGAATTTCAAAGCCAAGCTCTTCAACTCCAAATGTTTCTCTCCTCTCTTCTTCATTTTCCTTTTGCGTTCAATATGATGATTCTCCAAATATTCCAAGTCTATCTTTAAATGTTCTTTAATTTTCCTGTCACCTTCATTCTCCTCCTCCTTCTGCCCATCTATGCTACACAAGGTTTCTTGGATTCTACCCACTCATCACTATCTCCTTAGCCTGACCTGGGAAGAATGACGTTCTAAAGGAAAGTTTATCTATTCTAACATGAACTTTTCGGTGACTTGACACAATAAAAGTTTATTTTGTGCTCACATGAAAGTTCAATGTGATGTTCCTGATTGTGTGACACCTTGGGATGTTCTCCTCCAAATGATGACTGCTTCCATCTGTGGTTCTGCCATTGTCTACCTCTTTGGGGTGCTTTCAATGTAAGGATCAGATGAAATGGACAGTGTGAAGGCTTACATAGGAGTGCTTATATGGTCCAGGCTAGGAAATGTGCATCACTCCTGCCCACATTCCATTGGCCAGGACTCAGTCTCACCACCCTTCCTAACTATACCGAAGGCTGGCAAATGGAGTTGGGCCATGTTCCCTGGAGAGAAAAGAAAGCAGGTTTGGTGATCCATGTATTCATTTCCACCACACATTTGATAGGCTTATGAACCTAACCAACTGATGTAGTTTTGGAAACAAATTCTGTTCTCTCTTCTTAAATTGTTAGGTTTACTTCACTTCCCTCCTTGAAAGGAAACCGGACAGGTAGATTTCCAGAGGTTACTGTTACCTTTTCTATCTCAACTCCTGCCATTTGAATGTCCATGAAGACCCACCAAATAACATAATCTCTAAACTCCTGGATTTCATCGACACCAAATCATCTACCCTCTTTTTCAGTCACCCAATCCTAAATCATACTCTGAGAGCTGGACATTTTTTATATGTCCCTCTAGACCATCCATCCTTCCCTATCCTGCTTTCTGCCTTGGACAGTAGGCTATATTAACAGGCAGGCTACCATACACTGGCTTGAGTTTGAGTGTGAATAATGGGAAACACTGACAGCAGATAGGAGACAGGAAAGTGTGGTAGGAGTGATCATGCCCTTGACCAAAAGCCACTTTTCTCGCAGTAGCTCTCCCTGAATCGACTCTGGATCTTCCTCCTTTCAGGCTTACAAGTGATAAGGGTTCTCTGTCACTAACCCCAGTGTTCTCTGTTACCATACAACTTTCTCACATCTGTGTAAATAATCCCTTTATTAAACCATCACTGAATTATTGTAGTTTGTGAATACCATGTGATTCCCAGGGAGATTCTGTCTGATACTCTGATACTCCTTAGATCTTGGCAGTACCCAGCTGGGTGCCAGTCTGCCACATGTCCTGTCTACTTCCTGTTTCACACCCATGATAACTATGTCACCCTTCACCTCTGTCTTTAGGCCACACACTCAACCGTCATCTTTATTTGCAGACAACCTTGTTTTCTCTTTATTGGTCTTCGGGCATGATTTTCCCTCAGCGTGTAACCTTTACCTAAAAATTACCTTCACTCCTTCTTTGCTCCCTGTTTACTGATCTCTGAAAATGTGTTATCTCCTTTTCTATCTTAGGTCTACCCTTATAACTGTGCCCTTGATTCCAACCTCTCATGCCATGTCCCAAAACTTGCTCTGGGGGCTTTCCAAAAGGGTGCTGTTTACACTTTGTCAGATAGCAGTATCCTGTGCACTATAGGACACTACAGGAAATCTAGCATTCCCAGCCCTAACCCACTCACTAAATGCCAGCAATAACCTCCAGTCACTGGGACAAACCAAAAGGTTCTCTGGCCACAATGGAATTTAAAAAATCACAAACAGAAAGATAGCTGGAAAATCCCCAAATACTTGGAAGTTAAACAGCACACTTATAAATATCCCATAGGTCAAAAAAGAAATCACAAGGTAACTTAGAAAATATTTTGAAATGAATGAAGATATATCAAAATTTGTGGGACACATCTAAAGTAGTGCTTAAAAGAAAATGAATATCATTTGGTGCTTATATAAGAAAACAGGAAAGGTCTCAAATCGGTACTTTAAGTCTGGAAGTTTCCTTCCACAAGGAAGGAAATCATCAATATGAGAGCAGAAATAAGTGAAATTGGGAAAGAAAGAAAAGCAATAGAAAACAATAAAACCAAAATCTAGCTCTTCGAAAAAATCGATAAAATTGATAAATCTCTAGCCAGAGTAATACAGGAAAAAGACACAAATTACCAATGTCAGGGATGAAAGAAGGGATATTACTTCTGATTTTACAGACATTAAAAGAATAATAAGGGGATATTATGAACAACTTTATGCCAATAAATTTGATATCATAGACAAAATGGACAAATTCCTTAAAAGACAAACTGCCAAAACTCACTCAAGAAGAATTAGATAACCTAAATCGTTCTATGTCTATTAAAGTGAGTTCACAGTTTAAAATCCTGCTATAAAAAGAAACCTCTAAGCCTCAATGTCTTCACTGGTAAATTCTTCTAAACATTTAAAGAATAGAATATTGAGCTCTTTCAGAATATAGAAGAGAACACTTCCCAATTCATTTTAGAATTCCTGCATTACCCTGATACCAAAACCAGACAAAAACATTACAAGAAAACCACAGACCAGTATCCTTCATGAACATTGACCCTAAAATCCTTAACACAGTATTGACAAACTGAATCCAGCAATGTATAAAAAGGATAAAATATCATGACCAAGTGAGATTTATACCAGAAATGAAAGGTTAGTTCAACATTTGAAAAGTAATCAGTCATTCATCTTATCAAAAGACAAACAAAGAAAAACTCTATGATCATTTCAATAGGTTCAGGAAAAGTACACTGGCTTTGGAGTCAAAACTCTGTTCAAATTCCATCTCTACTGTTCACTGGTTATGTGCTCTTTGCCAAATGACTGCCATTGTGAGAGCTCTATCCTTATCTATAGACTGAGCAGAATAATTCCACCTTTGTACTGTTGGGGTGACATTTAATGAGATGTCTGTGAAGTTCTCAGAGTTGCATTTGGCTCACACTGCCTCCTTCCTAGAGGACTGAAGGATTGGTGGTGGGATTATTACATGAAGGCCTGAGAAGAAAAAAGGATAGGCTTTCACCAGCCTTCCCCACCCATCCAGCCCAGTGAGACAGCTCCCGAAAGAAGCAGCAGTAGCATTCTTAGCTGGCCAGGAGGAGAGCGGCCTTGCTCCTGGAGGGTCCAGAGCAGGCATCACAGCGTGAGATCTCTCCTCACAGAGGGTAGCACACAGTTGTTTGAGCCCTTGCCAGAGGCATTGCCTCAGCCCTCTCAAAATTCTGTCCAGAGGTTGGACTTAATTCAGTGAGACATAGGGAGCCCTTGGAAGTTTCTGAGCTAAGCAGTGACATGAACACAGACACTTTTGGAGTTGTTCTTAGAAATATGAATTGTACAGAGACTGAGGTGATGAGGACCCTGAATTCACTAGTGAACTCTGCTCCAGGAAAATGCACATTTGCATTAGGAACAGTCCCAGGTTTTTGTGATCTGGCCAGGACCATGCATGGCCTTTAACCTTAACAGGCTAAGGCATACTGCTCAGTGTTTCCTTGCAAGGCTTGTTGAATTGTTAAGGGAAGGGACTCCCCTTAGTCATGTGGTGGGGAGCAGCTCTGAGTCCTTCGCTCATAGAGGGAGGAAGGATGTCAATACATGTAATAGATGTACCCACAGGGGACACTCCCTGCCTAATTCAATGGATGATATTGCTGCCCTTCCCCTGGCCCCCTTTTCCTCTCAGATTCCTTTGTCCTAGCCCCCTCTCTTCAGGGTATAGGGGTATAAAGGGAGGAGTTTTGGGTTACCCCCACTAGGTGTCCAAATAGCCTGCAGCTGATTCCTCTGGGATATTGGCTGGAACATTTGTGCATTTGTCAAAGTTGAGCTTTTTCTTTCTGATAGATGCTGGGAGACACTGGGGAAACTGACCCAAAGACAAAGACCCTTGAGTAATTCAAGGTTAATAGCAGGCCTCAGACACTAATGATGAGGTTGGGTTAATGAGACATTTATAAAGCACGTTGTGAGATGCCTGGCACTCAATCAGTGTTCAATAAATTTTACCTATTTTTATTTTTAATTATTTCTTACAATAGAAAAAAAATGGACACAGGCAAAGGGCTAATTATGATAATAGATACCATTATAGCACTTAGAATAGACCAGGTACTATTTAAACTGCTTTACACATGTGAATTCATTTAATCTTCACAAGGACACTATAAGGCAGATACTACTATAACCTCCATTTGACATCTGAGGAAACTGAGGCATGGAGAATTAAAGTGACTTGCCTGAAGTCCTACCAAAGGGACTCAGAAAAAGTTGTGTAAAACCGCACACCTGAGACACACTCTTGCCCTGTAGTTCAGCGATACCTTATGCCTATAGCTCATGTTACTTGAGTGCACGGCCAAGTTCTTGGTCTCATTCACACTCCTGTGAGGCTGATTACTCCAGAACTATGAACTATTGACTATGGAACCAGCACAGATTTTTCTCAGCTGAGCTTAAGACATCTATGCCTACTTGACAAGAGCAAATAAACCCAGATGCTGTACGATGTCTTTGAAAGAGCAATGACATTTATTATTTCACTTAATGAGAAGCCTGGAGGTGGAAACTCTAGAATTGATTATGAGTAATCCAGTGACATTATCAAGGATCCAGACTACTGCCATTCTCAACATGTAGTTTTTCTTCTCAAAGTGGTTCCTCAAAGGTCCCAAAACACCTGCTAAAAGCAGAGGGAAAATCCAGGGGCAGGAAAAAGAAGGAAACATTCATGTCTTATATGCCTTTATGTGAGTGAGGAAGTCTTTCCCCCACAGCATTCATCTACTCAAAGCTATGTCTTGACAAGAGGACAGATTTCTACAACTGGCAGAAAACAAACAATGCTTACCTTCTGGACTCAATCTCCTCTTAATGACATGGCCTCTCAGAGGCAATCTATAATATCCATGTTCCAATAGCAATGAAGAAATGGGGAGTGGTTTGGGGGACAGCCATGTTTCTGCCATTACTGCAGATGAGTGTCTGTGCCCCTGTCTCAAGCTCCTCCAATTGTGCTTTGATTCTCATCCCTCCTGTCTCTTAAAGGACATCACTCTCAGCAGCACACAAACAGGCTGCACTGTCTCTTATCGTTAAAATGTCTCCCCTGATCCCATGCATCCCTCCAGCTACTGCCCCTTTTCTTTGCTTCCTTGATAGCCAAAGTCCTTAAATTTCCTATGCTCACCATCCCTTCTACTCTTACTGAGTTTAACTTAGACTTTCATCACCCCATCTCCACCAAAACAGCTGTCAAGGACACCAAATCTCCACTTACCAAAGCCAATGGCCACTTTCTGTCCCTGTGTTAATATCTCTGCAGCAAATACATAGTCAGCACTCATGTCTTCTTGAAATGCTGCCTCCACCAGATTCCTGACCACCTTGTCCTGCTCTCCTCTTCCCAGCTTTTCAGCTCCCTTCTGGCCTTTGTGTGGCCTCTCTTGTTCTCCCTGACCCTCTCCCCGAGAGGGTCTCATTATCTTACTCACACAGTGATCTTGTCTAAGTTGAGGACCTTAAATACTACCACTGTGTTTCCCACTCCCAAGTTCTTACATCTCCAGCCTCCACTTCCTTCAGCTCCAGGCCAGTGAGGTCAGGGGCTACTGACATGCCATATCTAGTCAAGAGTCGGACAAGTGCTGCCAACTTAATGTGCCTGAAATTAAAAACAGATTGTTCATACTGCCTATCCTCCCCTCTCCCCCCTCCCCCATTCTATCAGGTTTTAGCCCAAACTCTTGGAATCATTCTTGACTTTTCTCTTTCTATCTCACACCTGACATTTAACTTATTAGCAAATATTGTTAATTCTACCTTAAAAATATATCTAGAATTTGCCCACTGTCAGCACCTCTGGACTCTCAGTGGCCTAGCTGCTATTTCCACCCTTTACCTCCAGACTGAGCCCATCCTCCATGTGCAGCCCAGCTGATCCCTTTACAGGGGAGATGGGAGCCGTCAGGCCTCACTTGCAGACCCTCAGCCTCCTCATTTCACCTGGAGCAAAGCCCCAGTCCTTACTGTGCATTACCAGAACTTGCACCCCTTCCACTCTGACTTTACCTCCTAGCATTCTCCCTCATTCTTTCCATTCCAGCCACACACCCTCCTCCCTGCTCTTCTAAGTCTCACCAAGCAGAGCCTCATCCTGTTTTATTTCTCCTCCATGGCACTTGTCACCACTTGACAATACATATTCATGTGTTTATTTATTGTCTGCTTCCTAAAGTATATATAAGCTTCATGTAGTTAGGGACCCTGTCGGTCTCTAATCAGTGTTAAAACAGTGCTTAGTACCTACTGGATGCTCAGTAAATATTGGCCGACTGCTATTGGACTATGTGACCTCAGATGAGTCACATTAGATTTGGGGTCCTCAGTTTCCTCATCCATAAAGTGAAGAGGCTCACTGACCTCCAAGCTTCTCAAAGCAGAAAATAAGAGTTTGCTAGGGCTGCCATAACAAAATACCACAGACTGAGTACCTTAAACAACAGAAGTTTTTTCTTCACAGTTCTTGAAGCTGAAAGTCTGAGATCAAGGTGTTGGCAGGTCTAGTTCCTTCTGAAATCTCTCTTTCTGGCTTGTAGATGGCCATCTTCTTAAATATTCACACAGTCTTCCCTCTGCCTGTCTGCATTCTGATCTCTTCTTATAAGGACACCAGTCAACTTGAATTAGGGCCCACCTGTGTGACCTCTTTTTAACCTAAATCACCTCTTTAAGGCTCTGTTTCCCAAAACAATCACATTCTAAGGTACTGGGAGTTAGAGCTTCATTCAATATGTAAATTTGGAGGAGGGGACACGATTTAACCCATAACAGATGATAATGTGATAGATAGCCTGAGGTGGAGCAGCATTACTTCTGGAGGGGACTTTGTGCTCAGGCCTCAATGGCAAAGACCTCCAAGACAGTGTCCAAGGAGAGAGAGATGATTTTGGAAACAACATTGAATGATAGGGTGGTTTTAAGATTGCTGTGCTTATACTTTCTACTTCATTTATTGGAAAAATTTCCAGTAAACTTCTTTGTGAAAACGTGGGGATTTTTTTCTTCCATTGTTTTGCTGCCTGATCACAACCCAAACAGGTAAGTGGAACATCAGAGCTTGGCCACAGACTGCATGACTAGCAGACATCACCGCTTCCTCTGTGTTTGTTGTTTTCAGTGCACTCTTTCATATGGCTCATTGTCTTTTACTCCAGTTTAAATATAGAAATGAACTCCTGATATGTTACTCCCAAGGCAGCTTACTCTTTGGGATTGCTCAGACTGGGAGGTCCTGGTGAAGGCAGCCACCCAGGGAGAGAAGGACACCTCATCACCTGAGGGCCTTGGGCCTTTGTGTCCAGGCCCTTTGTCGGAACTTTATTTTGTAAATGCCGCCTCACTTTCCCACTGGTGCAGAAACCAGCCAACTCATCACTGGTACAGTCAACTCTCCTCCCTGTGGCCTGGACTACTGTTATCAATGCAGCCCTCTTTCCATAAATTAGAAATTGTGAACTGACCTCTGGAATGTGGAACTGGTTTCCAGTGAAACTGCTGACTTTAGTAAGAGTTCTCCATGACACCAGTGCAGAAGGGATGTTGTGCTCTGGGTGGTCACACTGACATCTTTCATTTTCTTTATGCAAATCCATCTCATAAATTGCCTCTTTTGAGGCCCATTGCTTCTGACCTGGACATTCAGCGTCATCCACAGAGTGCCTGCTATTTGCCCCTACCATGCCCATGTAGAGAAGGAAGCAGCCAGACTAGCAAGGACAGTCCCAGGTTTCCATTCCTAAAATGGGGCATCAGAGAGCTGAGCGATGCAGCCTCCCCTCCCTGGGCAGGCGGTGCCCTTGGGTTTCCCCAGCACCTCCTGGGGCTGCCACAGCCCCCTGCCAGTGTTCCACTGGGGGCTTCTGGGTTTCTTGTAAAAGATGAGATTAGAGTAACCCTGAAGATTTATTCCCACCTTATTTCATAAACACAACAGGGAAATGCCAATGACACGCAAGCTGTTCCTCAAACCACCTTGTTTTTGAGCTCTGCAATGGAAACACACCACTTCCTTCCACTGAGTCAGGCCCGACCGTGGCCTCCCTCTCTTCAGGCGCCTGGCTTGCAGAAGCTGCTTAATGCCAGCTAAACATGAGTGCGATATCATTATTTCCACTAATTTTTTTTCTCTCTCCAGGTAGAACTCAACCAGTTAAAAGGTTGTAGGTTGTGTGTGTGTGTGTCTGTGTGTGTGTTTAAAGATTGCATAAGTCACTAAATAGGTTAAAAGAGGTGACATTAGTGTCCTCACACACTGTCTACATTTTTAATTCAGTAAATGCTCCCCCTCCCACCCCCACTGCTCAGGAGACACCTGGATATGAATGTCTCAGTTCAACTTAGGAACTTTAGCATGAACCAAGGATATCTGAGGACACAAGCAAGGAGTAGCCAAAGATGAGAGAGCAGGATAAGATGCCTTGAGACAAGGATAAAAGTGGAGTCAATGCTCAAGCTGAGGCTTCTTGTCATTATCACTCAAGTCTACATGTCTTCCTTATTGCTAGATTCTATCTATTTTAGAACTTTCTAGATGCTGCAGCTAAAACAATTTCTCCCTTTATTGGCCCCACTCAGAGCCCTTCAGAGCCCTCCCATTGCCTGTGAATAGATGATATATGTCAAGAGCATACTCCACCCTGTGTCTCCTCTCTCATCTCCAGCAGAGGGTATCTACACTCACCATCTTTCTGAATGATGTCTGCCCCCATGGATGTGGGTGGCAGTGAGCTAGGGCAGGCTAGACTGAGAGAAGCACATGTTTATGCACTAAAAATGTAATCTACCTGCCTGGAATTGGTAACCTGGTGGCAGTGAGCTAGGGCAGGCTAGACTGAGAGAAGGACCAGGATCTTGTCCAAACAAGCAGAGTTCCCACCTGGAAATCATTGCCCAGGTGGCCAAATCCTAGAACTCAGATGGGGAAAGCTTCAGAAGCCCAAGCCTAAAGCCTGAATGAAGCCACATGCTCAGGAGTCTGGGAAAACAAGAATCAGAATCTGGGGTAGGAGTTTAAGAGACAACTTCTAAATATATGTGACTTGGCACTGATCCAGGTCCCCTGGCAGACAGGCAGGAGCTGTGGCTCTGTGGGCAGGATTGGGAGAGCCCTTGCAAGAGCGGCAACTCTAAGGGGCCTGCCTGAGCCAGCTGCCTCTGCTCCCTCTACTAGCAGTGCGGTTTTGCCCCTCATTCCTCCCATCCAGCCATACTCACCTTCTCACCCCACCCCACTCTTTTTTCAACCACAGTCTCAATCTCCACTCTAGCCTTTTCTGAAAGCCCACTGTGACCCCAGTATTTCTATACCATTAACACATAAATGAATGTGGCTCCCAGAGCCCTTTGCTCTCATTGTTTCATTTGTAAAACTTTATTGCCTCGTCCTTGAGGGGTAGACATTCTAAAGACCATATCTAGCTGCTAGTCTTGTTCCCAAAGTCCTACTTCTACCCATGCTTTCTTTAATGCTTGGTGACTCTGAGTCAGAGGGCCACAAAACTGGAGGGGACAAACCATCCTGACACAAGAGATGAAGCAGGATCCAGGCCTGCTGCCTCCTGGTCTTCCCATTCACTGGTCTCGTCTTCTGTGTTTCATGCCCCCTGAGAGACCAATTTTAATATGGTGCTAGACTTTATTAAATGTAAGATTTATTTGCCATTGTCAATTTATTTTTTGCCATTGCCCTTTAAACAGTTCAAACAATTCCTATAATGGCTTCTGGAAGGGCCTAAACTTGGGCACTTAAGCATAGCTCTTTAACCCTCATAACTTTTTTTGTTCCAGAGACTCTATTTCATAATACCAAAATTAAAAACCACAGAAACCAAAGTTACCAGGTCATGAAGATATGCTCCATTTTGTTTATTTACAATGATTCTTATGAATCCCCTAACTTATTGCTTCAAACTCTGAAAAAAATCAGAAAGAAAAAAATATCCCACTGTCATCTAAAAAGAAAAAACAAGAACAACTCTAAACACACTGAACACGCCGGAGTTTCTGAGCCTTGACTGAAACCCTGGCTGCTTTTCCATTGTTTCTCTGCATATCGTAACCCTCACTCTCTCTAGAACCATCCTGTCATTTCCTCTTCACGGGTGTTGTGGTTTGGTCTTTGATTTCAAAATCATTCAACATTCATTCAGCAAAATTTTGATGAGAGTGTTATCAAATCAATTCACCAAATACCTACTGAAAGTCCCCTGTGCTGTGTCCATCTGAGCTCCCTTGGCCCTCTGTGCCTGACCACACCCCGCTGCAGGCTCTAGTCTTCTCCCCAGACTTGGGGCCAAGAGGCCAGGAACTGGCCATGGTCACATCTTGGGCCCTGAGTGTTTGTTCAATGGATGAAAGCATGAAAGGCTCAATAAATAAAACTGCTGTGGCTGCTCATGAAACTAACCCTCCATAAGTATTTGTCACATGCTGGGGCCACTTAAGCATTTAATGCTTAAAGCAACATGTGAGCCGTGCACTATTATCACCTCAATTTAATAGATGGTGAAAATTGAAGTACAGCAAGTTTAACTCATTCACCCCAAACACTCAGCTGGTCAGTGGCAGAAGTCAAATGATACAAAAACATATAGACCTTAACATGAAATGAGGGAGTTGAGGGCCAATCCAAGAAAAGTGAAATAATGTAGAGGCTAAATGAAAGCTACCAATCCTGGTGGATGTTCCAAGTTCCAAGAGTAATATTTGGTTTTGGTTTTTAAAGTATTATTATGGGCTAAGTAATCAGGGAGCATGGTGGAGGGAGAAAATGACTCTCATCCAATGTATTGAAAGCATAGGAAAATATGGTTTCCATTAAAGAAGAGGAAGTCAGAATCATGGAATAAAAGGAAGGTTGTTTCAGGTGGAGTGTGTTCTCTGTTTTTGAAGAGGTTAGAGCTGGGGGTGGAGGAACCCTGGGCAGGGTGGCTAACTGGAAGGGTCCAGGGCAGATGAGTCGCTGCCTACCCTGCAATCCAAATCCATATGCCTGTTTCTGCCACATTCTATGCTATTTCACCAGTATTTTAAGAATCACCTGACCTCACAGCTCCTACCCTCTTCTCTTTCACACTACCATACTGCCTTCCACAAAGGTTACCCTGAGGCCGTGTCCCCTAGCTCTTTAGGTCAGTGTGGTTTCTGGGCAAGGCCTAGACAGTGTAGATCACCACCTGGCGCTCGTTAGGCATACTCACTTTTGCTTTCCAGGTTTAACGATGGCTGTGTGATCATCAGTGTTCCTGCTCTTGTGGGTTGAGGTTCTCATCTCATCTCTCAGGTTCAGCCTTGCTTCACCACTTCTGACATGAAGCCATTCTGTCCAGGTGGGAGCATGACTGGTATTAGAAGGGACTGGCTGCCAAGGCCTTGGAAATGCTGTTTCCTTGCTGACTTCTCCCTGCCACTGTCACTCTTACCCTTTGCTTTCTTGCTCTTTTATTTTCTTCCATTGCATTCCTTTTCAAGTTGGTCATTTAAAAAACCAAGTACAATTTGTTTCCCTCCTTATTATATATTTCACCTCCCACCCTTTTTTCTCCAGCACCGATTTTCATTTATCTGCACTTGTAATTAGTTACTACTTTCCATAATTCTGGTCAAAACATTCGTACTGAGATCCATTTCTCTTCCTGGCTTTTTCTCTGGGGCAGGGTGAAGAATGGCAGTTTCTGTGCTGATAGTTTGTGTTAGACAGTACTCCACACCCCTAAACTGAAGCCTCACAAGACCGTTGCTTTCCCTGACTGTCTATGGCAGTTGTTGAAATCACCATTTCACAGATGAGCATTGAGACAAAAATGGTCCAGTGACCTCAGTCTCACTCTTAGCCAAATACTTTTTCCAAAAGCAGCACCTGAAAAGCATTTTTTCACTTTTCTCTTCACAGCATTCACTTTTTCTCATAACAAATTTAAACATGCCCATATCTTAAATTTTTTTATTATTGAAAAATTTCAAACATACTTGAAAGTAGCTAGAAATAGTACAATGAACCTCCATGTACCTATCACCCAGCCTTAATAATTATCAAGGTGTTGCTATTCCTGTCTCATTCCTATCCTCTTTTTAAATGTATTTTTTAACATGCATTGATTTGTAAAATACAAAGTAAAAAGCTAAAAATGGATTCAGTAACATTTATAAATAAATTTGCATTCATCACAACAAAATCAAACAGATTTGAAAAATATCAGTATCCTGTATGTGTACAGGATACTATTTATTCAACTCCTATGTACTTGATGCACATATAAATTCATAGACCTCTTGTAGTAGCTATGTATCCATGGGTCCAATTCTTTTTGTGTTATTGTTCTTTAACATTTTATTTTGAAATAATTTAGACTTGCAAGAAAGTTGCTTAAAAAGTATGAAGAATTCCTGTATGCCCTCCGCTCAGTTTCTCAAGTGTTAATACTTTACTACTTGCTTTAGCGTTCTATCTATACAATTTTTCTTCTGAACCATTTGAAAGTTGCATACATTATACCCCTTCACTGGTAAATTCTTTGGTGTATGTTTCCTAAAATGAAAGACAAAGATATTCTGTACATAATTATCCACATTAATAATTAACATTGATCTACAGCCATACCGCCCTGAACAAGCCCAATCTCGTCTGATCTCGAAAGCTAAGCAGGGTTGGGCCTGGTTAGTCCTTGGATGGGAGACCACCTAGGAAGACCGGGTGCTGTAAGCTTAAAAAAAAAAAAGAATTGACATTGACATGGTCCTATAATCTAATCTCCAGACAATATTCTAATTTCACCAATTATCGCACTATTTTATTGAAATGTGGTACTTAATTGTGATGTAATATGTTATGAACATTCTGTAGCAACATGGAAATGTTTATTATAAGTACACAATAAGATTGCACTTATACTATGATTTTTTAAATTTTTATATTTTTATTTTTTCAATTATAGTTGACATACAATTTATATTAGTTTCAGGTTTACACCACAGTAATTAGACATTTATATAACTTGTGAAGTGGTCACCCCAATAAATCTAGTATCCATCTGACACCATATATAATTGTTACGATACTACTGACTATATTCCCCATGTTATACTCTATATACCCATGTCTATTTTGTAACTACCAATGTGTGCGTCTCAATCCCTTCCCCACTTAATCCATCCTCCACCCCTCAATCTGACAAAATGTTCTCCATATCTATGAGCTTGTTTCTGTTGTTTGCTTGTTTATCCTGTTCTCTAGATTCTACATATGACATTTCTCTTTCTCTGTCTGACTTCACTCAGTACAATACCCTCTGGGTCCATCCATGTTGTTGCAGATAGCAAGATTTCAATTCCTCCCCATATGCTCCTGGCACCTTTCAAACTGCTGCCCCAGAGCTGGAGCTCTGAGCGAGTGAGTTTGTCAGTGGGTAAGTTCATGCACAATCCTCTTAAGAGGAAATTCTGTGACTCCCTCAGCCCTTCGTCTCACTCAGCCACAATCTCTGCTGGTTCTCACAGCCAGAAGTTGTGAGAACTTCTCTCCCTGGCACTGGGACCCTTGGCTGGGGAGTCCGGTGTGGGACCAGGACCCCTTGCTCTTCTGGGGGTCCTCTGCAGCTGAGATATTTCTCACAATTCTCAACCACCACATGCGGGTGTGGAACATGCATCTCTGCCCTTCTACCATTCTCAAGGTGGCCTCTTCTGTGTGTCTCCAGCGTAGGACTTTTGTTCAGCTAGACTTCAGGTGACTCCCAGTGATGGCTGTTCTGTAGTTTACTTGTAATTTTGGTGTGGTCGTGAGAGGAGGCAAGTACAGCATTTATTTACTCCACAATCTTGACCAGAAGCCAAGAGTGCACTTATACTATGATTCACACTAATATTATAGCCATACAAAATGACATGAATACAGACAAGAATTGAATAAAGAAAAATGAAAATATTTGTTGTGTTGTGAAATGTATAATGGAGATTATGTTCTAGATTTTCATTCATTTCTCCATGTCATCAACCATTTGAGCCTCCGTGATGTCCCAGGCTCTATGGTGAGCCAAACAAAAACAGTTCTGTTCTCTTGGGTCTTAGAGCTTAGGAACACAATTATTTTGCAGTTACAATTGTGCAAATAACTCCAAGAGAAAGGATGATGATGCCATAACTTTTTTTTCACAATACTTTTTAAAAAGAGGAATAGCCTCTGTTATGGAGTGAGTATGTCCTCCTCCAAAATTTGTATGTCGAAGCTTAATCCCTAATATGATAGTTTTAGGAGGTAAGGCCTTTGGAAGTTCAGGTCAGGAAGATGGAGTTCTCATAAATGGGTCTGGTGACTTTATAAGAAGCCATTACGAGGATACATGTAAAAACATAGTAAGGAGGTAGCTGTCTACAAAGCAGGAAAATAAACCAGCTATGTCGGCACCTTGATCTTGGATTTACAGCCTCTAGAAATGTGAGAAGTAAATGTTTATTCTTTAAGGCATCCAGACTGTGGAAATCTATTACAACAGCCCAAACTGACTAAATCTCTGATTAGGAACATAAGGACTGAGAATGATCATCCCTCTGAGGAAGCCGTGGAAGTGGCCATGGAGTTGGAGGCTGGAAGAAATGAATTTAGAAAGGAATATTTCACAAACTATGCAGTGAAGCTATGAACCTGATTTGCCCCAAGATTTCTAACATATGAATATACAAATAGGTTCCCAAAGCTTTAAATACCTTGACTGATAATAGATTCATCAGTGATGGCTGAGCGGGGATCTGGACTGTCCCCAAATGCCAAATGACTCTGAAACAGGAGCTAGAAGCAACTGTCAGGGAGGTGACACAGGATAGGGAGTGAAAGGTGAAGGATGGGAGGGCAGAGGTCAGTATGAGGTGCCTGGACACTGGAAACAGTCAATGGTCTCATAACCCATCCCACCCTGAAGGCAAGGAAGCTGGGGCATTTGCTGTTGCCTAAGGGTGCTGCTGGGGGTTCCCTATCTGCCACTATCAGAAGCCCCTGATCCCAAGTGAGCACTCAGAGGATATGGGCAGGACCCCACAGCATCAGATACAAGAAGAGTTGACACAGATAGTTATATCTCTGGGCTTGAAAGGTGACAGCACTGAGGATGGCCCTGCATCTTTGGGAACTATGCTGGACCTTTACCATTCAAAATCCTGAGCTGAAGAGGCCACCTGCCTGGGGTGGATGCACTCTGGATCCACAGGCAGAATCATTCACTGCTCATTGGTGTTTTCCAGCTGGTGGTGATAGTAGGGGATGGTTTCCCTGAAGTAATAACCTCATCATGTTGCTTCTTTGGATATGGGCATATCTAAAAAGAGCTGTAATACCCTATTCCAAGTGAGTCACTTGGAAGAATTGAGAACATCTACTCCTGCCAGCCTGTGCTTCTTTAGTCTGTTCTGAACTACATCCTGCCTGCACCCAAAACACCCACAAACAAGATGTGACTAATAGGCCAACCCATCTGGAGAACCTTGCCACCAAATGACAGGTGCCAGGGAATGAAGAGACCATACTCTTTGAGACTTGAGGGGAAGAAAGGATTTGTGAGGGGTAAGAGGTCAGAGTAAGTTCTAGAAACCCCCTCAGTCTTGCACATTTGAGAAATCCTAGTAGCCTGTCCTAGTATAGACACAGTGCTGACAGAGAAGGCAGATCAACCCAATAGACTCATTGCAAGCATTGCAGGGAAGAACGGCAATGCACTCCATAACTGGAGCACAAAGGGCAGGCACTGGGAACATCGCCACTCTAACTTCTATTTAGGCCTATCTTCCCTTCTAAAACCACGCTATCTTTAAACTCATTTAATCTCACCCCTAAGCACATATGAGGTAGAAAAGTATGTTTGGAGCTAAACCAGGGATCTAGGTGTTATGCATGAGGACAGGAACAGAGTATGGGCTAGTTGGCTGGAGGGGCATAGGATAAAGAGGCAAGAATTTCAGGAAGCTGGCAGCATGGCTCAGCTGTCATGGTCATTCACTTGCATACTAGTCAAAGAAAGCTCCAACCATACAGAAACTTCCAGGATTCCTTCTTTGGCCTAGGGAAAAGAGATTGTGGCTCTTGAAATGTCCACCTAGAGGTGATATGTGTCACTTCCTGTCACATTTCATCTGTCAGAGTAAGGAACATGGCTTTTCTTACCTGCAAAGTAGGCAAGAGACTGTAGTTTTACTTTGTGCCTGCAAGATGAAGAACCAGAGTATTTGTAAACAGCCTGAAAGATTTCCATAAAGGGAAATGGATTTTGTTTTTGGTGATGGGAAGGGTTTGCCAAAGAGTAAAGACAGTGCCTCTGAACCATAAATGGCAAGGTGTCCATAGGCCTGACAAGTGATTTAGCTTCTCACGGCAGCTACAAAATGGAAGACCACTCCACCCCTACCCACTTGGTCACCAAGATCTCAGTCAGGGGTAGCACAGCTGGGCTTGACTATTCCTCTCTAAGACTCTGGTGATTGCCTTGCCCCAGACTCATCCCCATGAGGAGAAAGTCCTCTTTCTGGATGGCCAGAGTGATTAGGATAAACACCAAGAAGATATGATAAGAAAGAACACTCTCAGTATTAGGATGTACCCAAACATGGAAGTTTGAAAGAACATACTGTGATCCTATGTGATCTTATGCAGAACATAACTGCACCTATGTTTCAGTTCAAGATTCCTCTTGTGAATCACAAGGGACACTGTTTCACTGGCCAAAATGTGCTAACAAATGATAAATATTTCATTATTACCTAAGTCATATGTTATAGGTTACAAAATGCTAATTATGAATTTTTAGCTGCATTACTTGTCAACTAAATTGAGTCCATCTTGTTAGAACTATCTTTTCAGAGCT
>NW_006441950.1:380514-381490 GCF_000325575.1 Pteropus alecto | reverse complement strand
TCTTTCCTTGGGTTTCCTTCAGTTTTCACAACCAACTTTGGCAGGGAGTGGCTTTGTTACACCCTTATCAGCAGATCAATAGAGCTCTCCTGGAAAATTAAAATTTCCTGTGTTTTCTAATTTTGCATGATGCTCTTTTTGGCCATTTTTTTGGAAAATAAATATATACTGGAATCTGATTTTCAATGCAATCAGATCAGTAAAATGTATTTGGTTCATTTATATCAAGGAACATTGAGGATTTTTTTCTGGTAAATCCAGATGAATCTAAACAAATTGATAGATATTTAATATAATCCTTGACTGATTTGCATGATATGTTTATATTAAATATGGTTTTCTAATGCATATGTGTTTTTTAAATTAATTTATTTCTTGTTTTGATGCTTGGGATTTATTTCAAAATAATCTTGGGGGTGTGGGGTGTGGGAGGGTCATAGATGAAACAACACTAGCCAGGAGTTGAGAATTATTGGAGCTGGCAGTGAGAACATGGGGTCACCATGCTATCCTCTCTGTGTTCGTATATGCTTGATATATAGTAAGTGATTTAAAAGTCACTTTATTTACACTTTGAGCTCATTTAAGGCATCAGAGCTATTCCTGGTGTAGCTGTTAATAATGAAAATCTTTAATAGGTCAAATACCATGGAACTAAGAATGGTTTTCACATTTTTTCTAATAGGGAAAAGAATCCAGCAAGCTGGATTTGACGCATTAACTGTAGTGTGCAGATCCCTGATATAACATCAGGTAGAGATGAGGCTAAGACAAAAATGAAGGCATGAGTCACCCCCAGTGAGCATCCCAGACGTATTCTCCCCAAACATGTAAAATTTCAATGTCCATAAATAAAGTTTAATTGGAGCCATGCTCACTCAATTACCTGTTGTCTGTGGTTGCTTTCATGCTCCAATGGCACAGTTGAGCAGTTGCAACAGAGACCTACATAAGATCCTTGGTTTTTTCATCTTGG
>NW_006441950.1:365708-380456 GCF_000325575.1 Pteropus alecto | reverse complement strand
TATATAATAATATATATCATATTTGTTTAATTATTTTTTATTTCTTTATTATTTGTATCCCCAATTACATTGCAAACACCTTGAGGACAGGCATCTGATTGTTCAACATTCTCTTCTGCAGTGAGAATGGAAGAGTGCATGACCATGGACTTTGGAGCCAGACTACTTGGGGTTAAATCTGAGTTTCTCCTTATAAGCTGTGTGCCCTCAGGTAATTTATCTGACCTCTCTGTTCCACATCTGTAAAATGGGATGATATAGTATCTCCCTCATAGAGTTGTTTTAATGAATCAGTAAGTTAGTACCTGGAAATAGTAACTATGTATATGTTACTTTGATTCTTATTCTTAAAGCAGTCTGATTTTCCTAGATCTACCTTCCTTAACAACAACAAAAACAACCAAAACTCCAATCATCTTAAAGGCATATTAAACTCTCCAAATCTTGCCAGATTAAAACTGCTATAGCTTTCATATAATGGACTTTCTCTGCTATCACCATCAAGGACTTGGCGACTGCTGGCTACTCAGGCACCCTGGGACACAAGAGCAGGGTCCCTTGCTGTGCACATCACTGAGAGCTCCGTGGGGATACATTTGTTTTCATCATTGCCTCCTGCCAAAGTGCCCTCCTTCAAAATTTGACTTAAGACACAGCTCTTTGATGAAGCATGCCCTGCAAATGCCTGAGGGTTGGTGCACTTATCCTGGGGTTCTGCTGCCACCGCACACACCTCTCTACTTGCCACAAGCTCTATTCAGTTATAATCACATCTCTACTTCTGTCTTTCTCTACCTTAAAGAAAATAAAGTCCTGGTGTGCTATCGGCTGAATGTCTATGTCCCCTAAAATTCATGTGCTGAAATTCTAACCCCTGATGGTATAAGGAGATGGAGTTTTGGGGAGTCGATCAGGTCATTAGGCTCCAGCATCATGAGGTTAGTGCCTTATAAAAGAGACCCCATATAGCTCCCCAGAGAGTGTCCACTTTGTGAGGACACAGTGAGAAAATGACTGTCTATGAACAAGAAAGTGCTCACTAGACACTTAATCTGCTGGTATCATAATCTTGGACTTCCCATCTCCCAGAATGGTGAAAAGTATATGTTTGTTGTTTATAAGCCACACAGTCACAGGGTGAGTGTGTAAAGTGGTGTGGCTGCTGTGGAAAAAGTATGGAGGCTCCTCAAAAAATTAAACAGAATTACCATATGATCCAGCAATTTCACTTCTGGGTCTATACTCAGACAACATGAAAGCAGAGTATCGAAGAGATATTTGTCCCCCATGTTTATAGAACCATTATTCACAATAATTAAAAGGTAGAAACAACCCAAGTGTCCATCCATAGAAGGATGAACAGATAAGCATAGTGTGGTCTATCCATACAATAGAATATTCAGCCTTAAAAAGAAAAGAAACTCTGACACATGCTACAATGTGGATGAACCTTGAGGACTTCATGCTATATTAAATAAGCTAGTCACAAAAAGATAAATACTGTATGATTTCACTTGTATGAGTTCCCTAGAGTAGTCAAATTCAGAGACAGAAGATAGAATGGTGGTTGCCAGAAGCTGGGGGAGGAGGGAATAGGAGTTAATGTTTAATGGGTACAGAGTTTCAGTTTTGCAAGATGAAAAAAGTTCTGTGGTGATAATTGCACAGCAATGTGACTGTTCTTAGTGCCACTAAATTGTTCACTTAAAATGGTTGAGATGGTAAGTTTTATTATGTATATTAAAAAAAATAGATTAAAATCAGAGTTTCCTTCATCATTCTATTCCCTGCACTTAGCGCATAGCCTGGTATCCTCTTCTGGAACTCTTCAGAGTAGAACATAACACATTCTTTTGAATATTCACGATAGATGTCAATGAAATTGATTTGGGGTAACAGCCAAATATTACTGAGAGTGAAGTCAACAGACAGATTTTAGTTTAGAATTCATGCATGGCAATAAATTGATGGGACTGTGAAGCCTAGAAGCAGACACTCAGCTACATGACCACCATACAGCATTTGTAGTATCGTGCATGAAACAAGTATCACCCAGCCTAGGAACTTAAGACCAGACCCTGACTGGGGCTCAGAGGTCAAAAGTCGTGGTTCTTCCCTGGAGAGTGCAGTTTAGGTTGTTGTCTCTCCAGGTGACTACTTTTGAGAGATGACACTCAAGTACACTTGAAATTCTCTCCAAACAAACATCACAGAGTTCATATGGTGATGGCAGCATGGCTCTGGATCCAGAAATCCTGTCTCTGTAGCTTTGCAAGCTTAAACATTGGGCCATAATATCTAGTATTAGTAAATACTTGTTTCTTTTACTTTCTAACACAAAATTAATCTTTAACAAAAACAAATGGGGCAAGCTTGCAGGCAAATTGCCTCTTATATTTCAGCTTATGCCAGTGACTAAGGCCAAGGATTTGGGGGAAACCACACAACGATTCTAATAACTGAAGAACTGTGTTTGACCTGGGCGTTTTCCGCATGAAAGCTGACAGTTGATCAAGCCTGCAGAGAATGAAAAATGAACATCAGTGGAGAGAGAAATGAGTCACTGACCTCTGACCACTCATTTTGGCTGTGTGATGGCTGTCTCTTCATTGGTCTGATCTTGCTGCTCGGCACAGAAGGGTCTCATGGGCAACCCCAAGGGAGTAAAGACAGAGCACAGCACACAAAGGGTGCCTGTGTATTCTTGCTGTGAATTGAACTTGCTCCCTTTAGAAATCACTTTGTTGGTTCTGCAACTAAGGTAATTCTCATTTTGATTATGAAATATTCATTCTGATGTGCGTGATCTGAGGTGCTGTGGAAATAATCCATCTAATATTAATTACCTCTCTCCAAAAAGATGTCATCTTTTGTGTCTCTGAAGTTTTCTCCCTCTTCCTTTTAGAGGCAGAGCCATGGATAGAAGTCCAAGCTTAATTACCCTGCTCTTATTTCTTTTAAGCACATATTTATGAATCATCAATGATATCCCAAGCTGTTTGTTGGTCTCTGGGTGTATAGTGGGTATATAGAATGAGTAAGATATAGTCCACACCACTAGCAGCTCCAAGTGTGAAAGTGGAAAGAAAATGCTGAATGCCCAGGGACCCTAGTGCATCTTCAAACCATGGGTTCTGTGTTCCCACGTGCTCTTGGGGAAGTTAGCAGTCAAGCAGGCCAAAGAAAGGGGTGACTACGGGATTTTGACTTTTCTGTGCTGAGGGCATCTGGCTGGAGCTACTAAAAATTGCCTGGGTCCTAGCATCAAGAGAAATGTCTCGATAGTTTTTTCTTTTCCAGAATGTCATATAAGTGGAGTCATACAGTGGATAGATTTGAGTCTGTCTTTTTACTTAAAAAATGCATTTAAGATTAATTCTTATTCATGTGAAGATAAGTTTTCATTTTTTTCTTGGATAAATACCTAGTAGTAAGATATTTTGGTCATATAGTATGCATATGTTTAACTTTGTAAGAAACCACTAAACTGTTTTCCAAACTGGTTGTAGCATTTTGCCTTCTCACCAACAACATACAAGAGTTTTGGTTGCTCCACATATTTGATAAAACTTGTTGTTGTCAGGTTGTTGCCATTCTAATAGGTATATAGAACTTGCTGTTATTTGAATTTGAATTTTACTAATGACTAATGGTACTGAACATTTTTTCCATGTGCTCATTTGCCAACCATATATCTTCTTTGGTGGCAGTTTATTTGTTAATAAAATATTTCAAATATACAGATACTAACATAACAGGCACTCATATACCTACCCATCACGAATGTCTAAAGGATTTAGCTACTGTCCTGAAGTTGATTATATAATTTTCGTAAAGATTTTTGTCCATTTACTACTTATGTAGATATCCACAAATAATTTAGCTAAAAAGGTATAATAACATGGAATATTTTTGTGGAAATGGAGATGGTCACCAGTTTTAAAGATCAACCTTTTCAGGCCCAAGTCTTCTAAAAACCTCCCTAAGGCTGGCAAGACTGTTTTCGTTCTTTTGTTTGGTAACTCTGACCTTTGTCTTACAGTCTCTTTATCTATAGTGTGGCTAGGATGTGAGTGTAACCCCTGATGGAGGTGGTCACTCCAAACTGTCTCTCCTCAGTTCTTTGCAAAGCCATGACTGTTCCAGTGAGGGTGTGGTTTGATGTAACTACTGGATTTGACTCTGACTGCATGAATACTAGAGGGAGAGCAGTTCTCTGGAACTCTCCTTCTCCCATGAATCTGCAGCAGGAAAAAAATAGGGTTCCACACCAACACTTTCTTTCTGCCATGGGCATGAATCCTGTGCCTCAAGCATGAGTTTTGTAACTCTTTAGGAAAGACTCACATAGAAAAGGACTGTGATGGCAGTTATCCATGCAGCTAAGGCTATTTGAGCTTATTTGTCTTGTGAACAAGGGTAAGAAGACCAATGCCATGTAATTGAAACCAGTGGGTACCAACCAGGAGTCAACCATCTCCGAAATATCTGTTTCTATGGGCATCTGAGCAAAAAGATATGGATAAAGGAGCCTAAAGGCACTCACCACCGGGAAAACAACTCTGCTTAAGCCCTGGTGCTGATAGATCAAGGCTTCAGCCCCTGAGGGAACAAAACGTGCTTTAGGGGCTGTTGTAGGTGGTGGTGACATTCACAGTGGAGAGAAAAATTATTTCTTGATATAAGTGTTGCCTTAGGAGAATTATGACACTTAACTCAGTGTCTCATGTTCACATGGCTTTGTGGTAGGAGTGGGATATTCTCAGTCCTTAGAGATAGGTCCAGAAGCCCATCAGTAGGTACTTACCTTACAGGAAACATTGATAACAGAATCATGGAAAGTCAAGGTGGGCCAGGGCAGGGTAGAGCTGTTATCATACAGAGATGACTGACTTTTCACTTTATTTCCCTAGTTCCCCATTTCTTTCCTTACCTCTTCTGTTTATCTGTCTTACCAGGATGATTTCCTTCTTTATCCTTTGCCTTCCCAATCTTTTATCTTCCCTCTAAAATTTGACTTGTTTCATTCCGCCTTTTAGTCTAGTAACTAATATGTATGTCTACTTCCCCCAGTGGGATGACAGTAAAAGCAGGGCTGCTGTGCACTGTTGTGCAGGTTTTCTACTGCACAACTCTGCTGCACCATTCTCCTCACAATCACTGCATTTGTATTTAAAATATATACATGTGTATATATATATATTTTTAGTACAACTTTATGATTATTGACGATAAAATGGTTTAAGAAAGAGGTGCCTCTGTCTAATTCCTACAAAGGTCTAGTCAAGTTAACAATGATGCTGACTGTAATCAACTAGATAAACAATGACCCTATATTCTTTTTAGTATACAGACCTTATGTTTTAGTATACAAGTTTACAAAAAAATGACACAGAGAGTACAGAGAGTTCTCAAATGCTAGTCTCTCCCCACCCCTCTCCTGCATGGGAACTGTGTCTTTTTATACATCAAGTTCCTGTATCCAAGCTCAAGGTCTGAAACATAGGAAGTTTTCAACATTTTGTTTAATTGAATCAAGTTACTCACCACTGATGATCTCTATCAGAGTGTAGTTTAGAATTACCTGAGCAATATTCTGAAGAACAGAAATATTTACTTCCCAGAATCCCTAGAAGGAACTTTACCTAATGAGAACACCAGCCCTAGTGAGAGTGAAAGACAGGCTATTATAGTTCTGCTGGATGGCACCATGCAGCTTGCACTGTGCTTCTCTTGAACAGCTCTGATTGCCAGTAGAAGCCAAGAGAATTCATTTTATTTGATGAGAATACTAGGACAAAAAGGCTGAAGACTTGGTGTGGTCCCACCTCCACCAACCATCTGACAAAGGGCAGACCACTTTTCCTCTTTGTGCCTCAGTTTCCTTATTTAGAAAAGTGAAAGGACTAGCCAAGATAGATGGCAGTAAGCTTTCTTCCAACTCTAAGTTCTATGTAAACAAAAGGGACAATTGTGCCATGTTTCTCATCATTCCTAAAAAGGCATCTAATTATTCTAGCGATTTTGTGGTTTAGATACATAACCATTGAATAGAGATTATGTTCTCAGGCTGCAGAAGAAATCGTTATACACTATTGCTGTTCTTTTAACCCTCCAGAGGGCACATAGGCCATGCTGTTTGGTCATGTGGAGAGTACATGTAGACAAAGGAGTCTTTAGGTGCAAGATAGTCAACTAGCTTTGTTTCTTAGTGACTTTTAGGATGTTGTTCCTCTCATACACTTTATTTCTTTCTTGTGGTTTATTTCATCAGCAGAGGACCTTGATGTAATCATTTCCTTGTAATTTATAGATAACATCTCTTTCACTAAATATAGAATATTGCCTCTGCCAATAAATTTTACAGGCAAGCACTATCTTAGATGGAAATGTAAAAAAGAAATTGGAATTATTGATAATGACTTAACAGTGGTGCAGGTATAAAGTTGAATTTAAGATGTCTAAATTAAGAGAATAGCATCATTGAAATAAAAATGTAGAAAACCAAATTATACCTATTATAATACTTACCATTAGATTCCAGATGCATACCTTCTGAAATAGGCATCCTCTGTTTTCACAGTATTTTGCATATTATTTTAGCCATCTTAGGAGGAATATAGTATCTAGAAACAGCAAAACAATAGTCCTTTCTTGTCCTATGGAGCTTGATTAACAACTGGAGAATCATATTTTATGTTCAGTGTTTTAAGGAACAGGTTATGGGAGAAAGGACAGAACCTAGTTCATCCATGTACTCCATACAACCCAGTTGAAGGTGATGATGCTTCTCTTGGGGTTAAGGACTGAAGTCTGAGACAATCATTACCCCAGAAAGTCATGCCACTCAACTGGGCACCTCATTGCCATATGTGCCTTATATGATATTTCTCTCAAGCCTGGATGTTGTGTATGAGAAAGAAAATTAATAGATGACATAATCAAACTAGATGAAAATCGATTATGGCACCATGGTATAATGGTGGTGGGTAAAGGAAGGAGGTGATGGAGCTTACCATTTGGGTCACTTTTGCCTTGAATTTTTTCATTTATTCCCTCTGTTTCACCCTAGATAAGGTTAAAATGTTAGGTTTAGAGAAGAGAAGGCTCAGCTGGGACTACAGTACAAGGGCCAGGTATTTCATAACTCACCTCTAACTAGGCGATCAGATATCTCAGCATGTGAAGTGCTTGAATCCAGGTTATCATGGCAAGTCTCTCCTGCTGGCTTACTTCATCTGGGGTCCTGGATCTATCAGAGATATTTCACAGATGAAGGTCAGCTTGCATTGTCCATTCTCGGGGGCTTCAGGGCCATCACACCAGCCCTCTACGGAAGCACACTTGATTGCACTCCTTCTCTCCCAAGCCCATTTCATATTTGTGGGGTGCTGGAAGGGTAAAGCAGACATTTGCCATTGCTGTGCTATTACCAAGCCAGTGACAAAGAGGTGAGCACAAACTCACAGTGGAAAGAAATTTGAAAATGATCTGGCCTTTTTTCAGACCAAGTAACTCTTCTGCCCTAGGATCTGCACTGCCTGTCCTGGTATGTAGAGACAGAGGGCTATAGGGAGGAGTGGGCCTGGAGATCCTCACATCAGAGAGTGACCTGTGGATAGTGTGAGGGTGAACTGCTCTTCTTGTGCCACAGCCACATGAGGGATGCCCCAAGCACACCCAGGGTCTAAAGGTGCCTGCATGAGGGAGAAATGTATGGCTCATTTCCTTGGCCACTGCAAAGTGGGGAAAGAGGACTGTAAAGAGAGGGCCAGTGAGACAAATGGATGTGAGGTAACCACAGATCAGTGTGGCAAGAGTGAGCATAACACAAGTAGCCAGAGTTGGTCGGAGAGGGCCAGCCCAGGACAAGAGCCTGCGGCCAAGCCTGCAGGTTTGGCAGCTCGAAGAGCTCTCCTCTTGGCCCTGTAAACCAAGGTCCTCGGTGACTTTCCTCTCTTTCACCTTCGACTCACTCATGGGAGCCATCTTTGGACATCTCCTGCCAGCCAGATTTCAGCAAGATACTTGGTTCCCTTCCATCTCTGCTATTTTTTCTCTCCCTGCTAACAGCCCCAAAAGCAGCTAAAAGCAGAACTAGGACGAACAGGGAGTGAAAAAGCAAACCAAGTTCTACCCAGCAGTGTGCTGATAAATGTCTTACAGTTGCCTGGGAGGAGATGGTAGAAGGGAAGCTCTGATTTCTAGTGTTCATTGATTCCTGTGGTGTAAATACTCCCACCACGGTCAATTTCAAGGTACCAACACAATGCCACTGAAGGCACAGTTAAGAGAGTATGTGCAGTAGCTCACGGATTTTGTAATATTTTCACCATACAGATACAGTGTAACAAATAATCACCAAAGCAGAGATAATAAGGAATTCTAGTCAAATAATTTGGAAATAATGAGTATTTTGAGGACTTGTTACTTTTATTTTTAATATGATTTATTATGCATTTATGTAACTTAATTTTCACATGTGGAAGCTCTTGCAACATGTTAGGCTGAACAGAAACCAAAAAACTACTACATCTGATTCCTCAGGTGGAAGAGGCTCCTTCCTTTTATCCTGCCTCAAGCTCCCACCTCTCTCAATAGCTGCTTTTGCTCTCTCTACAGGCTCTGTAATTTTTCCCTCAGGCCCACCCCATTCTAGATGCAGCTCACTCTCCCCTGCTCACCAATCCCTGCAACTGGCCTCTGAGTCTGAGAGGCGGTAGCGGCAGGAATGGGGAGCCTGTGGAAGCCTGCACTGCTGGCCCCAGGAGAGCCCCAAGAACTTGGTTGTCAGATGAGTAAAGGTTTGTTTTTCCCCTTACCAGAAGTTTTGCTTTTGTTGTTGGTGTTGCATTCTAATTGTGAAGCAGTTATTCATCATTCTGGACTGGTGGGGACTTTTGTTGGGCTTGCCAGTAATAGGCTGGTCAGGTTTTTGCTCTCACCCAGGCCTGCCAGCAAGATAGGGCCCTGGGAGAGCCTACCTTGTTCCATGCCCAGGAAAGAGAAGTAAACTGCACATGACTTCATATTGACCGTGTGCTAAGCTCTCTACAAACATGATTAAACATTCTCATGATGCCTTCCAGACCCTTGCATCATACAGATGGGCTGATATGTGGGCCAGCATCTGCCAGGATCTCAACAATCACTTGGCAGTTGCCAGACCTCTCTAAGCCTATGCCAATGGGCAGGGCCTTAGAACTCACTGGTCAAAATAATGAAAAGGATGAAGTTTGCCTTTGAAACTCCCCCACCACAGTTCCTACCCCAAAGCTTGCCCTCAAAGCCTCCTGCAGTCTGTGCTCTACTCTCTTTCTCCTTTGGCCACACTCAACCTTTAAGAGGTGCCGTTCCTCCTCCAACATCTCCTGGACAGAACTTGTGTCCAGAATGCTTGAGATCCTCCCAGTGCTAATTCATCCTTTCTGGTCCCATACATCTTTTTCCATTTTCTAAATAGCTGTGCTAAATAGCTAGATTTTTCACCTACATTTCCAAAGAAACATTTTGAGGGCTCTCTGCTGTCTTTACTCTAGAGAGTAGGTGGCAACCTGAAGTCCCCAAAGTCTCTCAGAGCTGAAGAAAGAATCTGGAATTAAGGAGTAGGGAGGGACAAAAATTCCCCCAGTCCTCACCCAATGAGGGCCCAGGCCTGCTTTAAAAGAGAGCAACAGGCATGGAGAGGGCCCCGCTCAAGCCAGCTGTCAACTGCTTTTCCCTGCTGCATGAGTTCTTCCCCTCCACTCCTCCAAGTTCCTCAAATAAGAAGAACTCTCCTAAGAAATCTTCTCTCTCTTTAACCCATTTTGGTCATTGAGGTGTTGGAGTTGTGAACTAGAGCCATGTTCTAGCTGGAAGGAGGCATAGAGGTCCCCAAAGCACAGGTGAGACTGAAGAGAAACATGACTAGAAGGGCCCAGGTCAAGGACCGCCACAGCTAATGGTTCAGTACACACAAATGGAGAATAGCTTCCTCCCCTGTTCCCTGTCTTCAAAAGTAGGAAATTAAAAAATATATATTTTTATCTACAACTAAATGTTTTTAAAGTTTAATGTTGCATATGATTACCAGGTCCTAAATGTCAGAAAACTTTGAATTTTGCCTTGTGGTTACTTATTAATATAATGGAAAGAGGCCCACTCGACCAAGTTACAGGAATCATTAAAGTGCTGGGCAGGAGCGATGTGATAACAAAATCACACCGTGGTGAGTAAGCCCAAGCAGCAGAGTGACAGGAATGACTGAAATGTTTGCGTGCCTCTTAACTCAATGTGTCAGCTTCAATGTTTGCGTTTCTTGGTCTTTTTGCCAGGAAAAGACACTAATGTATAATCATTTAGAGAAGAGTAATGTTTTAGCAACATAAGAAAACATAAGTCAGTATGTGAGATGGGACAAGGGCTTTTACTCTACATTCCTTATCCAGAAGGAAGGCAGCTCTGGAGAAGCCATGGCTGAACCACATATGCACATTTCTCAACAAGACTAGAAATGCACAAAGGGATTAGTTACCGGGTTTCAAAGAGGGATTTATTTGCTTGAGATTTATGGTTGATCAAAAAAAGTGTTTTCTAAAGAGTCAGTGCCCTCTTTTAGTCTGTATAATGGTAACCACTTAGAGATCACCAGAAGGTGGAAGGTAGAGGGGATTAACAATTACTCTAGATTCCAGTGGGCAGAGGATGCAAGGGCAGAGGACCCCCCCGTAAGATGGTCGGGGGAGGATTTTTTTAGGACCTACCCACAGGTAGTGTGAGGAGTGTTGCAGATAGTGTACTGATGGGCATTTTTATTTCAATCATTTTTATTTATTTTAAATAGATAGTGGAAATTAGATATATAGAAGCACATTAAAATGTGTTTTTTAGAAATTTTTATTGCTTACAGTGAGGCTAAAGTGACATTTAAATTTGAAAAGTGAGTCCACTTACAGGTTTTAAGAAAATATCATTACTTTTAAATTATTTTGAGAAGTCACATTTTAATTAGATAATATCATTTGAATAGATAATATCTATCATAAATTTTAATTAGATATTATTTAAATAATAATAAACAAAATTTTGAAGGCAATATATATGTGACTAAAATTTAAGAAACATTGAAATAAGACACCTTCTTTACATTCTGATCGTGACAACCTATAAAGTAATTGCCCCATTTTACAGAAGAAACTAAAAGACAAAGTTTTAGAGCAGAAAGCTGGAGCACCTGGAATAGGATGAGCTTGGGTTATGTCCCTTCCTTGAAACTTGCTAGCCATGCAAACTTAACAAGTTACTTACCTCCCTGGCCCTCTGTTTCTCCATCTATAAGGTGAGAAATACAATTCCTGTTCCTTAGGATTACTTCAGAACCACATGAGCTGATGCACGTTAAAGCACTTAGCTCCCAGTAAATGGTAGTTTAATGAGAATATAAATAAAGGTTAGCCAAATCTTAATGCATAATCCCAAATCATTGTTTCTTCTCTTTCTGGAAGTCTTGCTATTCTCTATGCTTCTAATCTTCTCCCCCATCTAAAGTGATGAGTTTCCATCTGTGGGACTCCTCTTGGTGAAAAAAGGCCAACCGTTTTAGTCTGGACTCAATGCCGGTGGACTCAATGCCACATAGCTCACCAGCCATGTGCATTGAGCTCACTGTGTCACCTCTCTGACTCTCTATCCCTCAACTACAGCTTGGCATCAGAATTGAAAAGTGGGCTTTTAAAAAACTTTTATTTTAATATTAGTTTCAAGTATATAGCACATTGGTTAGACATTTATACAGTTTATAAAATGATCCCTCTAATTGCTCTTTCTCTCTTTTGGCTCTCCACCTAGCCATTACATTTATGCTGACTGCATTCCTTACTAATTTGTATTTCTTTAACTTTTCACTCCATTCTCCCAGCTCCTGCAACACCTCTGCCCTCTGGTCATCACCAGATTGTCCTCTTTATTTGTGAGTCTGATTTTGATTATTTTGTTCTTTTTGTTTCTTAGATTCTGCATATAAGTGAAATCATATGGTATTTATCTTTGTCTGTCTGACATTTCACTCAGCATAGTAGGATTTCATATTTTTATTCATTTTTTTTAATGACTGAGTAATATTCCATTGTATATGTGAACCAGAAATCAGAAAGACCTAGATTAGCGTCCTGGCTTCACCTTCTCATGGGTGTTCAACATTAGGCTAGTCACTTTCGGTTTCTTCACCTTAAAAATGAGGATGAAAGAAACTTCTTCTTAGAAGCCCCCACTGACCACCCTTCCTGTCTCATGGAGATGCTCTTCTCACAGCACCTACTTAGTATGTGCCACCTCCTATATCGGCCCATGAACTGCTCAAGACCAAGATGTTGTCCTGTTGAAGACTGTATATCCTTGGAAACCAACAGAACACTGTAGATCTCAGGAGATATTTGTTGAATGAGAATATCCTTCAGAATATAACAAGTGTCAAACAGGATATGGAGAAACTGGAACCCTTGTGCACTGTTGGTAGAAACAAAATGGTACACACACTATGGAAAATAACATGGAGGGTCCTCAAAAACTTAAACAGAGTTACCATATGATCTAGTAATTCCACATATACCTCTAAGAATTGAAAGCAGGGCCTCAAATAGATATTTGTACCCCCATGTTCATAGAAACATTATTTATGATAGCCAAAAGATGGAAGCAATCCAAATGTTTATTCGTAAAAGGGTGAAAGGATAAACATAATGTGGTCTATACATACAATGTAATGTCATTTAGCCTTAGAAAAGAAAGGAATTCTGACACATGTTACAACATGGATGAATTTTAACAATAGTGAAATAAGCCAGTCACCAAAGAACCAATACTATATGATTCTACACATATGAGGTAGTTAAATTCAAAGAGACAGAAAGTAGAATGATGGTTGCCAGGAGCTTAGGGAGGGGAAGTGGGAACGGGAAATAATTGTTCACTAGATACAAAATTTCAGTTTTGCAAGATGAAAAATATTCTGGAGATGGATGGTGGTGATGGTTGCACCAGCATTAAGTGAATGTACTTAATGTCACTGAACTGTATACTTCAAAACGGTACCTTTTACTTTTTGTGTATTTTATCACAATTAAAAATATATATCAATATTCTTTAGCATTCACATGAGGGTGAACAGTGGGGACAAAGGTAAAGAGTGAACCTGGAAGAATAAAAGGGATGCAAAGTGAGGGAGGGAGACTCCCCCCAGGAAGAGTGGGAGGCTGACAGAGAGAGGGCTGAAACAAAGAGAGGGTTCATTCATACTATAATAGCTCAGAGGACAGAGCATCCATCTTGGAGAAAAGATGACTTGGAGGGGAAGAGCATCGACAGAGAAATGGTAGGGAAAATAACTGAACCCAGGAGAGGGGTAGGGAAGCAAAAATGTTTTCCCATAGCCGGGACAGAGTTCTGAGCTCCAGGTCCTTTACTTCCTGTGGTGCACAAGGGCCACTCTCCGTGTGTGTTTACACTTGTGGACATCCCCTGCAAACAGAATCAGGTAACTAAGGACCCTACCCAGCTACCTAAGAAAGAACCCCACCTCCCCTACACACACACACACACACACACACACACACACACACACACACACACACACACTTAAAAGGGTATAGTATTTTAGGATTACATTTGGTGCTTTTGTTTCCATTTTCTCTTTTTTCCAAAGCATGTGGTCATTAGAAAAATTTTGGAAAATACAAAAGAATGCACAAGAAAATTAAAAAACCACATCATTCCACTACTCGGAGACATAATTTATACATTTGACTATTCTTTTTAAAAAATGTTATGCATGAATTTCATAAAATTTCAAAAACATTATCACATTGTTTGGAAACTTGCTTTATTTTTACTTACAAAGTAACAAACATTTCTCTATGTTATGAAATACTTATACACCACACAAATTTTTAAATAGTTACATAGCATTTCATTCTATAGATGGCAGTCATTTAGCTAATACCCTACTGGACATTGTTGGACGTATTAGACAGATTTATCTGAGCTCATGCATTTGGTTCCTATTAAGGGCCAGGTGCTGTTCCTGGTACTAGTATACAATGGCAAACCCCGATCTTATATTCAAGAAGTCTATATTAGGAAAGAAAAACTAATATACAGGCAATTACAATAAAGAATAGCCAGTGCTGTACTATAGGCACAGCAGGTACAAATCTAAGTCCATCGCTAAAGTTTTCAAGAAATACAATTAATATTTTCTTTAACAACATAATTATTCTTATTCCACTAGGGTGATGGATACTCAATCTGAATTAACTTTGGCTCTCTCCCCTTTTCTTGAGTTGACACTAAATTTGGCACTGCTTCTGTGGTGCCCTGGTGTGTGGTGGGAGGAGAAAGTGGGGAGGGAGGGTCTGGTCCTCAGTGCGATCTCCACTCAGATACATTCAGGAGACCCACCACTTAGTCTAATAGTCTCTAGCTCACCAGGTCACCATGGAGTTATCTTTCAGTCCTATTTGCCTCTCTGCAACCTGTGCTTTCTCACTGTTCTTTCTAATGAACTTTTCTCAAGTTTTCTATCCCCATAAGACTATTTCCAGGAGACAGAGGATAGTTGTCCTTTATCAGGGAGCTGCTAAAATCTGTGCACTCATTTCTTCTCATTCTCTTTCCTCTTTCCTCAACTCTGAGCATCTTTCTCTAATCTGGAGTAAGAGGCCAGAAGGAGTGCAAGGCTTTGTCTTACTTAAATCCTCTGATTCCATGAGT
>NW_006441950.1:365451-365659 GCF_000325575.1 Pteropus alecto | reverse complement strand
CTGCTTGGGAGCGAGTAAAGGAGAGAGTATCCACAGTGCTGGACACTTTTTAAATACTTCAACAACATTGTACTTCACAGACCCAAACAGGGTACAATGAGAAAGCCTTCTGACTTAGTCATAGGAGGTAAAGGAATGATTGCAGACAGGAAAAATGTCATAGTAAGATCTAGTAGAGAAAAGGGGTTTAGCCAGGTGAACAGATGGA
>NW_006441950.1:362177-365398 GCF_000325575.1 Pteropus alecto | reverse complement strand
AAAGAGGGAAATGGTAAAAAATAAAGGTAGAAATTTTAGATATATTTGCTGATTTTCTTCCAGGTAAACATTATGAAAACCTGACCCAGATAGAGAGGAAATAAGAGGCAAAGGATATTATATTTACTGAGATGATTCTCTTTAAAACCATAATTGACCAAACCTATGAGAAAAGGGGGGAAATGAGAATTGTAATTTACCTAAAGAAGTAACAGCTTTTCTGGATAGTAAATATCCATAATTTGAATTCCACAAATTCCAAACTTTTGACGATTCATTCAAGTACTGAGCTAAAATGAACTCTGCAATAGATATGGCAGATGGATGATCTAAACAAGGATAGTGGAGGCCACCCTGCTGACAGCAGCACACCCAGGCCCCTCTGACCTCCAAGAAACTCTCTGTGAACAGCCATCTGCCAACATGTCAGGCTATAGGTGTAGAAGTCATTCAAAGGAGTACCTGGTTCTCCAGGTATGTATAACACCCTATAATTTGTAACTCTCCACTGATTCAGAAGATATCTATCTATCTGTGTGGGTTAATTTAGATATAGCTTGTTCTAGGGGGAAAAAAGATATTATAACCTCTGAAGTTCCTTTCCAGGGAGATAATATAAAACTTGATAATGTTTTTCTGACATAGATAAGCATTGCCAGTGCACTTTATATAAAATTATTTCTTTGTCAAGGTAATATTTGCTTTAAGGAAACTGAATCCAACACAGTCAAATTTCCATTCTGTATGAAGAAAAGTTTTTAAACCTTGGCATCTGTAGGAGGTGTAAAATTACTTAAGAACACATTCAAGACCTCAGAATCTCTTTGAAACTCTCTTTTAGATATAAAGAGTTGATATATTACTTGAAAGACTTGTTTACATATATTAACTCAAGTCTATTCATACTTGCTGAGAAGATAGAGCCCCCAAAAGCAGCATGACACTTTATTTTCCTATTATTTCTCTATGGTTATCACTTAGCAAATTCAAAATTATTCTAATCTGATATTCTGGGGTTCCTAGTTGCAAATTACAAACATTTCTGACAGTTCTAAGCAATCTTCAGCTGCAAGGATTTTAATACCACAAGCTACAAGGATTTTAACACCACTAGTCTTTCTAGTGTTCCCATCAGATCAGAGAGTAGTTGATAGAGCTTAAGGGGCTAGGTCATATAGGAAATAGAGCAATACAAAAGCTAAGAAAAGAGGACCCCTCCTCTGGCTGAAGAGAGGAGTTAACAATAGACAAAAGGACACTAAAGGCCAAGGAGATTCCATCTCGCGGGAGATTTCATCTTACATGTGTTCTCTTCTCCACACAGTTTTATGTTACATTTCACATCTAAGAGGCTGGTTAATCTACACTGTCTCCCCTTTAACTACAGGGACAAAATCAAAGGAGCTGTGAATATAAAAGGAATATTAACAACAATTTCCTTGGATCTACTTAGACCTGTTAAGGCTCAGGAAGAAAAAGGAAGAAAGGATGTTCGCTGCTCTCATTAGATGTGTTTCTGGAGGCTGTAGGAACTGCCTAATGATAGGACAAGTTTTGCATTTTTAAAAAACAAGTTAAACACTTTGAAATCTGATTTTAAGGATGTATATGACAACCAGGAAGGAAGCAGGCTGCCAAAGTGGCCTTGCTGAAAAAATGCAACAGAAGGAGGAAGTATTTAAAAAACTATTGAAATGAGTGTTTAATAACACACACAGAGCCCATAACATTAATTTTTTTAAAAATCTTTATTTATCAACTACCTAAAACATAAGATTATCACAAATATCAATCTGCATTGAAAAGCAATTTATATCAAAATAAATGACATGATTATGTACAACCATTGTCCATGGAATGATCAACCTAGTTCTCAAGACATCCTTGCCTGGGAGGCTCAGCAACAAGATGGAACCAGGACAATGTTGGATTGAATCAAGTGGGCTGCCTGGTCCTATCTACCAATAAAGCAGGGGTTCAGGGGAGTGAACTCAACTACTTATGAGGTCCCTTCTATCTCAAAGAGTCTAAAGCAAAATATGAGTTTATAATTGAGGAAGACTGGCTTGTTGGCTTTCCTTTTCTCTTCCACATCTCCTCTCTCATCTCCTCCACTTAAGCTACACTTTATATACATGCTTTCCTTAAGGCAGTGAAAATAAAGACCAAGAAAATTGACCTTCGTTGCATTCAAGTAAGTATTCAACAACAGTTAATAAAGGATAGATGAGATCCACCTATATTGACAAGGATCAACCTCAAAGACAAGGGTGTAAAAAAGGCAAGCCGCAAAACAATACAGATGTGAGGACAGCCCTAATGCAACATTTATCCACCTATTTGAATGTTGTATTAGGGCTGTCCTATCATCTGTTAGCTATTAACTATTTAAGGAGATATATAATAAAAATATAGCCCTTAAAGAAGCTCACCATTTTCAGAAAAATGTTCATCTGTGGAGAAAGGGGAGCAATGTGATCAAAGAGGAATGAAAGGATGTTTGAACCGTGTCTGAATTTTTACTAAAAAAGAACTGATGCCCCCAAAATAATTTTTGACCTTCACTGGTGCAAGAGTGAGCCTTCTCTTGAGAGGCCTCTCATTGCTCAGCCTCTTAGACAGAAGCCCTTGACAAACCTCACACCAAGACTCCCAGGATTGTTCCAACTCTGGGATTTCCATGAAGTGACATGGGAAGAAAACCTTAGCCCAATGCATACCTTTTTCTAAACACAAACCTGGTCATACCTATGCTTAGGTGATAAGTACATTGCCATGCTGCTCATTTCACCATAGGACTTAAAATTTTTCTCCCAATGGAGCAGTCTCTTCCTAGCTCAAACACAATAGTCTTGCTGGGTTATCTACAGGGTGACTAACTGTCCATTTTGCCCAGGATTGAGGGGGTTCCCAGGTTTTGTTTTGAAATGAGTTGGTCACCCTGGTTCTCTATAGCAGTGGTCCCCAAACCCCGGGCTGCAGACCAGTACCTCTCTGTGGTCTGTTAGGAACGGGTCCACACAGCAGAACATGAGCAGCAGGAGAACAAGTGAAGCATCATCTGTATTTGCAACCGCTCTATAGCACTAGCATCACCACCTCAACTCCACCTCAGATCATCAGGCATTAGATTCTCATAGGAGCACTGGTCCCTGGTGCCAAAAAGGTTGGGACTTTTCCAGAAGACATCAATTACTGCCCACAGTTTAACCAAATCCCAA
>NW_006441950.1:345505-362136 GCF_000325575.1 Pteropus alecto | reverse complement strand
ACAATTCAAAGCTTTAAAGTTGCCTAAACTCTTTTACAGCTTTCACTGAGAACGAACTAGTTTGTTTTAATTTGCTAATTCCACTTTATCAAGTCAAAGAATAAGGCAACCATTCCTTTCCTAAGTCCTGAGACAACTGTCAGGATTCTTCACCCTAATTATTTCATAATTAGTTCGTTCACTAGCCACATTTTGGATCTCTAAAAAAAAAGTTGATGTAATTGAGTATAATAACGGGAAAGTGGGGAAGTAGCTCAAGCCAACAGCAATGTTACTCCAGTGTTAAGCAGATTAATATTAAAAAATAAAAAGGAAGGGAGAGAGGAAGGAAGAAAGGGAGGGGGTGAGGGAGGGAGGGAGGGAAGAAGGAAGGAAGGAAGGAAGGCAGGAAGGCAGGAAGGAAGGAAGGAAGGAAGGAAGGAAGGAAGGAAGGAAGGAAGGAAAAGGAAGGAAGGAAGGCAGGAAGGCAGGAAGGCAGGAAGGAAGGAAGGAAGGAAGGAAGGAAGGAAGGAAGGAAGGAAGGAAGGAAGGAAGAAAACAATTCACAACAGAAATTGAAATCAAGCATCTATTTGGAGAATTAAGAAGATACAGCACCCTGGACAGATGCCACAGAGACTCTCTGAAGTGGGTTAAATATTCTGCAATGAAAGGGCCACACACTGGGGCCTGTATCACAGTGGTTTCTTTTTGTCTTCATTTCCCCCTTAGGATAATATACCCTAAAATACTTTGCATCTATAAGATGTATAAATTACTGCAGTTCATGAGAAATACAATCTGTTGTCCAAATATATTCAATCTGAGAGCCTAATGAAATATCTTAAACTGTACTGACTACGTTGTGGTTCGAATTCTACAACAATGCTTCTAAAAAGAATGAGGTAAAACTTTATTGTTAGGTTAAAAGAGTACTGCATAAAAGTAGGTGCAAGATGATTTCATGAGGTTGTTTTTTTTAAGTTTATGTATATTTATAGAAAAATGAAATGTGTTGGAAGAATAAGTCATACTCTTCTTGCGGACACTTCTAGGGAGATGGACTTGGGATGAGAAAAAGAAGGGTGCACTTTATTTTTCGCCCTTCTATACTGTTTACATTTTCTGTAGTTAATATGAATTATTTTATCAATAAAAACTTCTTCTAGAAACAAAAAAAAAGAAATTACATTCCAATGTTTCATTGCTTACTAAACAGGATAAATACTATACTTTGCCTAAATCAAGGAATACAGTTTGTTGAATGAACTAAAAAGTATAGATTAGAATAGGAGTGGCATGTATTTGAGAACTATCAAGTATTTTGCTGAGCCTAAAAGTAATAGCAATGATTTTTTATTTAGTCATTATTTACTAAAAAATAATTGTAGTAAACTGACAAAAATATTGAATGTTGGCAACACAGTCTAAATATCTGTATTTTTCCAAAACAAACGGCAAGTAAGTGACAGGTTTACTTAAGCAAGTGGAGACCCTATTGATTCTTTAAAAAGATGTATCTGGAAAGTGCTCAATAATTTTAAGGCTCTGTCAAACCATTATTGGCATGAGGAAGCATATAATATGCAAAATAAGCAAAAATAGCCCACTGAGTCTGCAGTTATGCAATCCGTGAAATCCTGTCATCATCCTTCCTAACAGAGTTTACCAAATTGAAAAGCCTTGGCTCCTTCTCTTTAGTGTTGTCATGGATAACTCACTAATAGCCAAACAAAACAAACAGGATAAGAGAGGAAATGTCACTGAGTTTCAAATATCTTTAGCACTTGAATTGTTGATTTTTTTTTCTTTCTTTAAGAAGAAAAGTTTTAGCAATAATTTCTATAGAATATGAGACAAAAAGACAAACAAAAATCTTAATCAGTCATTACTAGATTGTAAGACACATAAAAATGTAGTAATCAACTGGATTTGACTCCAAAGGCAAAGGAAATAAAAGCAAAAATCAACAAATGGGACTAAACTAAAAATCTGCACAGTGAAGAAAACCACTATCAAAACCAAAAGGCAACTTACTGAACGAAAAAATAATATTTGCAAATCATATGTCTGACACAACTCGACAACTAAAAAACAAGCAACCTGATTAAAAAATGGCAGAGGATCTGAATAGACATTTTTCCAAAGAAGACATACAGATGACCATCAGGTTCATGAAAAGATATTCAGCATCGCTAATTATTAGGAAATGAAAATCAAAACCACAGTGAAATATCACCTCACACTGTTGGAATGGCTATTATCAAAAAGACAATAACAAATGCTGAGGAGGATGGGGGAGAAAAAGGAATCCTGTAGACTCTTCTGGTGGGAATGTAATTTGGTGCAGCCACTATAGAAAACAGTATGACAATTCCTCAAAAAAAATTAAGACTAGAACTACTATATGATCAAACAATTCCACTTCTAGGTATTTATCTGAAGAATATGAAAACACTAATTTGAAAAGATATATGCACCCCTATGTTCACTGCAGCATTATTTACAATAGCCAATCTATAGATGCAACCTAAGTGTCCATCAGTGGATGAACGGATAAAGAAGATGTGGTATATATACAAGGCAATATTATTCAGCCACTAAAAAGATGAAATCTTGCCTTCATGACGACACGGATGGACCTTGAGGGTATTACACTAAGTGAAATAAGTCAGACAGAGAAAGACAAATGCCATATGATTTCACCCATATGTGGAATCTAAAAACAAAAACAAACAAACAAAACAAAAACAAATTCATAGATAGATAGAACAGATTGGTGGTTATCAGAGAAGAAGGGGGTTGGGGAGGGCATGAAATGGGTGAAAAGATTCTATTGTGTTATGAAAGATGGTAACTAGACTTTTGAGGGTGGTCACTTTGTAGTGCATATGATGTTGAATTACAATGTTGTATACCTGAAACTTATATAATGTTATGTATCAATTTTACATCAATTGAAAAAGAAGGTACTACCCAAGGGTATCCCTAATGCTTTTTGGCTCAAGTAAATAGCAACAGAGTTTACAAACTGGCTCCAGGGATACCCACAGAGAGAAAGCAAACAGGGGCAGGGAAAGACAGGGTTTAGGAGCCTACCCTGAGGTGAGACCCAGGCCAGGTGGGGAGATGAGCCACTCCAAAGCTGTAGGCATCATGGCACAACCTCAGTCAAAATTCCGTTGTCTTCTATAAGCAAGCATTTTCTATAACAACAACATCTCCTACATGTGTTAATCCATTTCTTTGTGGGCAGAGTAGCCTCAAATTTAGATTTTTACTTCCCTGAGAAATAATACAACACTTAAGTGCTTTTACCAATCTAGTTAGTGGTCAATACTGAACCATGAGTTTTCTCAGTCTTTAAGCAAGAAATAACCCACATCAAATTAAAGATAGCATTTCAGTAAATGTAAACACATCCTTTGGTTAATTTTCACAGTTATCATGGCAGTCTACAGAAAACTCTGAAGACCATCTTTCCTTTTGAAATAAGCTCATCTGTCAATTAGATGGAGCTGATTTTCTACCCATATTCTTGCTGAGATTCTCAAGTGCTGAACTGAAGCTCCATTCCCAAGTTCCTCAAAAGAAAAAGAAGGGATTCAATCAGCTGTTCTTGTCAAAGTCAGATATTTACAATGAAACAAAATCACTCATCTTGATGTTTTTCATTCTTGGATGGAGGAGTGGCGAATAGATCTGTGGTAATCCTCTGGACTGCTAATGTGTTCAGGTAAATCATAGCCCCTTAGGAAATGTCCACTGTTTTGTTGAGCAAAATAATATAGTTGTCTGGCTAGTAGAGGTTCGACCTTTAATAAGAGATTTTAATAAGACATTACTAAGATATTGTTTTTAACATCCTGCCATCATTAAATAACTCTATATCTAAGGGTTCAGCTAAGTTAAGTACAAAGTTAGGTGCTATAACACACCAAAACATTTGGTGTTTGGAGCCTTCTGCAGAACTAATTCTTTGTTAGTCCTTCCACACACCAACCTCTAAACAGAATCTACTTAATTCTGGGTTTCAATTGAAGAAAAGTTAAAGATAATACTTTTAAATCATCTGCCACTTGAAATTTACATTTAACAGAATCTGAAGCAAATCAGGTAAAATAATGAAATTGAAAGGAAATTCAGTGTAATTTAGGTCAATTTTTCCACAACTGTAGTTTGACATCCTGAACAATTTACAATTCTGGGATAACCTAGATAATTCATGTTTCTAAACCAAAGAGAAAAGAAAAAGAAGCAAAATCAACAACAAAACTTCTAGTGTGGGAAAAGAAAAATGAATTGATCACAAATTTATATAATTTGGTTATTGGCGTGGATCACATTCACCAAAAAAATTCAACTTTCAGCTTTTCCTGAATTTACAATATGTAAGAAAACTAAATGTTTTCAGTCAATTATGCTATTAAATTGAGCCTTTATGTTATTTGATATTTAGCAACTTAAGCATAACTCATATAAAGTACTTGAAATAAATTAAATCCATAATAAAAGGAGCAGAAATCCCTGAGTGCACATACATCCATTTTCCTTTTCTGCACAGTAGAACATGATTTCAGGGATCCTTGCCTGAGGAACCTATCCTTGCCTAACTTAGAGGAGAGTTAGTGCATCCAAAACCCTTAAAATCAGACTGTTGTTGGAGTTTATCGCCAGTTTCTGAAATATTATTTATCAATGCCAAGTTTATTTAGTCATTTCCTATCCTAGTTGTTAACAAAATATCAATTATTATATTAATAATTATATCAATCACTGGAGAGGATTCGTGAGAAAACTCTTCAGTCTATGGGACTATATTTTTGTTTATTGGTTGGTTAGTGTTTGATTTTACAATCAACAAAGGGAGGGTTGTATGTTCAAGTTTAGATAGTGGTTTACTTCAATTTTTAATAAGAAACATTATCAGAGCTAAAATATGACCTGAATTTTTACATTATTAGGTAAAATTTTTAACCTTTGCTGCTCATTATCTAGGCCCATTAATAACTCTTAAAGGTATGTAGCAATGTAAAGTTTTAAAATTCAAAAATCCTAAGTATTCAAAATACTTTTTTTGTGGCAAATTAATGCTAAGTATTATCTATATATATAGACTTTTTTTTTCTTTCCTTTTTTATGAAAAAAGATGTTTGCTTGCCAAGGTTGAACACATCTTAAACTCTGCTAGAGAACATTATGATGGTCTGATCTACTTGAATTCCTTGAAAGACAGCCTTCTCCAAATAAGACACGGCCCTTGGTTTTCAATAATTAAATAATTTCTAAAAATCCAGAAATAAAAGAGGATTTTGGAAATTTTTGGAGGAGACCTACAAAATACATAAGTCAATACAATAGCTTCCATTTGGGAAAAGATTCTCCATCAAGTGAAGATCAGCTGGACAACATTTTAAAAGCTATATTAAATGTGGAGAATTTTACAGGGCAACTTTTAGCATCAGTCCTTTTAAATCCTTATAAAATGAGAATATGACAATTTCCTTGAAAAATAAAAAAGATAGGACAGATGAAGCCCATGGTTGCAGGTTACCTCTTGTTAGTGATGAGTAGATCTCTAGGGCTGGGAATAGCACTAGGGGCTCTGGGCTGCACTCCCTACACTGTTCACTGGACCATGCTTCCTCCCTCACTATTTTCTTAGGTCACTTGACATTTACTTTTCATCTGAGACTTCTCTAAATGGGACCCTGCCCTTGATGATGAACAGAGAAACACTCAATCATTTGAATATGACTAAATACTCACGTGAGCAGTGATGAGCTTCCTTTGCCTCTGAGGATCTGGAAATTCTTCCCCAAAGCAGAGAGTTACCTGGAATCTTGGCAGGGAACGGCCATGGTGAGCAAATGCTTGCAGCTCTGGAGAAACCCCATGAGGAAAAAAAAAAAAAAAAAGCTCAAAAATCCTCATCACTGAGTACATCAAGTTAAAGCAGGAAACAAAACCTCTCTATTGGTTCCAAAGACTAAAATAGGAATAAGTACTCTTTATTTCTCTAAGTGGAGTTCTTAGCTTTTAGACCCCAGATGCAAAATTGCATGTACATGATCATATGTGTGCTTTTCCTGAGAAGGCTTCAGGTTTCACTTAATTTTTTAAGTGGAAGGTTCCCTGCAGATATAGAACCTTACTTTGCAGCATTGAATCCAGGAGGATACAAAAGGTAGCAGAAAAGAGTAAAGGAGGAAGAAAAAAGAAAAGAAATGCAGCCATGCTTAGGCAAAAGAATAATTTATACAAAGAAGAAATTTTCTTTTTAAAAAAACAGAATTTTCTGACTTGTCCCAAGATTACTTAAAACCTCACCTCAAAACTGCTGAGCCCTCATAATCCAATATCTGTGTCACTCAGAACCACTATGTGACTCAAGTACCACAGAAAATGTCAGACTTTATCTTGGAGACTGGGCACCAGTTAGGGACAGCTGTAACCCACTTGGCGCTAGGACCAATCTACGTGACTTTGAGCTGATTTCTTGCCTGTATTCTGAGACAGACGATGATTTGAGGTGAAAAAGTGTAGCAATGAAGCACTAGGGGACTCTACTTTTATGGATGTGTATATCCTGAAGCCACCACACCTACCCTAAGAAAGCAAAACAGATTGGAACACTGTTGGAAAGACACATGTTCAATCCCTGATGTTGACCCATGTCCCCTTGCCCATATTCAAGATGACTCTTATGCCTCTAGGTGCTGCTATCCTTTCTGCTAGAGTTAAACATCATGTCCACAAAAGAAACACGCTTACACAGTCTCTGCTACAATTTCTGCAGAACAGCACGGTCGCTGCATTTTTATCAGATCCACACCCTCAGGTTTTGCCCCTGGGGACTGTCCCTAGTAGTCTGCAAATCCTGAATGGGTAGATATCAAAGATTTCCACCATTCTCTTCAACTGAAGAAAAGTTTCTAGCTAACTCACTGTACTATTTGACTTCCTGCTATTTTTTCTCTTCCAGAATTCAAATCAGACCTAATCAACTTAGAATGTATAAAAAGCATTCACACTAAGGAGGTCTGAGCTAATCAGGGTGGTGAGTTGACACAATTCTCTGAAAAAGTCATGCCGCAAATGCTTCATAACATGAGAATGTTCTGTGGGAACTCTTGATTATGCACAAGCTGGTCTGCACAGCTTCAGTTTTTAAGTTCCTTGCACCTCAGTGAACACTTCAAGATAAGAGGTTGCCGTGGACAAAAAGCATAGCTCTTGGTTACAGAAAAAGGAAAAAACCAAAACAACTCTTGCTCACTGTTAATCACCAAGTTCTAGGTAAGTGAATTCACAGCCCGAGAATGTTCACAACACATCATGCCTGCCCGCTTCTTGCCTGTATCCACTTTTTAATTCACTGTGATTGAAGCCTAACTTACAGTCTAGTTAGAATGGAAAAAGTCTACCTTCCTGAAACATGGATGGCGAGAGAAACCCAGAGAAACAAGTGCCATTTCCCTGGGGTTCCTTAATTAAAGCTTTAGCTTTAATTTGGTAGCTTCTGGATCCAAAGAGACCAAGATCCACAATCTCTGAGGCAATCCAAACCCAATGGGTTCTTTCAGACCCCATTGCAGAATATAAGATGCAGACAGAGGCATCCCTCAGCAACTCTTGGCTCTTCCTCGGGCCCCTACTGTGGTCACCATGCTGGTCCCCAGGACAGACAGGACAGTCACAACACAGGATCAGAGGCAATTCTGCAGCTCAGTGACAGAGTGAATTTCTCACTGCAGTGCTGCCTAGGGGAACCAGAGACTCGGTTCTCCCTCTTCCTCTTGTCACACCTCTGTGGGAGGGTTAGTTACAGGGAGATATTTGTTTGGGGCCTCAAAAAAGAACTGAATCTGGTTAACTTAAACCCAAAAGGCTAAGCAAATGTCAATGGGTGCCAGAGCACAGAGAAGTTTCATATTTTTATATTAAATGAATTGAATCAAGATGCATGTTCAGAGAAAGGAGAGGCACATGAAAACCCAAAGACATAGAGTGTTTCTATAGGGGCCACTTATAAAATAATAGGTTAAGGATAAGGTAGAGGAAGAATTTGCAGTTAACTGGCAGGTTAGAACAACTTTATCCCTTCTTGCCTGTATCCACTTTTTAATTCACTGTGATTGAAGCCTATAGTCTAGTTAGAATGGAAAGAAGCAACATCAATATAGACAGCTAAATGAAGCAGCATCAATATAGACAGCTAAATGAACTCTCTGGATGAAACTTCAACAATAACGTGGCCGGAGGTTTCACAAAAGCCAGCCCAGGCTAATTTAATTGTTATGAAATCAAAACTAGGAAGGCAAAACTTACTGGTTCTGGAAAATATAATTTGAAACACTCATATCATAATGATAGTTCAAAACCTTCTCATAATTTCCCTTTTGCAAAATCAGTTCAACACACTCTATCCTTGGTTCCTCCTGTCAGAGGGTATTTGCATAAGGATAACACATCTCATAACCAAGAATGTTAACAATACACTTCTAACATTTACAATTTTCTTAAGAACTTAAAAAAGCTGAAATATCAACATATATGCTTGCTGAGATCATATCACCAATATAACATAGACTTTATTAGTAGGTGACTATTTGTTGAATTCCAGAATGTCAAGTCATCAGCCTGAAGCACAGTTACCTTGAGCAATCCTCCTCCCTCTTCACACTCCTCAGCTGATGGAGAGGAGCAGTTAGTAAAAGGAGAGGTAAGATGTGAACCAAACAAGAAATCTATTCTGGGATCATGCTTGGTGGGCTCAGGTGTTAACAGAAGGAATACCTATGTCTGGGGCAGGAGTGACCTATTGTTTTTGACCACTGTGGTAGACATGCTATCATCACCTTATCTCTGTGTAAGGCTCGCAGGTATGGGCACTACATTCTAATCAATAATTAGGTACATTACCTGATAAAAACTGCTGTGTGTCAAAGAGCTTGCAGGTCTGGTCTCTCTCTAGTTTGTTGGGCCGGTCGTTGCACAGTGCCAAGGGCCCATCCCAGTAGATCCTGCTCTGGCACAGTCTTTTGGCATAAAGTCCATCAGGAGCCATCCAGAGGACCACGCCCCTTTCTAGGTGGCTCAGCAGTTTCTCAATGTTTTTCCTCTGGCCATTGTCCTCTGGATAGGGGAAGAGGACCTGGTCCAGGTTACTGGCATCATAAGTGTGCCCATGGGAGATCCGACAACCTTCAGGGCTGGCCGTGGTCAACTCTTTCACCAGGATTTCCCGGTAGTATAAGCATATATGGAGCCGGCAGTCTGAAATCACAGAACTTCGGGGTCAGTGCTATGGGAACAAGGATCATTGCATACCCATGAGGATGCCAAACTACTAGCCAGAACAAAGAGGATTTAGTGAGACACCGGTGTCCCAAGATGCTCCATAGAAAGTAAAAAGTTCCAGGGTCAAGGAAGTCTAGAAAATGCTGCATGCCTTTATCTCCCTCCTGGAGATTCACAAACAATGATAGATATAAGAGAAGTCCCACAAGAAATCAAGTTGATGTTGTCTGACTCCGCATATTGCAAATTTATGTGACCATGGGTTATTTGGGGGTGAGGTGGGGAGCATAACTTTCCTTAGTTTTCTGCAAAATATATTTGACTTGTATTAGAGAGTACCACTGTTGAGAACTTCCTAGTTTTTTTTTTTTTTTCCTTTGGTGATGGTGGTACTAGTGATGACAATACATGTCAAAAATACTAAGTCATACACCACTGAACAAAAATTTATCTTTAAGCATGGCAATCAGTTTTGATATTAAAGGAAGTAGACCTAAGATTAATTTCTACTAGCAAAGAGAATATAATAATGTTTCAGAAAAAAAAGCAAATATGCCCACACATCTGAAACTACCCTAAAATATCAATATGATGTTATTTAAGTAAAAAAGAAAATAATTATATATCTATGCATGTGCACATTGAAGTTTTAAGAATGCTAAGCACTAAGGCCTTATCGGTGGAGATACTGGGTGGTGGAAATATGGTGTTTTTATTTTCCATTTTTGCTTGTCTGATTTTTTAAATTAATTTTTTACACTGTGTATGCAATACTTATATAATAAAATCTATTAATGTGGAAAGAAATGAATCAATGAGATAAATGTTCTGAGAGTAAAGTCTACTGAAATTCTACTAGGTTATGTGTTTAAGTTAACTCTAAAACTGTGCTTTCTAAAACATTTAAGAAGATAAATTCATTTATGAAATTTTATGACCCACAGACGGAAAGGACCAAGCTAAGTTTGCAAAGGGCCCCTTAAGTGAAATGCAAAAGGGCTTCATGGCTAGGCAATTGGTAACTGCGTGGATTTAAAAATGAATGGGAATTGCAGTTCTCTAATAAATGTGCTCAAGGTGATAATTAATCTGCGTTATGCATACCAAAAACAGAAACCCACAAAACCCTCTTATTCCTCAATGGCAGGTTTTGAGACTTAACCCACATACTGTCTCAATTCTCCACTTCAATTTCTGCCACTGCAAACAGTGGGTGAGAGCTAGCTCAGATGGTGTACCCTGATGAGAGTGGGAGTTGGCCATTAGAGGTGACTTGCAGGGCAGGTTTCATTTCATTTAATGTCATCAGAAATCACGAGGTCACAGGGATATAAATAGCTGTTTATTTCCTACTCTTTAGTAACCCACACAAGTCTTAGGTGCTTAAGAAAAGGGTTTGAAAGTTTCTGAAAACAAACACAAGCCTTTCTGCTTAGAAAATTTCCTCCCCTCTATCACACTCAGGAGCATCTTCGGCAGTAGCCTCATTCATAACTTTGGAATTGAAAAGAACTAAATGATAAAAACTCCAGCTCCCCTGGAAGCGAGAAGGGTGCCCACAACTCTTGTTTCCTTGTAACCTTGAGAATTTAATTTATATTTTCTATTACTGATTTTTAAAGAAGCTGGGGAGGGGAGGGGCTAGGTGAGAATTAGGGAACTTAAGTTATTCATTTTTAATATAAATACAAATCCCACTTTTAAACAATTCAAAACATTATCTAAAAATAAATACGCATATATCATATGTGTTTAGTATACCTTGAGATCACATGTGTTTAGTATACCTTAAAAAAGGAAAGATCTCCAAGGTGCCAAAATTCTTTTAGAAATGGAACTTTAAAAATCATATTTAATCCATAATCTTTTGCAAGACATATGAGGAAGACCACAATACACATTGGAATGCAATGAAGGCAAGGAAGCCAGAACTAATGTTCCCAGGAAGCTGATGAGGAAAACCCATTTGTGGCTCAACCTTGGAAGAATGATCAGCTTTTCAAAATGAGAAGCTCTTTTCTAGAGAAATTATACTACATTGTGAGAGCGTTAGCCGAAGAGGGGCCCTTGGTAAATGAAACTGGAGTGTTTGCATATTCTTGGAAATTCAGATAGATGTCAATGAAAACTTAAAATTACTTAACCAGTACGTAGAATTGCATCACAATCATAAGCTGGTTTTTCAATGCTAACTTTTCTAATGGTGATCCTCATTCACACAGGTGAAAAGTAAGATGTGTCCACGTTTACTCCAGGTACCAGCTGGAGGAAAGCGAGTGTCTACAGGCTGTGCTCACCAAGAGACCTATCAGATCCACCCAAAGGTGAAGGTAGAGCACTGCAGAGGCTAGCCTCCAGTGAGTGCCTTCAGATCCCGAACGCCACACTCACCTGAAAGTGCCAAAGCTTCGGCAGACCTTATGCTTGGCTCTATGGGGATTCCAGGGGCCTGGGACTCAGATGGGGCACAAGCATAAAAGGTTCCTGTCACCTGGCAACCTGTATTTGCAAATAAAAATCAGATGATGTCTAAACAGAGTCCTCCACACATAGGGAGGCAACTTCTCCCTGAGTATGGCTGCTTAGCCCCTGGCAGGTACACCAACCCTGAGAGGGAAGGGCTTCTGGCCAGCCCTTCAGAGCTAACCACTGGCTCTCTCTAGAGGTAAAGACAAGCTGAAGTCCAATAAGAAAAACCAAAGTTGAGGGAAGGAGCCTTTTCGTAGCTTTGGAAGGAAACTTGGAACTCTCCCTCTGTAATTTTCCCTTCTTCCCTCTCTCCCTCCAGCCAGCCTGCCTGCCCATTACTAGTGTGTGTGTGCGTGTGTGGTGAGAACATTTAAGGTCTATTCTCTTAGCAGCTTTTCATATATTAGAGTATTAACTACAGTCACCTAGCTGGGCATTAGATCCCCAGAACTTATTCATCTTATTATTGGAAGTTTGTACCCTTTGACTAACATCCTTCCATAACTGATAAACAAGGAAACTGAGACTTAGAGAGATGAAGTGATTTACCCCATTCACACAGCAAGTTCACAACAGAGCTGTGAGCTCAGGTCTACATGAGTTTTCATGCCAAAGAACCCAATTAAAAACTTACAAATTATTTATGTTTGTTTAGCTTGCTACCTCTGAGTTCAGGGAAAAACTGAACCATGACTCCTGGCAGCACAGTGCTGTGTGTTGCATTAAACATTAATAGAGAAAGACCATATAACAGAAACTAATTTTTCTGGCACTTTAATTAATCTGGTCACCTATGTTTCAAAATACATCTGCCTATTTCATCTTTTTGCACAGGTCTAGGTATTGTCTCTTTATTAAGGTTATTAGTTCAATAGAGCCTGATATACTAGACACAGGTCTAAATTTCAAAAACCAGTTAAATGTTAGCTAATTCCTCCACTATGCTATGGAAAACCAATCTTTGCTGCAAATCATTCTTGAAAAGCTAAAAAACTGAATTCTGAGCTTTTTTTTTGTAAACATGTGACTAAATACAAATGTTACACAATGGTGTACTTCTTCAATACTTTAAGCTAAGAGTGACCTGGATATGACTGGAAAAAGGGAAACAGACCAAATTGTAAAGGAGCAAATATTCCTAAAACATACAAAAGAATCTATGTGTTGACCTTTCTCAGGATTTCTATTTAAATAACTCAAAAGTTCTAAAAGCTTATGTTTTGCCGTATTAAATATATCATGTGAAATTTTCTCTTCTTTTAGCTTCTGCTAAAAGATCTCATCTTGATGTCCGGGGAACTCCTTCCTACAGGCGTGGAACCACATCTAACCCAGAATGAGCAGAGCTCTTTGGGATCCAACACCAGCACTAGGCATCCTGTGGAGATTTTTTGTTACTTTTTTTTTTTCATAGTATTTATTCATTCCTTTTTCGTCACCTCTAATCCCAAGAATTACAATGGGCATACCATTGTTTAAGAGAAATATACTAGCTCAATAATCTCCTGGTGTCCTTATAGAGGGAGGGGTTGGGTACAGCTGTAGTCAACCTGTTTTACAGATGTGTAGACAGAAATAGACCAGAGAGATTATGTGGCTCTCAGTCAACATTAATGGACACTCTAGGAGGGGAGACAGAGACAGCTAAAATCTATTTTTTGCTAAAGAGTAAAAATAAAACAAGATTACTTGAGGAGGATGGAAAATGTTAACCTATTGAACAAATAATTTAAAAAACATAGGCAACAAGTTTGACATCTGACATCCCTTGTCTTAAGTGGAAGGCTGGGCTTTGGGTTAGATCTGAAACTGAATTCTAGTCCCTTACTTTCACAGGGTACATTGCTTCTACAAAAGATAGAGCAGTTTTTAGCTACCTGCAGTGATCTCTGTGATGTTTAAATAAGATCTAACATAAGGTAGTTATGAGCATAGGACCTGGCACACAGTAGGCTAGGCGTGAGTAAACCTTGACATCTTTCCTCTGAGAACCCTACCATCCCACAGGAAAACAGAAGCCTCTCCTTCACTGTATATGAGGTCCTTCTCAGCAGCTTTGGGAAGGGGAAAGAGCTGTGGTACTGGCCAGTAGGACAGATCAGGAGAGACCAGGGCCCTTAGTCCAGGTTTGCTCTGCTGGGTTAGTGGCAGCCATAGGAACCAGCCCCAGCACAGTCCTTACCATTTTCACAAGCCGGGCCTTGCCAATGGTGGCTTCGGGGTCCAAATGTCACAGGACATTGATATGGGATTTCGGGGTGTGGCTGATCAGGGACGTACTCCCTCCAGCTTCGGTCGTGGGATGGCATCATGTAGTTATGAACCTGCTAAAGGAACAAAAGAGAGGAGTTGAGATGAAAGCAACTAGTTCAGAAGAGGACAGTTGTTTGGCATTGGGAAAGGGGAGCAGATTATTTTATGTCTTCCCAAAATCCTCAGGGAGTTTGGCTGGTAGCCAAATCATTTTAACATCTGAAAGACTTTGGAGTGAATGGCTCATCACGCTAGGTGAAAACTAGCCATAAAGAATAAAAAAGCACAATGGAGTCAGTGTGTAATGATTTATGTAAAGCTTCATCATATGGCTAAACCTGGCACCAAAAGTACTGTAAGAAAATTTGCCTTCTTTTCCCCACCAAAGCGAGTACAACAGAGATGTAATTCACACCAGAAAAATCTAAAGAGATCAGCTGCCCTGTGGTTTCACATGATAAAGTACTACTTCCAAAATCTTCAACTTCCACAATAGGCCTGTTTCCCAGAAGATTTCAGAATCAGTAGTAGAAGTCTATACCAATAGACAGACATACCCACCTCTCTCCTACTTAAAACTAACACTGATAGCATCATCAGGTGAAAAGTGAGCCATTCATTTAATGACTAGTGATTTAATTTGGCTGCTTGACTAATAGCAAAAATGAAGTCATGCTGTTTTTGTTTGTGTGTTTTTCCCATTGTGTGGCCTCACACAGACCCAGCCTTCCCTTCTGGAAGCCCTGCGCCCTGCACCATACCTGAGCGGGGAGTGAGGTATAGGGAGTTGTCATGGTGTAGGGGTGGCTCATGGTCATCTGTGAGTCCTCCAGGGTGATCTGCTTTGCTCCTATGTGTTTACACAAAAGGGAAACGGCACAGTGTGAAAAAAAGGAACTGACATAACTAAACGTCAAATCTGAGAAAAATATGAGGATTTAATTCCTAGAATGCATAGCTCAATGTTGACAAATAAGGCATTTTTAGGCAATTCTCTTGTTCGTTCCATTAAACTGATTTCTACAAGGTCCAACTTATGGTGGACAGGTAGAGAAATGACATGCTGTGTGTGAATGAGCCTTGTGACATAAAGAGCCCCATCAGCAAAATGTCTGCAATGAGGTCACCTGTATTGTTTGTTTAAAATGGAGATTCTTGGACTCTACTCTGACACACTGATCAGACCCTTGGAAAGAGGGAATCTGAATTTCAATAAGCATCACAGCTGATGACTAAAAAAGTTGACATTTTTATTACTATAAATAGTAACAGTATATAGATATATGTATGCTTCCTTTCTATAAAATGGTGAATTATGAAAGATTAGTAGATAAGTAAAGCTTTAAACAAGTTTTCCTTTTTTTTTTTTTTTTGAAATTTGACCTACATCTTAATAGAACTAGCTGGAAAACACACACATGTGCACAAAACAGATGCACACACATATGTGCACACATACAGGCAGAAAACTGAAGTCTGAGAAAGTATTCTACACTAATACCACAAGTGTTTCAATTTATGACCCAGAGAACTTGGACAATGAGCCTGCTGGGCTTGAACATGAGGCAGATGGCAGGCAGGCTATAAAAAATAAATGAATGAATGAATGAATGAATGAATGAATAAATAAATAAATAAATAAGTGAGCCTTAGAGTCAAATTACAGTGTTATAAGTGTCAGACTGCCAATATTCTGGGACCCAAACCCTGAAAGTCCCACCTTTTTTGGCTCCCTCAGGAACAATCCTGTATACTTTGTAGGGGTCTGAGATGTCCAGCTGGCTCCTCTCAACCAGTTCTTCAAAGTCATTGCTTTTGTTCAAAGCACATCGTAAACGCGTCTTCCAGGTAGGAGGGTCTGGCTTATCAATGCCTTCTCGGAACTTTCCTTTAAATAGTGCCCAAGCCTGGTAAGAAAGAAGAAGGGAAAAGTTTAAAATACAGGTCTTTTTAAAAAGGATCTGGGAATTGTGTTTCTAAAGAAAAGAGGGATACTTACTTAGGTCCTTCAAATTTACACTGTTGCTCAAAATATAGGACAAAAATATACCAGGTGTCCTCTATGTAAAATACTGTTTGTCACCTGGGTCTCATTGCTGAGTCGAAGACAAGTGGTTTGAACATTCTCTAAGTAATTGTAAAAGGTGAGTAAAACGTGAAGGAACCCTGGAAAAGGCCCTGCCTACCCAGTTCCTGAAGCGGATTTGACTGGAACTAGGGACAGATCTGTGGGATGAGCTGTAACTCACAAAGTACCTCTGGATGGCCAGTCTGAGGTATTCTGAGAGCAAATTCCCTGAGAAAGTCCTCTTTGCCTTTTCTGCCCACAGGTGGTGGGGCTGGGTCTTAATGCACAGTTCATTGTGTAGACTCTCTAGGGGAAAATGATCACAACAGGGACACACACACAGAGGGCGAGAGAGGAAGATCCAGAGAGAGGCCCAAAATAGAGATCCTGAGAGGCAAAGAGAGGAGGAGAAAGAGTGAGAAATCCAAATGAGGATTGAGGGACGGGGGAGAGAGGAAAAGAAAAAGATGAAAGAAAGAAGAAAGAAGAAAGGAAAGAAAGAAAGAAAGAAAGAAAGAAAGAAAGAAAGAAAGAAAGAAAGAAAGAAAGAAAGAAAGGA
>NW_006441950.1:343818-345325 GCF_000325575.1 Pteropus alecto | reverse complement strand
AAAGAAGAAAGAAAGAGAGAGAAAGAAAGAAAGAGAAAGAAAGAGAAAGAAACGGAAGGAAGGAAGGAAGGGAGAGAGGGAGGGAAAGAATGAGAAACCTAGAGAAAATTTTCCAGAGAGATTTGGAAAGAGGGAGTCAGACAAACAGAAACAAAATAAAGAAGGAGAATCACAGATGGGAGGTCTCAAAGAGAACTGGAAGGAGAAAGTATGTGCGCCGGAGAATGAACCAAAGGGGAAAATTTATATATAGAATCTCCAGAAGAGACCCCTCGCTCCCCCGCCCTTAGAGAAAAATAGCGACAGAGACACACGTTGATCGAAGGAGGCCAGGAGGGCTCCAGAGGCACAGAAAGAGGCTCGGACGAAAACAGAGGAACCTACAGAAACCCAACCAAGAACACTCAAGCCAGTGTCCTGGGACTGCCGCTTCTCCCCTGGCAGAGCCTCGAGGCACTTCCCTGCTGTTGGGGCCTTTTGATTCCCTGGGTGTTGCTTACACCACTCGTTCAGAATTGAGATCCAGTTCTCCCGTTTGTGAAATCACTAGAGAAGCTGAAACTTCTCTCCTCCCATGGCTTCCGCTGATCGCCACCTGATGCTACGCGGCTGCCGGCCCTGCCGGGTCCACCCCACGCCCGTCGGTAGCGTGCGATCCCCTCCACTCTGAGAACCACGCGGTGCGCCAGGCGCGGACTGGGCTCACTGCGGAATCGCGGTTCTGGACCCGCCGGGATCTCTGGGGCCCTCCCCGGATACAGACCGCGGGCTCCCCACGTGCGTGTCACCTTGAAGAGGGCGGCGTCCTCCTCACGGTTGTAGTCCTGCTTGCCCGCGTGCTTCCAGGGGATGCGAAAGATGCTCTTCTCCTCGTTCTCCCACACCAGCCCTGGGTACTTGCCACTGTCGATCTGGTCGATCAGCCACTGGCGGAGTTTCCCATTGCCACAGCTCACAGAGCTCATGCCGAACTCTCCGCCTCGGCCTCCACTGCCCTCTAAGTTCATGCTCAGCACACAGACTGCGGCCCTCTCGCGCCTCCGGCACTCGTCTGCCCTGCAGGGGACAGGAGAGCCGCTCTTAAGCCACCATGGTACAGGGCTTGGGGCTTCCAGTCCCAAACCAACTCTGGCAATGACCACGAGGCCCGGAAGTCTCCGAGGCAGCGAGGCGCGCGCTAAGGAGTCATTGTCATCAAAGGTCTCATTGAGAAGACATCTTCTTAGCTGGCCGGGGCTCGTACTCTTGACGTGCATGGTTCTGCCGCCTCCCGAGCGCACCCTCCACAGAGTCTGTCTTCCTACCTCAGTTTCTGGACTCTTGGATTTTGTTACGCGCCTCACAGCTCAGACACAGCTCAGATACACAACTGCCTTTGCGTACACTCCAAAATCCAGCCACTACCATTCTTGGCACTCCGTTTGCATACTCACTCGTAATTCCCGCTCCTCTTTGGCCATCCCCAGGCTATTATCAGTCAATTTTTCCCTTTATTGTGTTTTCACTC
>NW_006441950.1:336860-343643 GCF_000325575.1 Pteropus alecto | reverse complement strand
CCCCCTCCCCAATTTACACTCCCTTGGTGGCCCCCGCGCGCCAATCTTGTACGCGGGCACGACTGCAGTTGGGGTGTTCCAGATACTCAGCACCCAGAAACTCCTCTCCCGCCCTTCTCGCGCACCCACACTCTTTGTCCCAAGAATACTCCTGAGCCCTCGCCACCTATGATCAAGTGAGTGCTAGCAGCAACAAGCGGCAGTGTCCCGGCCCTTGTCGCTGAGCGCAGCATCCAAGTAGCAGGATATTCAGCCGCGCGGAGCTTCAGCCAGACCCTGGAGGCCTGCGAAGGGAAGCGGAGGCGGGGAGGGTGCTAGGAACGGCGAGGGACCGCGGAGGGGTTAAGGCAGCAGAGCGCAGGCCTCAGTGGCCCAAATTTGGAGCTCTTCCTCCTCCACTGCCAGCCAGGGAGCCACGCGCCGGAGGCCGCGGTGAGTTTGGGCCTCTTACGACCCAGCAGCAGAAGGAGCCTCTGGAATAAGGGGATGTCCCCTGCGGGAAAGCCTGCCGCCCAGTGTAGGTCCCTTCCACGGCCCCGTCTCGGCCACTCCAGAGGGCCTGACAGTCTTGTTTTCCCATCTGGTCCAGTGTGTACTCGCCCCGCACCCACAGAGTGGTGGGGACACGGGAGAGGAGAGTGCCCTCAGAGATGTTGGGGCAGTGCCCAGGGGCCCCTCCACAGAGCCCAAACAAAGGCCTCGGGCCCTGAGCAGACAGAGTGGGAGTCGAAGCTCCCTCAAGGGGCGTGCTCCCTGCGGGTTACGAAGTTGGGGTCTCCTGCGCTGCCCTTGAGTTGGTCCCTGGGACCTCTGGTCTTGCGCTCCGGTTTCTGTCGTGCCAACCTCATATCTATACTCCTGCTGGACTACAGGTCTTACCTTGCCTCCGACTGGGAGCTGAGGGCAGCGGTGGATCCCAAGTTCAAGTGGTGAAACTAAGACTCAGAGGTGGGAAAGAGGAACTTTTATAGCGCTTAAAAGCCGCGCTGGAGGCGGAGCCTGAGGCGGGGCGGGGCCTGTTGCGCCCGCGGGGGGCAGGGAGGAGCGCTGAGTGCTGAGTGGAGAGCCCCGCAGGCAAATCCCCGCTCATGAGCTTGGTGGAGCGGGTGTTTGAGGGTCTGCCGCCCCCAGGCTGGGGACTCTGGTTCTCTCTGCCATCCGCCTCGCGCTGCGACAGGCTGGCGTTGCTCGAGTCTGGAACGCATAGCCTCAGAGACCCTCACTCGCGGTAGTTTCCTGCGAAGGGCAAGGCGAGAAATAGGGACCTCGCCTCTGAACCAGGACCTGCGGGAGGCCGGTCGATAACTAGTAACAGCTAAACAACAGCTATGTGGTTAGGGCTGGAAGTGGCGGCCGGGTAGGAGCGGGAATCTGGTGCGAAGGGGACTACGCTTGTAGAGCGTGTAACCAAAGACAAGAATTGTCCGTATGGAAGAACTAACTGTGTGTTTGCGGGGGCGGGGGGACATCTTTGGCTGTCCCTCTGCAGTGTTTAGAGAACATCATACCATTAAAAAGAAAAAAGGAAATGGCCCAGATCTCTTGAGCTGTGAACTGTGGTTCAAATACTGTCTACATGTTTGAAATGCTTACATGCTTTTGCACCTACTAAACTGGTGAATTGAGGTGACTCAGAGAGACGATGCGTAGACCCCAAAATTACAATTTTGACATGAAAGATTGGGAGAAGTATCCAAGTGCTAATTGCTTCTGAACTTCAGTTCACCTTAAAATGGCATAGTTTTGACATCGACCTGGTAGAAAGCAACTTACTAGTGGAGTATAAATGTCCAAAATAGGAATATATTTAAGCGGACCAGAAATTTTACTTAATTTTCCAAGATGTCCTTAATATCAAAATTAATTCCCTGAACACCTGCCTACCAAACTTTCACCACAGCATCTTAGATACTCAGCATGTTTATTTACTTAGCAATTTAAGGTAAACCATCAGATCACCGGTTTCTATATGGTTTTAGATCACCATCACCCTGGGTCAACTCACAACTTTTGAAAAGCTTTTGATTTCACTTATTTCTCAGTTTTTCTTTTAATCTCAATGGTAGATCAGTGTCAGCAACCCAAAGAAAAGACTACGTTTGGGCTAGAGCAAAACAGGCAGTGAGACACAGATTAGGTACACTTTTCCTAAAACGAATGGAGTTTCTGAGAAATTAACAGGATGACATTTTTATTCACCCAAGTAAGTTTTCCATTATCAGAGTCTATGTAATAAACAACAGGGTTTTGTTCAAAGAAAATCCTGGTCATAATGTGTTTTTCCTTTCTTGTCCTTTCACGGATGCATTCATTTAACAAACTTATTTTGAGCACCTACTCTTTGTCAGGAACTGTAATAGGAACTTGGAATACATCAGAAAACAAAGCGAAGGACACTGCTTTCATGTTGCATTACATTTTAATCAGTGAATTATTTTTTCCCAAAGTGTTCACAAACAACAGACAGGAGATTGCTGAGAACAAAAATGACAAACTATAGCTTTTCACACTTTCGTACACGTGTCCTCTGTACCAGTTTTAGTTACTTTCAACATTTTCCTCACTCATCTACTTTTAGAAGTTCAAAACAACAGTCATTGTATGAAACTTACTGAGACTTTACCAATCTACTTGGTTTTAAAATGTGACTGCTAATCTTCAACGCCATCTTCTGGTTTACTCATTTGTCATACTGATCTACTAGAAATGATTTTTTTTTTAAATGATGAATTGAGTACAAAAAAGTAATATATTTTAATCACTAAAACTCTTGACTTCCTTATTACCCTTGGGGAAGGGGAGGAAGTGAATAGGTAAGCGCTGCTAATTGATCACCAAAGACTTTTATGTCTTAGAGTTGAAACAAAAATGATGAGTTTTTAAAGTTGAACCTGCCCCCACACATTTGAGAAAATCAAAGTTTTTCTCAGTAAAAGACTAGACATTTATCTTCAAATGTCACAACCTGTTAAAAGTGAAGACAATAGGAAGTTGGTTAATTGAATATTTACCCAAAACAAAGGCTGATCATCATATTCAGTGAGGAGATTATTTATTTAAGTGAATTGTCTAGATGTTGAAGTACTGCTTGCTGTAGATGGAGCCCATTCTGAGTGGGGCATTTCAATTTTCAAATCACATTTATCATAGAGACTTCAATATTTTTAAATCAAATCCTTCAAAATTATACATCTGAATGCAAGAAAAATGTTTGAGAGAAACCCATAGTAGACACACACACAAATAAATTATAAAAACCTTGTTTTGGATAATACTATTTTTTCACAAACTTGTTATTTAAAAGGAGGGGCTACAAATGGTTAAAACCAATGCAATTGTGTGTTCAAAAAGGTTTAAAGGACAATTTTTTAATTACTTGTACAAAATTAGGAAAACACTAAAAATGTTTTTTGTTATGATGCAGTTCATATAGGATAAATATCTTCTCTCATGCTCTTTGGCTATAAATATATGCAATGCTAGTTATTACCATTGATCATGGCACCTCATATGACAGCATTATTACACTTCTCTTGTATTATATTATTATATAAATAGTAATATGTATTATGTAATAAGTACACTATATACTATAGTAGCATAGTAACATAGTGTTAGTATAGTAGAATACTAATATACTATAGTAATATATGCTATATATGATATTACTATACAATATTATAGTAAGGTATTATAGTATTATTATTATGTGGTATTATTGATAATTAAATGCTTGGGTATGAGGACCAGCTAGACCTGGTTCAAATCCGTGAGGTCTTGGATGAATGGTTTAACCAAAGTTTTACTTTCCCATGTACAATGAGGGTAGTGACTTTTTGCTGCCTAGTATGTTGTGATAATGAAATGATGCTTAGCACAATGCCTGGCATGCCCTAAGTGTTCAGCAAATCAAGATTATTATTATTACATTGTGCTTCAACATTTAGAGAAGTTTCATAGACTTTATCTCATTTGATCTCCCAACCAAATCTGCCTGGTGGCAAGGCAGGCTATATTCAGATGCATTGTACAGGTAAGGAAAGATATTTGAAGAGGTCAACTGAGGTCCAAATGTCTTAACCAATCACACTTTCTGACCAACTGTTCTTCCTTCCAGTCTACAGGTATTTGGCTACCTGTTGCATTCATATTTCAGAATAAGTCTTTGAGTACAGGTCTGTCAGTCTAGAGGTGGCACTTTAATTGTAGTCTGGCATTCATTGGTTACGTCAACCTGGGTAAAATGTGGTCTTCCTGACCTCATTTTTCTTGTCTGTGAAGTGAAGGTTGGCAGCAGATAACCACTGAACCTTCTTCCAACCCTTCTTCTTTCTGCTTTAACTTAGAACAATTAATGGCAGCCCAGTGGCCTTTTTGGTTATGGTAAATTCAAAGTAAGAAAAGCTGCATTTTTTTTTTAAAGCCACTAAACTAACCACTGGTCTTCACTTTTTTCTTCTTCATGAAGCTATATGCATTTTGAGGGAACTAGAGGAAACGGGTGCTGCTTTTCAGCCACTACACTCGAATATTTAATTCTTTGGAAAAAAAAAAATCTAACCTTATAAGCTACTTATACAGGAGAGGAGTTAAAATGGAATGCTCTGGAAATGGAATCATAAGTTAAATGTTGTCACTGCATACCCAGTTTAAAGAAATTGAGTTGAACTTTCTTTGGTAATAAAGTGATAAATTCTTTGGTAATAGTAATAGAGCAAACAAACCTGGATTTTTTTTTCTTACAGAGCTGCATACACTTTCCTACTTTAATTTACAAAGTGTTCTGAGTTTCTTCAATGAAAGAATTTTGCATTAAACATTCCCAGAACACAGGCTGTTCAGGATTAGTTTGTGAACTCTTTTTAAGGTGCAGAGCTAATATGCACGGCTTTTCCCTAAGCACAGTGTGTACCCACTTTCAGGCTTATAGAAAACTGGGCTTGTCATTTTAATCAATTATGTAATAAAATGTCACAAAGTCAAAGACACTAAGGCAACATTGTCTCTTTTCCCTTTATTTACAAACCGACTGTTCACTTTTGTCTCCTCTTCTTGCCAGTATTCTAAGAAGTCTTCTTGTAACATATTCTTTCTCTCTGACTTGTTATACTCTCTACATAAGTAGTGATGTGACTTTTATCAAGGGACCATTTGATACTGCCAACTCCCTTTGCCAAGCTGACAAAAATGCAAATGGTTTGCAGAAGGTTTGGGCAATTTTCTGAAAATTGAAGCAATAGCTGAAAAGCAAATAGCTTTGTCTAAATCTCCCATTTGTAGCAGTTCATGATGCTGGGTTATTCTAAAGTTCATCAACTGTCTTTTTAGCTGAACATTGTAAAACAACACACATTCTCTTGTCACATGTGAAGTGTTACTTCTGAGACTCCAGGGCACTCTGGGTGATAGACTATATCTTCAGGAAAGGTTAGATTATGCTGTGGTAATAAGTACCCAAATCTCAGGGGCTTGCAACCACACAGAGCTACTTCTTGTTCGCAGGAGTTATTCACTGCTGTTCATCACCACTCTAAGAATGCAGGCTGGCAAAGCAGAAACTATCTAGAACATTCTTGGTCACATGGCATCATCATGACTCATGTTCTTCTGATACAAGGTAAGCACTATACTGAAAGAAGAATTGCCTGGCCATGGTATGGGTAAGGTAGGAGAGAAAAGAAAGGTCAGGAGCTCTAGGTGACTCAGGTAAGAGGCAAGGAGCTCTTTTATAGGAGAGGGGTGGATGGAGGAGTAATTAGAGTAGGGAAGGAAGATTACACAGGGGAAGGGTGAATATAGTGCAATGAGGTAGTAGTTGAAGATCACTGGAGAATTTCCAGACTCAGAAGTTGGGGAAATGGTATGATCAAGAACCTAAATGAAGAAGTCTGGAGAAGGAACAAGTTTATGCAATACTAGACGGGATATGTGGGATGGCATTTCAATATCCAGGTTGATATCAGTAGGTGCTGTGGTTCCTTTGGGGCACTGTCCCTTTGATCACTTGCATTTGGAAACACAGAATAAAAGTGCTGAGTGCCTCAAAGCAATGAGCTCTAAAAATAAACATGTCTTGCCTCTAAGGGCATGCTTTTGAGTACAAGAATACAATGTGATGTACATTCTTGTACAATGTAAAGTCTTCTTCAGACTTTAACTGGGGGACAGTAGCAGACCTTGAAATGGAGGTTAGCTTGTGGAATGTTTATTAGGGAGTGCTCTTGGGTCAAATACCTATGGAGTGAGGGAAAGGAAGCAGGATTGGGCAAGATGAGAAGCTGAGATGCAATACTCTACCAGGAAGGCCTCAGTCAGTGCTGCACAGAATCCTGGAGCTAGGAAGAGTCTGCTCCAAGTTGGGGTAAAGGGATAGGGCCATCAGTCAGGAGTACAGGCTGCCTTTGGAAGGAGGCATGGATTGACAAAGTAGTTTTCTTCAGCTGGAGCAACCTCTAAATAGGGCTGCCTGCTGAGAAAAATCTTCCAGAAACAGCCCAATAGTCAGGGGAGTGACTCTCATTCTCGAGTGGGGATCTGAGCAATGCATGACGACATCAACCCAAGTCTACTCCTTGCTATACTTTGATCCACTTCCTCTTATAGGTCCTTGGAGCAGCTCCTTCAGGCTTCCAATGTTTCCCTTCCTAGAGTAGGATCATCAGGTTTAGCAAACAAAAATGTAGAACTCCCAGTTAAATTTGAATTTCAGATAAACAATGAGTATTTTTCTTTAGTATGGATATGTTCTATGCAATATTACTAATATGCTTATAATAATAATAA
>NW_006441950.1:333348-336676 GCF_000325575.1 Pteropus alecto | reverse complement strand
AATAATAATAATAATAATAATAATAATAAAGCTTTGTTGTTTATCCAGAATTCAATTTTAAGTAGGCATCCTATATTTTATCCTGCAGAAAACTTAGAAAAAAAGGTTAGTGGGGCAAATTATAGCCTCATCACTGTGCTGGTCTTGGGGCCCCAATTGAAATTGATTAAGTGTATCTTTTCCTTTATTGTTTTCAGATCCCTTTACCCCTAGCCAAGCAACTCTGCTAGGCCAGTGGTTTACAAAGTGGCAGGACCTCAAACTTCCTCCTTGAGGGCTTTGAACTCCTGGTCATCATGCCCTTAATGGCCCAGGGTGCTGCACTTCCAATTACTATTTGCCACCAAAACTGCACAAGAGTACAAAAGAGGGGCCCAAATGAGTCACTCAGTCCTCCACTTATGTATACAGCAGTCCACATCTTCTGATGAGAGGGGTCAAGATGGTGACTTCTCATCTGCTAATTCCTGCCCAAGGAGCTTCCCAGATGGCTCCGTACCTTAGACCTCAGTGGGACTGTCACTATGTCTTCTAGAGGAGAGTGACCCTTTTAGAACCAGGACTTCTAACCTTGTAGGACCCAAGTTTGCAGAGATGAGAAGCACACATTTACCAAGTGGTCTCTGGGAGTGATGACAGTAGGGCTGCCTCTAATTCTATTGCTTGGCTCCCTGCCCTGTATGTTTCCAGCATCTCCTGGGGCCTTGCTGGCTGTTCAATCCTGTCTCTCTTATCTGCAGGTCACCCCCAACCTGCTGATGTGACACTTTTAGAACCTAGACCCAGAGGTGCCCTCCTGGATCTTGCTGGTACCTGCAGTTAAATATTGTGGGTCCTTCAGGGCACTGTCCCTTTGTTGCCTTCATGTACCCGGCACACCAACAGCCAGGCTATCTAGTAACTTGACTCTGGTTATTGGCCTAGTGACCACCCAGAAGGAGTGATGGGGCAGAGCCTGAAGGGCACATGTTATCCTGCAGAAGAGAATCCTCTGCATCTTTTCTGTATAAGGAGAGCACTAGCCCTCCATAAGAGAGAGGGCTACTTCTGCCAGCTCCAAGAATTCAGGAAAATCTGGCCACTCAAACCTTTCTGTAGCATGTTCAGCAGTCAGGGAATAAATTTTCCTTTCCTCAGTGTGATCTGGGCTGTGCCTCAGCTTGGGCCACCGGGATTGAGTGCAGTGTACTCTCCTCTGGACCTCAGTTTTCACTCACTTGTTCCTTTTAAATGTGATGTGTGAGGCCAGTTCCCCTCAGTCTGATGCAGGGGATGGCTACATTAGAGGTCATTGCACCTCTAAGTGAGATAACGAGTTGGTGGGAGTTTAGGGCCAGAGAAGACCACAAGCATCACTTACAGCACTGTAGCACTGTTGGAAATTTGCAAGAGGGTTTAATAGGAGAAGTGATATTTGAACAGAACTTTGATGGGAGAGCTGGACTTTTCCAGGCAGGACAGGGTGTAGGAACATTTCAAGTAGGGGAACCATGAGCAATAAATGACAAACAGGCCAAGGAACCCAAGGCCTGGTGTGGGAACTGGGAGTAGGTTGGCATGAACTGCAGTGCCCAAAGTGGGTAGAGGAAGAGCTGGTGGAGAAGAGTTCCTCTGGCCACCTGAGGAGGACTTGAAGAGGTATTTTAGAGTGGAAATTGTTGATTCCTCTTTTGCTCCACATTTTATATGTTATAACAGCCTTTTATACACAGAAGTTTAAATGCTTTACACATATTAACTGATTTTAGCAAGAGAGTCACCAAGTTTAAGTAAGATATTAGGAAATTCAAAGAACTCCTCTTTCAATTCCCGTCCATATATGTTTAGCTTTAAAAATCTGAACATATTTTATTTTCAATATTTTAAGACCGTTATTTATGAATGAAGTTGATTTGTCCTGTTTCAAAAGTATGAGAGGGCTACCAAGGCCAAGTCAGAAGTTTGATGTGGAATTCCTGCTTTGAATTCCTAAACTAGAAAAAAGATTGGCCTTTTAAGGGCCTTTTGATTTGGTCTGAAGGTTCCCTAAAGGAAGTGTGGCATGACACACGCCCACGAATCCACCAAGTCATCTAAGCCCAGATATTTTTCTTGGGACACAGAGGGTAAAATGAGGCCTCCCCCATCTGGTTTGGAAGCGGGGACTGTGCCCCAGACATGTTCTGAATGCAGATAAGAATTTGTGCCTTTTCTGAACTCATGAGCATAGCATGAGTTCTTCCCACTCAACGCTTGTCCACTAGTGGCAGCCAGTTGGCAACATTGAGCCTTGTTTCTGATACTTCAAAAAAGCTTTATGACATATTTGAAGATGGTTTTCTGAATCATATTTTATTTTAACTTAGTGGAGAAGTGGAGCAGCCATTATGATTCCAGTCTAGAGATGAACTCTTGATATTGAGGAGTTATTGGAGTTGCCTGATGTCAACAGAATGAGCTGGGCACTGAAGGCAGCCCTCAGCCACATGCCTTGCTGATGCCTTCAGCCCTCTGGCCTCTGACTTTTCACCCAGCCTTTCTGTGTGTTCCCACTAAGGACTGTCACCTCTTCCACCTCCACTTGCTCCCTTCCCCTCACTCAGAGTGGTCTTGAGGAAGTAAAGCCACGCAGACTTGGTCTAGCTTATATTGGTGTCGTCCAGCTTCAGACTGTAGGCTGGGCTTGTGCTCCGTCAGTGTTTTCTCCCTAACTCACTCCTCACAGTTCACAATACCACCGGGTTTTGCCCCACTTGCTTCTCACCCCCACCTCCCTTCATTATGGAGAAGATGAGGCATGAGATGAGACTGTCTGGGAATCTTCCCTTCCAGCCTCTCCTCCTATCTTAGAGGAGGTTTCTCTCTTCACTTGCAACTTCCTAATACGGCTGAATGAGTGAATAAGGGAATAACTGGAGGCACCAGCACCATGCATGTCCTGTCTCTTCAGCACCCATTGTGGTCAGGCCCACATGCTCAGTATGATTCGTGTTTTAGACTTTGGCTAGCCATTTCATCTCAAACCTTCAAAGCTCTGAAAGGGCGCATATGAGACAAACGAAGATACTCATGGCCCTGTGGAAATGAGCATTCATTGTGCTGGTGGTATTCAATTGAGGGGGACAGTCTGGACATTGCATAAGAATTTTTGGCATTCTTGAAAGGCATATGTTGTTATAAGTTGTTTTTCACTAGACTTGTTGGACAGCACCCGATAAGGGTACTTTAAGTCAACAGTAGAGGGTGTTAAGAGGATGATTCTGTTCGGAAATGTCTAAGACCTTCATTCAGCAAGATGTGAGTGCTCCTCTCTGCTGATCTCTGCTTTAGCTCTTTAGCTGTCCTTCTC
>NW_006441950.1:298677-332864 GCF_000325575.1 Pteropus alecto | reverse complement strand
CCCTTTTCCCCCAAGGACCTCTTCTGGGAAGGGCAATTCAGGCTGTCATCATACTCTTTCAGCAGATCCTGGGCACCAATCTCACAGAAGGCTCTCTCTCAGCAATTCTTGAACTAACCTGTGTTCTTCATCCACTTTAAACCAAAATTTCTGTTTTGAAACTCCCTTAAGAATTCCTTTTATTTTCTAAACATTGTGCCTTTTCTTTCAACGTTTTGCAAATATCATCATTCAAAGCCAGCAGGCAGTGAACAAATCCATGGATTTGTCTGTTTGTTTTTGCTCACTGAATTAGGTTCTCTTTTTTTGATTTGGTATTGTTTGTCAACTGTAAAAAGGAACCAACTTACATAGAAATAAGTCCTCAGAGGGGCTATGTTGTAAACATTTTAATTAAGCTTCCTTGGCAGACATTTTACCTTGAACAACCAGTGTGTCATTATAGTCCCTGACAATGGAGTCACAGTTCATAAATAAATTCTTACAGGTTGCACTTGGGCACATTTATCCTGGGTTAACAATATGGAACTTTTGAGAGGCATAAAGTGTTGCATTTTGCCAATTTGTGATTTATATAAACTTTTTGTTTTATAAATTAATATGCTGTCCCTTTTTTGGGTACATTTTACTATTTCTTGGCTTCTTTTTGTGGTGTCCGTAACAACTCCCCCTCCTCCAATACGTTGTCTGCCTCCATCTTTATAAATTAGAAATCAATTTTCCTCTTTTTTTCCTCATGGAATCTTCCTAATTCCTTCAGTGTTTCTTCCTTTTGAAAATTCAGTTCAGGGTCTACCAGCAAAGTTAAGTTCCAGGATGTGTTCATTTTGATTCTGCATTAAAACACTCACTGTTTAGCAGGCACTGTTTTTTGCATTAGCCTATTGAATAATTTTCCAAAAGAGTTTATTCTTGAAATATTGAATTATCCTACCCAGATCTTGGTAATTTTGGCCCTCTCTTTGTCATGGGTTTTGTAGGCACAAGGCTCCCTAGTCTTTTGTGATGAGGTTTCATGAAGTTTGCGAAGTCCTGCTCCCACTCCAACTTTTTAGCTCTTTCTGAGAGAAATTTCTGTTTACTTTTCTATCTGTCTGATTAAGGCAGATGTCTCAAAGTGCAACAGTATAACTACAGGAGGCACTTACTTTTCCAGGGGCTGCAAAACCAGTGGAGCACCAGGTCTCTTACATATAAGCAGGTGTCTACCTTATGTGATTTTGGGGCAATGAGAGTCCTGTGCACCCACTGCACTATCCCTTCCCTCTTTAAGGTGTCATAGGCTGTCCTCCTCATGTGGCAGTGGACATTCACTGTGTTTTTCCAAGCCCCCTCTTCTGGGGAGGCAGGGCTTTCTAAAGCAGAGTTTGAATTTGACAACAATCACAAGGCATTTCTCTTGCAGCAGCTTCAAGCTGGAATTACATCTTGAGTCTCAACAAAGCATGATTTTCTTCTGAGATTGAGATTCTGTGGTTTATTTCAGATAAGTAACTTCTGTGAGACACAGCATAAGGCACCACGGAAGACACAGGATGGCTACAACATTACGAAGTGGTGTCCAGTACAAAGGGACACCACAACTATAGGCCTGGACTGTATACACATCACTCACCCATGGGAGGAAACACAAAGAAGACAAAATGCAAAAGGGGAGGTACAATTGAGGGAACTAGAGAGAGCATTATAAAGATGGCATTTGACCTAAACCTTGAAGTCACAAGATTTCAATTTCTAGGCTAAGACCAAAATGGCCAAAGTCTTGAAATGTGACAGTGGGATATTGGTAAGAAAGTGTAGCCTGGCGTGAAGGTGGGGAGTCAGGGTAAAGGGGCTAGAAAAGAGGCTTGAAGCCCACCATGGAGACCATAGAGAGCCTTGAAACCAACAAAGGTACTTGTATTTTATTGATGGGACACTGGTTATTTAACACTTCTGTGATCCCAGAGATCGAAAATCAGTTGGTGGGTCAAGGAGTCTGCATTTCCATCAGATAGTGAGAAAATTTTGATTCAAAGGACCACATACTTTGAACAACACAGATGGGATAAAGGCAGGCAGTGGGGAGGGACATGAACAGTTTTGGAGTAGGAAGTGACACAACCCAACTCAAATTTTCAGAAGGCAACTTTGCAGTAAGTGCAACATGAATTGGAGGTGCAAGAGAATGCAGGTGGAAAGACAAGGTGCTTTCAGTGTGGCAAGGGCGGGGGCCACCTGGCGTGCTGAGAGCCAGGGACAAGACATGATGACAGAGGAATGATGTTTAAGATGGATGGTGGTAAATCTGACTTGGAAACTTGAGTTTGAGGTGCCAGAGGGACATTTGGTCTGATTGTCCTGTAAAAAGCACTTGGAATTTACATTGGAAACAACTTAGGTAGGGGAACAGGCTGGGTGTGCACATGTAAGATCCATTGGCAGACACAGAGGTAGCAGAAGATTCGTTAACTATCTTAGACACAGTGAATATTGTGGTTAACAGAGGCTTCTCTATTTGCCAGCCCCAAACTTGCAAAGTTGGGGGCAGGGGGAGGTCAGGAGGAACTAGGTTTCCTCTGACCATGGATGCTGATCACTTCCCTCCAAGAGGTTTCTTTCAGTATGGCTTTGGAGTGGCCCTGAGTGAGAAGGACCCAAAGTAACTTCCTTTAAGGCCTGCTGCAGGTTCCTTTGCCTTGTAAAGGAATATGGCCCTACACCATGCCTGTCAGAGCTCATCAGAGCAGACTAGCACTGAGAGCAGCCAGTGTGCAGGAGCAAGTGTGCAAAGGAGGGAAGAAATATTGGGAAGCTTCCTATGAATATGCCAACCTTTTGGAGGATTATTCTCTCAAACTGTTTTTGAAACATGAAGCTCTTCTCCACACTGGAGGAGGGAAGTCATTGGGCCATGCATTCAGTCAGCTGAGGTGGACTGTGAGGGAAGATAGCAATATCCACAAAAATGCCACTTTGGATCAGTGTTCGGTGGTAAGCTGCAGAGGGGCCAACTTAACATCTGGCTCGTGGCTTGCTAAGTGGGTCTTTCTTGACTGATTCCTTATTTTTTACTATAACCCAGTGGAGTAGTGAAGCAGGCATTATGATTTTATTTTAGAGATGAACATATTGAAATTGAGGGGTTTCTTAGAGGTATCTGATATCTACAGAACAAGCTGGGCAGTGAGAACAGCCCTCAGCCACAGAGTATATTATAAAATGAGCTCAATATGATCAATATTGAAAAAACATGTTCAGCCTCATAAATAACCGCTCTATCTGGAAGGCTCTTTGCCTTCCATGCTCGCTCCCTGCTTTCTTTTAGGCCTTTACTCAAAGACCACCATTCAGGGGAACCCTCCTTGCCTCAGACACTCACACATTTACATTTGTCTTAATCTTCCACATAGCACTTCTTAGCTCTTCATAGTCTACTTCTGTTGTACTTTTTGGCATTGTTGATGGCTCATTTCTGCTCACGAAAGCGTGAGCCCCATGAGAGCAGGGGCTTTGATGCTCTTGCTTACTGCATCGCCAATACCTAGAATCGCATCTGCACATATTAGATGCTCAATAAATATTTTTCGAATAAATGAATAAATGAGTGAATGAACATTAAAAAGAGAAAGCAAATTCACACCCATTTAAATGAGACCACATGAGACAACCGTGTGGGTGAAATGAACATATTCCTTCTAGAAAGCAGTTAGACACTCTTCTTCTTCAAAATGTTAATCTCAGCATTTGTTATTGTAAAACTCGCAATTAATTTAAATATTTGATCTTTGAGGAATAATTAAATAACATTGATACATTCACACAGTTGGAAAATTATATTTATGGAAATTTTTGTTAATTGGGGGAAAATGCTTATGACATGAATTTAAGGGAAAAGATCAGGATGCAAAACTGCATGCATGATATGATCTTAACTAAGTAAAGCATGCAAGAGTTAGGGAAAACCCCAGTGATTGTGGTGAGGTCACACATTATTTATAAAAATGTTCTTATCTTCATTTGCTTTCTGCAGTTTATACTTTTTTAAGGATAAAATAATAATCAAACCATAAAAATATTTTCTTAACAGAAAATTAGCACACATTAAGATTGACTCATGTTGATTTATGTCAACTACTACGACAATATCTCCTTACCTTCACTTTTACTCAATTTCTTTTTCTATACAAGCCCTCCATTCTCTTCCTTCTTACTTTAAAATCTATTCTTTAAATATGTCTTTAATGCAAGTTCTCATGTTTTCACATAGTGTCTTTTTCTGGATTGCTTGAAATCTGAAGCTCTTGACAGGGAAACACAGAACTCCATTGTTAAAAGTCAAAGATGATATTCTGGGCTAGGTATTTCAGGGAAATACAAAGATATACTAGAGCATGGTTCCTGCCTTCAATAAATTTTCAGTTGAGTGGCTCTAGTTTTCTGGTCTTTCCCTTAGAGGAACTACTTTTATTAAAACCACCAAAGACATTCTTCTGGCAAAAATCCAATGGCCTCATTCCTTTTCAGAGCCTCTGGGCCTCTCAGCTCTTCTCCTGAGGCTGAGCAGCTCCCTTCTCCATGACATCCTTCCTTGTGTAGTCTTCAGAGACATTCTGTACACTTAATCATAGCTTTCATGATCTGCTGTACATCTAACTAAACTCTTTCCTTCATCTCAGAATGCCCAGGCCTTACAATGCTCTTGAATCAACCCTGATTATCTGACCAAATACTTCAGAGATATTTATCTTCATGACACCAATTAGCTCATAACCTTGGGTCTAGTGGCCTATGTTGCTTTCTTCAATCAAAAACAAAACAAAACAAACAAACAAACAAACAAACAAAAAACTAACCTCATTACTGCCTCTCACCTGTACCATATATACCTCCATCTCCTAATAATTCAAATCCTCTGTCTTTATCAGAAAAAAAAGGCACTTCTCTCTCTGTCACAACGTACTCTCTTTGCAGCCCTAATTCAACTATCCGACCACAGCTTTCAACTTTTTGGACTGATCTTCTCTGTCCCACTCACCTTTAATGGGCTGTCCCTTTTATTAGCATAAGGTTATATCTCAGAATCTGTGTAATATCTATGGGCGTGGTTTCAAAAATAAAGAAATTATTTATTTTGAAATCACTTTATTGAGGTATTGTGACTGACATGTAAAAAATGGTACATATTTAACATGCATGACTTGAGTTTGGAAATAAGTACACATCTTCAAAACTATCACCATTATCAGGGCTGTAAACATATCTATCCAAATCCCCTCTTATCTCTTTTATTATTTTTTGTAGCAAAGACACTTAACATAAGATCTATCCTTTTAGCAAAATTTAAGTATGCAATACAGTATTGTTAGCTATAGGCACTATGTTGTATAGTGGATCTCCAGAACTTATTCATCCTGCATAACTAAAATTTTGTTCCCTTTGACCATCACTTCCCTCTTTCTTTCTACCTCTCAACCCCTGGCAATCACCATTCTACTCTCTGCTTTGATGAGTTTGACTATTTTAGATTCTACATATAAATAAGATCCTGCAGTATTTTTCTTTCTGTATCTGGCTTATTTCACTTATCATAATGTCCCCCAGGTCCAGCCATGCTGTCACAAATGGCAGAATTTCATTATTTTTTTTGAGGCTGAATAATATTGCATTGTATGTATATACCACATTTTCTTTATCTAAAATCATAGGCATAATTTTAGTCTTTAATTTGTGTATTTCTTTTGTAATAGCCTATTTCCCCCTAATAAGTTCTAAGGGCAAAGAACACATTTTTAATTTCTTTATTACTTTTCACAGGACTTAAATTAATGCTCTGTACAAAGATAGGCAAAATAAAGTAGAATATTATGGCAATTTTTCAAATAAGGCTAATTTTTTTAACCTGCTATTGAAAAAAAAATTAAAAATTTGAGTTTGCATCATTCTAACACATCTACATTGGCCAAATTCGGATGCTTATTTTCTCATACTTCATTTTATCCCTACTGAGACCTCAGAGACACATTTTACTTGACTCTCAAGCTTTCCAGATGATACACAACTTCTGCCAGGGTTTAAGAGCATCTCTTTATCCCAATCTTGTCTTTTTGTTTTTTAGGAAAGTAGATCACTAGAATTTTTTTATTTTTATTTTTTGATGGTTCCTCAGTCTTTCCTTGTCTTTCATGCCCTTGACAATTTTAATAGTTGCTTTGTAGAATGTCTCAAAATTCAGATTTGTCTAATATTTCCTCATTATTGATTACATTTAAGTGATGCATTTTTAGCAGGAATTCCACAGAAATGATACTGTATCCTCTCCTTTGATAGGTCTTCTTCCTGATGATGTTACCTTAATTACTTGGTTAAGGTGGCTGCAGAGTTTCTCCACTATAAAGTTATTATTTTTCTCTTTCTAATTGAACATTCTCTTGGGGGAAGATAAATTGGGACTATGAAAATATCGTGTTTCTTCTCAAAGCTTAGCCCAGTAATTTTTGTATCCAACACGGATCTTGCCTATAATCAATAGATTATTACTGAACTGTTTGCCTACTGGTGATTTTGTGTTTTATTTATTCTTTCTACCTTTGTTAACTTAAATTATTCTGTAAGGAAGAGCTGCCCATCTCTGCCATTTATTTATTTAATTGTTTATTTACATCACTATGAACTCATGGATATTTATTTTATTCTGTAGATTAGAATCCAATTCTTCTAATTTCTGGATTAGAATCCATTAATTTTGTTGATCAAAAAATTATTCCAGTTATAGACATTGGGAGCTCCTTCATGTTGGCTCTGTGTCCTCTTGGTGTGTTCCTTTCTTTTTCAAACACTTTCCTATTCTCTGGCCCCACAAGTCTCAAGCTCACCTTGTATTTTTCCTGCTTCAACCCTGAAAGCAACTGCTTCTCCGTGAAATCCAACCCCACATTTTTGAATCTCTGTCTCACAATCACAATTGCATTTCAATCACCACCTTCCGGTGGAGATGTTGACCCCAGGAGAGCAGAGACCTTGCATATCTAGTCATTACTATTTGCACAGCACCCAAAATAGCACCTGACACAGCTTAAGAGCTTGCCAGGTGTTCTTAGAGGAACAAGCAGAGATCGGCTCACTCCTTTCTCCTTTGGTGACTTCTTTTTTGCATTGAAGCAATTCCAGCTTCTGCCAGTCTGGGGAGGCTGAAACTGGGAAGGTGAGAATGGGTGCTTGTTCTTGTAGAAAGTGCACAGGAGAGAGTGCAGGATGCATCAAGGAACTGAAAGAAGAGTACAGGCTGAATGCTGGTGGGGCACATGGCTGGAGGAAGGCTAAGTGAACCCAGACAGTGCCAAGGTATTGCAAGTCAGGTTAAGGAACTCAGACATTATTTTAAGGGTAATTGAAGACATCAGTGGTTTTAAACAGAACTGTTTTTTAGGAATACATCACATCACATCAAGGCCAGTGTGATTGAGCATTAGAGATATTCAGAGCATTGGAGATATTCAATAAAGGGTGGCTGCTGCTGCCACCATGCTGTCACCTCTGTTGCTACTGCTGCTACTACTACCACTGCTACTACTACTGCTAAAGCTACTCCTCTTCCTCCTCCTCCTCTTACTCCTATTGTTGCTGCTACTACCACTCCCACTGCTCCTACTGTTACTATTATTGCCACCTCTGTTACAACTGCTACCACTACTACTACTGTCATTGCTAATATTACTACTGCCACTGCTATTATTACTACTGCAACTTTTACTATTACTATTGCAACTGCTTCTATTGCTTCTACTACTATCACGTCTACTTCTACTACTGCTACAGCTACAGTTACTTCTAGTAGCATTGCTACTACTGCCACTGCCGCTACTACTGCCACTGTTACTATTGCTTCAATCACTTCTACTTCTACTACTGCTATCATTGCTACTACTATTGCTGCTACTACTGATACGATTACTGTTGCTATTGCTACCTCTACTACTACTGCTACTGTGACTAGTATTAGTTCTATATCTTCATCCCTATTTGGGAAGCTATAGCCAAAGTTCTCTTTTTAGTGAACACTTTGCATTTCTGAAGGCCCCCAAATTGGATACTAGACACTCCATAACTCACTCTGTTAATTTATAGGAAAGTTGTTCAGACTTAATGGGGTGTATTGTGTAGGAGCTGAAGAGTTTGTCTGAGGTCATCTGAGACAAGAAAGAGCTCCATTCTGGAGAAGACAGGCCTAGACCTGCAGCTGGCCATGAGGTCATGGACTCCATCTGAATGTTTATTACATGCCACCATGTCAGTCTTTGGTTCATGTAAAGGTGATTTCAATCTAAATACCTTTGTTCCTTCAATAACCCTACATCAAGTACCCACCATCTGTCAAGCACTAGTCTAGGGGCTGAGATACAGAAGTACATGGTATTTACATTCTTAATGAGCAGAGCATAAAACAAAACAATGCATCAGAATGTCTGTTTCTATTTGTTTTCTTCTAAAATTAAAAAAATAAGCTGATCTCAGCCTAGAGAGTGACAATGGCCCCTCTTCCGCCATCCAGAAGGCCATCACATTCCATGATTCATGAAGAAGGGTCATAATGGTGACCGCCACAGCGTGCTGTAGGAGCCTCCTTAAGTGAATTTAGTGTTAAGAAGACAACCCCAAAAAACTATTGGTAAAGAAAGTGTGGATGAAAGATAGTAACAAAGAGCAAGCAAAAAGAAAATGTTCAAGCTCGTTCTCCTCTTCTAAATACAAGCACTTTGTCAGCTGACTTTCCAGATTAAAAACATGCAGTACTGCTAATCTGACAGATCTGAAAAGAAATCAGCCCCCTAAATTTGAGATTCTCATACTGACTATTTGAAATATAGATGTTATATACTGAATGTTTACTTCCTTACAAAATTCATATGTTGAAATCCTAAAGCCCAATTTGATGGCATTAGGAAGTGGGGCCTTTGGAAGGTGATTAGGTCGTGAGGGAAGAGTCCTCATGAATGGGATTAGTTCTCTTATGAAACAGATCCCAGAGAGCTCTCTCGCCCTTCCACCAGGTGAGGTTGCAAAGAAAATAATAGTTGTTTATGAACCAAAAGAGGATCCTTATCAGACACCTAACCTGCTGGTGCCTTGATCATGGACTTCCAGCCTTCAGAACTGTAAGAAATAAATGTTTGTTGTTTAAGATATACAGTTAGTCATAGTTTGTTACAGTAGCCCCATCAAATTACTACAATGGAATTTCACCCTCTCTCATTAACATTGAACCTCATACTAGACATGTTTTACCCTAAGATATTAGCTAATGCTATCAACCCTATCTCAGGGGAAGAAAGGTGTGAATTTGAGTTTTTCTCCATTAGCAGAGATGCATTGTGTAAAAGTACACAGGCTTAGATTCACCCATACTGCACACTCACTGAATGAATTAGTCATTGGATAATACTTATACCAGGCAGCAATATTGAAAGCTAGAGGTGCTGAGATGAGTAAGACACCATCTTTGGCTTTAAGGAGTTCTCACACATTCACACACGTGCACACACAATACACATACAATGTATAACACAGTGTGAGATGTGACGTACAAAAAAGAATTCTACAGGATGAATTTCTGTGGGTGCAAAAAATGATGTGTGTCGGAGAATAGGGAGAGTTCTGGGACAAGGAGCTAAGTCCTGGAGGAGAGGGAGCTCAGCAGTCTTCCTATGAGACAGGCTCCTCCTATGACAGAATGGCAGGCCATACTGAGGAGTCAGCTTATGCAGAAACAAGGAAGCCCTAGGGCACATGACATACTGAAGGGACAGCAAAATATCCCAGGAGAGAAGCTGGCATACCAGAGGCTATTGGGAAGGGCACATGTTACAGCCACCAGGTTCTGCCAAATTGTTTCACACACATTCCATTGCCCCTGGGCCACACAGCCTCTCCTAAGGAGCTGAAGGATTGTAACAAGTGCCAAACAAATCTTCCAAAAAATTTCCCACAGACCTTGTGGTTTCCAAGGGAACCTCACTGTCCTGGGCAGTAGGAGAATGCTACAAATTCTGTATGAATGTGACTGGCTTTGTGGGAAGTCAACTAAACTGCAGTCTCTCACCCTACTCCTATCCCATACCTTCCCCAGAGGCTACCATGGCTGTGATTTGGGCCTATAATCTTTCTACCTATTTCTAACTTTTATATGTGTATCGTGAATAATAAGATATTTTTGCTTGTTTTTAAAGGTTATAGAAATTATATTTGTAATGTTCTATATCTTTTATAGAAAAGTAAACATGACAAAAAATTAAACTATCAATTCTTATAGTGGGAAACTGGCTATTCGCTATGTTATATTTTGTATGCTTTGCATTGCAGTTTTCAAAAAGCTAATAAAGACTGGGACCTCAGGTGGCTGACAGCCCTGATCCTCAGCCTACTCCATTCACAGTTTAGAATCCAGAACTTTTTCTCATCAGCTTCTTTGGGTCAGGGGAGGAGGCTACATAAGGGCTTACTAAGGGCAGGGCAAGCGCTTATTCTGAAGCTGGCATGTGGTCCTGCCCACACAGTGCAAGTCACAGGAGGCCCAGGACCTGTGCTCTCTGGATTCTTGTTTGCTCCAGGGACAGAACAGGAATTTGTTGGGGCATTTCAGCCTCAGACCCCACAGCGCCTGTGCTCTCACACAGTATGGAATAAAGTCAAGAACATGCCTTCAAGGCCTGGCCATATTCAGTTGGAGTCCTGGCTGCACCATTTCTAACTATGTGACCCTGAGCAAGTTTTCCAACAGTCTGAGAATGGAAATATTAGTACTAACCTGATGCTGAATAACATGAGGTTTGTTAAAACCTTAGGTAAGTGGTCTGGGATGGAGGAGGTAGCTGGTGCCTTCTCTAGTGATCATCCTGTTTTCTGTGATGGAGCAAAAATGAAATAGATTTTCTTTCTTTTTAGAACCAATGGAAAGTACATCTTCTTCCTAACAACAATATTATGAGGGTTAAAAATAAACTCTTGTTGGGGTGGATCCATAGTGTAGTGGTTAGCACGTCTGCTTTACATGCAGAAGGTCCTGGGTTCATGCCCCAGGTGTGGGAGGAGACGCCCTGCCTTCAGAGATCCAGTTCTTAAGGGGAAACAGCAACATCCATAGGTCAGGGGTAGAAGTGGTGTGTGTTTGTGGGGTGGGGGGGCGGTGGGGAGAATTAAAAGAGGAGAAAAAAATATAAAATAAACTCTTGTCAAAATGCTTTGTGCTCTTTGGTAGAAGGGATGTTTTATAAATACAAATACAAAAAAGTATGTCCTCTCAGTTTGAGGTTCGGGAAGCCAGAGTCTGCCAAGTGTTGGACAACTTGATGGTATTTCGCCATTTAGAATTGACATCACTTTTCTCCAGTGGTTGCACTTTAGGTAATTGCATGTCTTTAAAGATTACAAGATAAACATTTCCTGAATGTCATTTTAAAAAGAATAATAATTGAAATCTTCTCATTTACAAAATAAAATATCTCCATTGAAGACTTAAGAATGAGAAAGAGGTCACACAAGTCAGGCTTGAGAAGTGGAAGGAGGTATTGGGGCCAGGGATGACTATCAAAATGTGGCCAAACTCTGTACAGGGCACACAGGTTTGTTGGTAAAGGTCTGAAAGGTAACCATTTCCTACTGAAGTAAAAGATTCTTGTTCCCAGAATTTTTTTTTAGGTCTCCATTGGTGACAAACATTCCCTAGGGAGACAGAGTACCATCCTAATGGAAGAACAGACACATTCTTAAGAGGAAAAGTAAGAACAACAAAGAACATAGTACTCCTTTCTGAGATTCTTAGAGTTTCATCCATTAATCAATTCTGGAGAGAGAAGATGAACACAAAGATAATTCTCAGAACACTTCCCTTCTCTCTACCACCTCCCACTATTGAAAATCAAAATACTTAGCCTTAGAATAGTTTTTTTTTTTTAAAGTGAGAGTGAAGAAGCCTTCATTTATATCATCTTCTTTTAATTACCTTTGTGTGGGGTGAGGTGGGAAGGGAGAGCGAGAGAGAGAGAGAAACAGACAGACACACTAAGATTTGTCATATTTCTGAGCTTTAAATTCAGGTAGGGCATTTGATCACCAAGCTGAATCTTCTTTGAACAGTAATAAAATGAGTCAGAACACTTCTATATGGAGTTATTATATCTTTTTTTTTTTTTACAGACTTTATTTTTTGGAGCAGTTTTAGGTTCACAATAAAGTCGAAAGGAAAATACAGAGATTTCCCATATATCTTCTGCCCCCATCCCACAACATAGCCTCTTCCCCATGAACATCCCCCACCAGAGAGGTACACTTATTGCATCAGAATATACATTGACACATCATTATCACCCGAAATCTATAGTTTACGTTAGTGTTCACTCTTGGTGTTGTAAATTCTATGGGTTTGTAAAAGAGTAAATGACACATATCCATCATTATAATATACAGAATATTTTCACTGCTTCAATGCTCTGCCTATTCACTTACTCCTACTCTTCACCCCTACAAGCACTGACTTTTTTATTTTAGAAATTATAGCTTTTTAACTGCAAGATTTTCTTATAGACTGCTTCTCTCTTTGGAATTTAGATTTAGAGAAAACTTTGTTTCAATCCAGGCTATACTATATACTAGCTGTTTGGCTCTGAGAAAGTTATTTAATCCTGATCATGTGTTCTCAACTGTAACACAGACACATAATATCTATCTGTCAGTGATAAAAAAAACTGTGTACAAAGTGCCTATGGTAATTCTGAGGAATTTGTATATGCATGTGTGTCTGTGCACACATGGATGTGTATGCATGTATTGAATGTATTATATGTTCATGTGTGTGCATACATACATGTCATGTGTGCATGTGGGTCATATGCACACATTGTATGTGCAGGTATGGCTGTGTGTACATGTCTGTGTGTTATGCATGCATGTTGCATATGTGCACACACACATGTGTGTATGTATATATTTTGCCCTCAGTTTACTTCCACCACATATTCCACCACATATTAGTGTAAACAGGAAGTGCTATGCTAAAGGACATTAAAATGCAGAATAGTTGCCAGGAGATCCCATTCTGCCCCCTCTGTCCTCCCAATCAGCACACCTACCCGAGGTCCTCCACTTCCTTGCTTTTCTTCATATTTGCCCCAAGTCTCAAAGAGCTGAGGCAGAGGAAAGGAACAGAAGAAAGGTCAGAGCAAGAAGTTGCCTGGAGCAGTTGAAACCCACTGTTTGTCAAATTCTCAAAGGTACCTTCTGCTAAGTATGGTTTTTTGATTCACATCACATCAGTCTCTTCTTAGTTATTAATTTCCAAACAGTGTTTTGTTTCTAATTCATCATCATATAAAGCTCAGAAGAACTAAGAGATAAACTTTCACTTCTTAGCATCTCACCCACTCCAGAGAAAAAATTGAGCAGTCAGGGAATCTCTAGTCTCATTTAAAAGAAACTATTTTAATTCTGGCTGATTTCTTCTTATTCAACCCAAGAGGGGTTTTATGCTGCACCATATGCTAGGTGATAAGAACTTTAGTTTTGAATTTTTAGATGTTTTCTTTTAATCTCTGCCTCAAATAAACTTTATTCATTAATATTAACAATAACATAGTAGATTCAAAATTCTAAAGCTGAACTGGCAAAATATAACTAGAATGCATAATATTGGTCCTCACACCACAAAGTTTATGGTGTAATTTGTTGCTAAATAAATTTAATGTAATTTATTAAATGCCTTTATTATAAGGCTCTCAGTGGTTCCTGCAGCTTCCTGTAAACTTAAGCTGTAAGATCCAACACTGTTGGCTACTTTTCTTTTGCTAATTTTTCAAAACCAGATAGTATTGAGATATTAATCAGGAAACAAGAATTATATACATTTTTTTCCCCTCACCTTTTTCTCTGGTGGACAGTGCAACTTGCTGAATAATATTTTAGGAGATTCCACAATTTTCCCAAATGTTAAAAAAAATCAGTTTCACAAATGAGTTCATATTTTAAACATACATAAAATTAGACAAATAGAACCCCGATGCAATGACATGCAATACATCAAAGGGAAGACTTCTATCATGAGGATAAGTAGAAACTCAGTAAAGTCTAACCCAGAGGGTCTCAATTTCAGTACCATTCACATTTGGACCACATATTTTTTGTTGTGGGGGCTGTTCTGTACATTGTAGAATGTTTAGCAGTTATCATTGGACTCTACCTACTAGATGCCAGTAGCAATTTTCATCCCAGTCGTGTGACAATCCAAAATGCCTCCAGATATCCAACTAATCGGCTCCAGTAGAGAACCACTGGTCCAACTCATTAGTGATTAGCCCTTAACTCCAATATTAAAAGCAAACAAGGCTATTCAACGAAAAGAAAAGAAACACCAATACATGCTACACCATGGATGAATCTCAATAACTTTATGATAGGTGAAGAAAGCCAGACACAAAAGACTATATCTATATACCGTATGATTCCATTTATATGAAATGTCAAACAGAGGCAAATCTACAGAGACAGAAGTAGATCACTGCTTGTCAGTGATGAGGTAGGAATGGGGATTAACTGTAAATAGGCATAAGGAAATCCTAGTGGGGTGATGAAAATGTTCTGAATTTGGATTATGGTGACAGCTGCATGACTTGGTAGGTGTCCTAAAAATCACTGAAGTGTACTTTACGTGGGTGAACTTTATGGTATGCAAATTTGACCTCAATAAAACTGTTTTTAAAAAACACATAAAAAATAGGAGAGTGAAATGTATTGCAGAAGCAGAGAATTAAGATGAGAGGAATACCTAATCCCAGTGATTTTCTTTACCTATGAGAAGTAGTCTCCTAAAAACAGAGAGATCACATTCCCCACATTCTATCAACCAAATGACCGTTAGAGCAAGCCCACAATATTTTTGCTGTCCAGACAGCTGCAACGTCTGTTAGCACCTGATGCAATTCAACGGGCTGTTTAATTACTTCTAGTATGTATCTCTCAATGGAAAATAATGTGTATGCATGGTCACCCATGTTCAACATAGCCAGAAAGAAGCTAGAATGTAAGACATAGTATGTTTTCTTTCAGTATATGAAATAATTCACATTCATGATGAAACATGCCTAATGTCACATGGTATGTGAAGGTGGAAAAAGGTTTGAAACCATTCGGAATATCCCATTGCGCACTCAAACCTCTGCCATAGTAAACAAACAAAGAAACAATAAAACTTTCCTTTGGTGTGCATTAAATAACAGCTGTTGCTGCTATTCAAAGAAATTCTGGGGACTCTCTTATTGTAAAAGAGACAGCACATGTCTTCTTGGAAAATGTTCAGCTGCTGTTAATTTACTGTAAAAAATATTTTCTATATTCACTCTTAGAGGCCTAGTCACTTTCAGGGAGTTCATGACATTTTGGGGCATGTTAGCAAGTAGGGTGAAGCTTTCCCTGGTCAAGTTATAAACACTAACTTGGCTGAATACACAAGTCAGATAGCACTTGAAATTTCTAGAATCTTTGCTCTGAAGAAGTTAAGAAAGAGGAGAAATAGGTTAGAAATTGGGGCTTTTGGGTTATGCCATGACCTCAATCCGGTGAAGTTTTGGGCAAAGGAAGGCACTGATAGTAAATTTACCGCCCTCCTTGCCTTTTACTGGAAACTGTGGAGACATGGAAGAGAAGAGATAATGTCAATAATTTAGATTTTCCCCTAAGGCCACACACAAAAAGTACTTTTTTCTCTTAACAACTACATCTGATATGTTATAGAACATTGAAATTCTGAGAAATTCTGTCCCAATTTTAAGGCCTAGTAAACTGAAGCCTGAAGAAATCACACTGGACTTGAGCAAGAGGGCAGCCAGGAAGGTGATACACTCAATAATGCTTACCAAAATGTCAGGAAAAATAATAAATAATTCAGATAAGACCCAACTTGCAAAATGGGGGCTGAGAGCAGGAAGGATGCTGATTAAATCCCTACAGTTTCCTAGAAATTATCATGTAGAGTATTCTCTTTAATTTTCTGCTGGTCAAATATGACTACAGGCATTGAAAAATCATCAGGACAACAGTATTTGTTCCACGCATATTCTGTGAAATGTACACATCATAATTTTACAGTGACATTTTGCTGAGCAGGATTCAGTCATCAATCACATTTTAAAAGTAAGCATCTCCTAAAATATGGAAATAAGTAAAAGGTGACATTACTAGAGAGGATCTAAAGTTTTTCATTGTTGTTTCATTCGTTTGTTTTTTTGTTTGTTCGTTTTTTTTTTTTTTTTTTGCCTTAAGTGTTGCCTACCTCTTTTTGGCAAATAAATAAATGTAAGCTTCAGAACTAATTTTGAAAAGTTTTCTTCCCACATGTTGACAGCTATCAAGCTTCATGATCAGGTTGAGAACCATACAGCTGAGACAAAATCCTTGCTACCTAAGTGGTGCACATTAGGCTATTTTCCAAAATACCAAGTTGTCTTTTATTTCCAAAGAACATTATGGTTTTCTGTTTCTAATCTTTGAGTTTTAAATTTATAGAAACAAGAATGGAGAAGGGTACTGATTCTGTCTTGACTATCTAAGAAAGCCAGAGCTCTTTTCATCGTTATCCTTAATCGTTGTCATTTCACTCATTGTCTCTTTAGAAAAGTTGTCATAACTACTCTTCAGTTGCCCCATTGCTTCTAGTGCTATTCAAACTTTTCTCTGGAAAAAGTCAATTCTTTTCCATAGACTTAAGAGTTTTGCTTGTTGCTTGGTTGGTTGGTTGGTTGGTTTGTCTTAAGTTTTGAGGTAAAGCAATTCTAAACTCTGGGCAAGAGAAGATTATGGTGCTAAAAGTATATTAACTGACACCTGATGATTTAGTATAAGACTGAATATCTGTCATTGGTCCAGAACTGTGTTCTTAGAATGCACAACTCAGCACTCAACCTGTTCAAGTATAGACAGAGCATCCCTTTGCTCTGCCTCACAGACTCCCAGTAGTGCATGGACACGCCTTCCATTTGGACACTTGTTTCTGTACAATCTGTCCTGATCCAGATAAAATTCCCTCCTCCCTGTTTGCTCAGTTCTTGGGCCACCCACCTCATTCCCTCTCTTGTGAAGCTTCTGCCTTGCCTCTTGCTTCTTTCTGTACCTTTGTTTTTCTTGGTTCTTCTAACTTGTTTTTTCTTAGTTCTTCTAGCAGTGTCCCTCCTAGACAGACACCCATCTCTATCTGCTGTCTCTCCAAATCTAGATGCAACTCACTGGCATGTTGAGACTTCTTCAGTGAATCTCAGACACAACCAATTCAAGTCTGTAAGACTCAGAGACAATTTCAGATTCAAAATCCTCAAGGAAGGCGATTTTCTTGCATAAATGTATTATGTGAAGACAGCAGTCTCTCCTAGACTAGTTAAATGTGGCCTCTTCTACTGTTTATTTCTGCTCTATTAATTCTTAAATTAATCCACTGAGAACCAGCTATGTCAAATGATAAAGTTGTCTCCACCTTTGTTTCTAAATTGTTTTGGCCGATTATCTTTGTTTTGCTCACATGATGAATTTATTGTTCATTGGTTCCAACATGGTGTAGTGCAAAGAGTGCTGGACTAAAAATCAGATCTGAGTTTAGATCTGGTTCTGCTAGTTAGCAGCTAAATGTGAGTGCTAGTGATTCCATAGTTTTGATGGGAAAATGAGTTAATATATATGAAAGTGCTCTGCAGTGGAAAGCACTTGATAAGGCATTATAGAATTGACCAAGTAAAAGTAATTTTCTTAATTCCATTGTAGACATTTTATTTTGGGGGGTAAATAAATGTTCATAATCTTAGAGAAAGAAGTTGTTGGGCAGAAAAATCTAGAGAGTCTGGTCTTTCTGCCAAGAAACCTGAAGAAAAGATATTGTAAAATAAAATAGATGTATGTATCTGAATACTGTTTGTGAACTGCAGTACTCCAAGCATACTTCAGATCTGAATCAGGAGTCTTCATGGGGGTCTTTGCCATCAGCGTGTTGGCTTAGGACTCATCACTCAACCTATCAGATAGTAAGTACATAGATCTGAGTAAAAGGTAACAAGAATAAGGTCAACAATATTGCAAGAAATATCTAATGATTTAAAAATCCGAGCCTCAAGAAGGTAGGTAAAATTAGAAAAGTGTGAATGAGCTCTGGTTGGGGCTGCAAAAGCCATTCACAGAAGGAAACTCTGGAGTAGGCCTTTCATCTACACCCAAAGGCAGCCCCTAATCCTCTTATTGGCCAAGTGGGCTCAGCTGGGTAGGAGTTTGGCCCATTGCTGAGTGCACAGTGGAGTCACCGATAATTTGATTGATAGACTTAAACACAGAAAAAAGAAAGAAACATGTCAACACAACTTTTTTAGCTAAAGACGTAAAACAAAACAAGATTAGTATGCTAGTGAGAAGGAATTGGTAAAAGAAAGTTTAAGAGGCCAAGATTAAATTCCCCAAACATTTGGCTTTTATATATTTAAGAAAGACTCAGAAACAAATAATGTCAGCACATAAGGAAGACTATGAAGCTCCAGGTGGGTTAAACCAGTTCCTGCCCATTTCATAATATGCTCAGATTTCTACAGTTCCCAGTGTGCTAACTGTATGGAGGCAAAGAAGGTCCCAAGCACCTTGCTAAAAATTGGGTGGGTGAGTAGGAAAGACACAATGAGCAGATGGGCTTTTGCTCACTGTTAGATGGCTTGGCCAACTCTCACTGAATTCACAAGTAAAGATGGGGAACATGTGACTCCAAGAACACATACTTGTGAGGAAACAGGAGGAAAGTTGTGAGTGAATAGCACTGATCTTCATGCTTTGGGGTTATAAGCTGCAGGGCAAAGATGGAGCTAGGGATCTTGAGGGGGGGCCCTTCAGAAATGCTTGCTGGCTTGAGGGGTACAGTGACAGCCTGAATAAAGCAAGGCAACTGAAAGTCTCCATGCAAAGCAGGGAGGAGCCCAGAGCACCACATGGCCAATGATTTCACGAGAATTCCTGGTAGAATAGGATGTAAGCATCAACTGTGCTCTAGGTCTTGCCCTCCAGAAGCCGAGGGTCCATTGGCAGAGGCTTGCAGCCCTATGTTAGAGAAATGCACTAGGTAATTTCAGCACAGAGGAATGATGTGTTTTATCCTGAAAGTTATCAAAAATTCACAAATATTTAAGTATGTCCCACCACCAAATAGAAATACACTGTAATTTCCACAATAGAGGAAATAGTCTTAAATAGAATGTAGATAGAATTATAATTCTGAATCTCTGGAAAGTACTAGAGGAGTTGGCATTTTAAAGACACACTTTAAATTGGGAATTGTTTGACAAAGGGAAAGGGGAAACTTCAGCCATCATTCACCTATTGTGAAATGTAGATTTTCTTATACTGAGCCTCTTAATAGAAGAGATACCACAGGAGAACACAGTAAATGAAAAATAAAATAACTTTCTCATCAGAACCCTAGAAAATAATCACAGTAATCTTCAATTATCTCTGAAGAAAGAACCAGAAAAAAAATGAAAATAATATGTGAAAAGTTAGAGAATTTTCATTATCTTTTAACTTCTGTCTCTATAGGAAAAATAAGTTGGTCAAGTCTCAGAAGATATGATGAAGCCAAATTAGAATAGAGGGGCAACGCACCCATTGACACAGGTTACAGTAAAATCAGATGGGCTTCAAGGGCCTCCACTATTTCCTATGAAAAGGGTGTTGATATAGAAACAAGAAAATGAAGCACATAAGAGTTTGTTTTGTTTTCATGAAGAACTTTGTGAACACAGGTGCACACTTACTGTACATGACATCTGGGTCCCCTCTGTAACAATCAGTAATAGTTATGGAATGAAATAAAGAATAATAAGGGACAGAAGAGACATACATGCTGTAAAAATGTTCTTTTATTAAATTTTATATTTATCATGCCAATAAATACATAAGAACAAAATTAAAATATCATGGTAAAAAGAAGGAAAAAGTCATGTACTAATATTGTTAATTGCAATAACACATATTTTGAAAAGTAGAGAAAAACATATACCTAGTTGTTGGACTGCCATATTAATAAATAATTATAATTTGTTTTTGAGCCTTAACGTCTGTAAATTTGTAAATGATTTTGTCAAAACTGAACTTCTCTTTATATCAGATTTGTCAATCTATTTTCATTCATCATCGATCAGAGAACACTTTTGCTTTATTTTAATTTTGGAAAACTTCCTTCACATTAAGCAACAAATAAGAAAAGTGTTAAAAGAATAAGATTGGGAGAGATTCATAAAATCCCATTTCACATCAGATTTCACAAATAGCATGTCTATGTTTCTTTGGGACCAATTCTAGTCAAAAAATTTTAAAGACAAGTAAACATTCCAGTGGCCACATAGAATGCCAGATTGAAGAAACTGATTATGCTATTTCAAATCTACTCTGCAAGTTCAGAAATGTAATATCACAGGGGTTGAGACAAAACTGCCCAAATGGAGCTCAGATTCCAAATCATTCTGAATTTACTGAAAAAGAAAAAAAAAAGTCTAGCTCATTTGTTATGTGCCAGTTCTGTGTTTTAATTGGGATTTATCCACGTTCAGTTCTGTTAGAATACTTTGTTAATTAAAGATGTCATAGGAACATGAACATTTGAAGTTTATTATTAAAACTCTACAGTAGACAGTCATTGTTTAGACTTAGAACTTAGAACAACAAAAAAATTTTTGCAGGGAGGCATATTTTATCACTTGCTTTTTGGGATTGCTAACTCTTGATAGTAATAAAAAATTGACCAACTTTTAGTTATTTATTAAAATTTTTTTTATAAATGTTCTATTGTCAATGCATCCCTATATCTTCTGCACTAGGAGTGAAGGGGTTCTGATGCACCCTTAGTGGCTGCTGAGGAGAGACAGATGGAATTCCCTAACTCCTGGTGTTGCTTTCATGCTTCCCCAAAGCACCCAGCTCTAATGTGAGAGAGAAGGGGAGAAGAAGGAGGAGGGAGGGCTTCAGGTCGCAGAGACACCCCGATGACCAAGCCACACTGGAAAGCGGTGGGGCATTGGAGTTTAAGTGAAGCATTTCAGGAAGTCCTACTGTGTGAGACTTTGTGAAAAAGTCTCTCTGCAAGGTTAGCACCAGGTGCCCAAGAAAGCAGCCAGGCTGTCTCTCCCTGTGAGCTCAGTAAGTGCCCCTGAATGAGTTCTGGGCAACTGGCCATGCCCACCCCTAGGCTCTCCTGGCCGAGAGGAGGCGGGACTGCCCTGTGGCCTGCTGGCCCTCTGTCCCATCAGCTTCCCCCAAACTCCTGTCACAGGTGCTACCCGCCACTAAGCTTTTGCATCCCTAACTCTGATTCTGCTTCTGGAGATTGCAAACCAGCATCACCTGTGACTACTTCAAGGTGGTGATTATCTAACTATGTTGGTCACCTCACTTGGTAGATTCATCTTTTGGAGAGGTCTCATGGGGTATCCAGTCAGGCTGTGATGCCTGCCCCTGCTACCTCCAAATTGCTCTTCCTTCTTTCCTCCAGCCCATCCCAAATCAAACCCAAGGTTCTCCTATGGCTGCCCACAAGGATGTTTCCCATCACTTACAATCTAGCCCCTTTTATTTTCCAACCTCTAGCTTCTCTCATAGTCACCCTCCCTCGGGCAGGTCTGAGGGAAGCTTCCAAGTCCATTGCATTCACTCCCATTTATGCCTTTACTTGCATGTCACACTCTGCCCAGAATGCTATTGACCCTTCTCCTAAGTTCTCTATTCCCAGCTATGGCACTCTCCATCAAGCATGCCTTTATACTCAGCATTTGCTTATAGCGGAATATTTGGGAGTAACTGCATTCTCTCCCTAATTCAATTTAAAAGTCTTTGAAGACAGGGCTACTCTGCCTAATTCTTCCTTTCCCTTTTAGCAGACTGCACTGTGCTAGCTGTAAAGCATTTCATGAAGTGGCTTTCAAAGTCAACAGTGTGTACTGTGGCATGACTGAGACACAGCAGACTACCCTCCTCTGCTCTTCATGGATAGGAGCCTTGTCATGGGGCATAGTTTATAGCAGATGCTCAGGTGCCACCAGGCCCTGATGACTTTCCCTTGAGGGTATTATTTTTCCAAATAGGCCATAGGAAAGCACATTGGCAGTCATGGATGCTTCTAGAATGCTTTCTAAAGATGAAAGCAGTGACTCACAGGCTAAGCTTCAGATATCACACTTCTGGGGCAAAGAATGTAGGAGAACCTACAATCCCAACTAAGACCCACTTTTAGTATCAGCTGCTGACACTCAGATGCTTCTTGGAAACCAGTGGCACTTCCTCTATCACTGAGTCTCCACTGTACCTGTTATAAAGCAATCCTCCTTCTCTGCCCCACCATGGACCAGAGCATACAGGTTCCCCTGCTGGCCAGCTTCCCATCAGGATAGGGGAGACAGGACAAGAGGATATGGAATGGGCAACTTGTACCTGCTCTCTCTCAGCCTCCTCAACACTTCTTAAAGACTCATCCTGTCCAATCCTCACTTAGCCACATTCGAGTCCTGAGATTGAGTAATGCTCGAGTTCTCTGGAATTTACTTTCTCCATCTGAAAAATGGGGGTCATACTAAAACTTGTCTCATAAGATTATTGTGAAGACATGATTTCAAGAAGACATTTCAATGCCAATTCTTGCCACATATTAAGTGCTCAATGACGGTTGACCATCATAAGGCGGATTGTCTTGTTAACTAGATGAGAGGTCTTTGGAATTAGAAGGGGCCTTCCCTAGATACATAAGATACCACCCAGGAAGCCTGTAAGGGAGACTGGCTCTGGCCACATCACTGTGCCAGTAGACAGGGTGCCATCCATTACCTCTCATCCCTTCTAGGGAGTTTCTTTCATGCCGGTCTTGAGAAGAAGTTCCCCACATGAGTGGGTTGCCTCCTCTGGGACTTCCCCAAGGTATTCCAGAGAACTGGAATCAAACTGGACCTTAGCCAGGTCTGCCTGGCATGTGACTACCATGCCTGCCTGGTCACTGGTCCAGGACTTCAGCCCCTCACTTGCTAAGTACCATCTCTATCCCCAACCTACTCCATCAGGACCTGCACCTTTGTGCTCCCAGGTGGTAGATGATGACAGGAAGGGGCTCTGGCAAAACAGAGAACAGGCCTCTCTGCTATGAGGCATGAAGTGGGTTTCAGCCCACCCCTGCTACACAGCTCTGACATGCACCTCATTTGGGGGGATTTATGAAAGCTGCTGCAGTCAGGAAATACTCCTCTCCTCTCCTACTTTCTTGCCTTTCTCTCTGTCACCACATCAGTGTGGCTTAACACAAACCAAGCAGAATCTGAACATCTGACCCCTGGCACATGACAAGCCTCTCTAGGGACTCCCATTCTGAGGAAGCTCTGTACCACTCGGGCTTCTCGCCTTGGAGGACACACCCTTTTCAAAGCAGAAGGTGACATTTCTCTAGTGCACATGTAGAGGCCTTTTTAAATTTTCCATAAAGGCTCCCTATCAGTGCCTTGGGGAAACCCAGAGCCGACCAACAAAAGGCAAACCTGCTCACCAGAAAGTATGGTTCCTGTTCGTGCTGGTTTGGCCACTTCTCGGGGTGGGTACATGAGGCCACGGGAAAGGCAATTGATAAATGGACATTGAGGGAAGAGAGGGGCTACCACAATGTTGATGGTGATGTTCCAGTTACACATGTCACTTGTTACTAATGTTTGTCCTAGAGGACTGAGCAGTTAAGTGGAAAGGCCACTGTGAGCTGATGTGATCTCCTTGGATCAAACTGGGCAAACGAGCAAATGGTGTGATTAGCATTGTTTCCAAAAGCTGTCCCAAACTATGTTATCCCTAGAATAAATTGTTAACTCTAAAAAAAAAAAAAATCAAAGCCCTCCACTCCATTCCCACCTAGTTTTCTTAAACAGGCCTTTGTACAAAGGATGTGATCAGATAGGATCCCATCCAAAAAGTCTCTTCTATTAAACCCACCTCTAAATAAAGTCAATACCACACTCAATTAGAATATCGAGCTGCTGAGTACTTTCAGTCACCTTCTAAAACAGCTCTTTTGACACAGACTCTAATAACTGAACTAGAAGCTTCAGGAACTACTAATTGTTTATGATCAGCTGTTTGCATAGATATCTATAGCCAAAATAAACCCAAACTTGCAGATGTTCAAATGGGTACTGGCAATTATTTCCCCCTGATGGAAAGAGACACAGACATAGCACTTACAATCTTTAGCCAGATGTTTATTTAGGTGGTTTAGTCTAAGCTGTACAGTATAATACTAATTTTGATACTAGCTGAAATAATTATACCCCATTTTTGTAGTCACAGGCCTCAAAATCACTAGTGGAAGTAGGAGAACAAGAGAGCAAAGTGTTAAGATCTCTCTGCATGATGAAATGCAGCCAGTTTGCCACATGATTCCAAGCACTTGGCAGTCTCGATGAGCCTGAGGCCTAAGGAGACCCTGCTAGGTCCTAAGAAGGGAACGATGAACATGTTCAAGCCTCCAGTGATAAGCCAAAGGCAGTTTTTCTTTATTTTCTTTCTCAGTTTCTTCCTTTTCTGGGCAATAAAAAGGAAAGGGAAGAGGAACTTCCCTCTGAAGTCTTGGTGATTTCTTGTTAAGTACATATATAAATACAAACATGTTGAAAGCACATTCTTAATAAAATTATTAATAACTCAGGGTCAGGATGGGAGGAGTCATCTAGTGTGGGATCCCAGAGTTTGATTCTTAGTGTGTTCCCTATTTTTATGACTAGATGCTGGTGTGCAGAGCAGCTTTCGTGACCAGCTCTGGTTGTGTAACACGAAATGTGTTTCCCTGGGTGCCCAAATACCTGAGCTCAACACACCTTTGATGTTGCAGATGTGACTCCCTTGAAGGTTAAGGATTTCTCTAAAAGAAAATTTAAAAATAAAACACAGCTGTGTACATGCACATACACACACATGCATACCAACCACTAGAAATTATAGGTTGTATCTATGTACGAATAACATGAAATAGCCCCAGAAGATGGAAGTGGGGTTCCCTGCTGAGACAGAAAAAATCAGCGCCCAATAAATTTAAAAAGCTACTAGTGGGAAATCATCCTCAGGGGAAAGAATAAATGCTGTTGAGGACACGTCAGGACACCTGAGGTTAATGAAGATACTCTGAAAAACATTTTTGAAGTCAAAGAATTCTCTTGGGCAGAGAGAATATATGAACAGGGTAGTCTGTCTATGACCCAAGAAAGGTAACTTTAGAGAGCAAGCATGAGCCTTGCTTAGCCCAGGGAAAAACTGGAGGATGGTAGGGTGTGCTGTGAAAACAACATATGGAACATCCCCCCTGCCCAAGACTTTCAGCTTCATGTCCATGTTCACAGGACAATACCTAATGACTAATCTAGCCTCCCTAAAATCTTTTTAACTAATTCAAAAGATATTTTACTTTATTTCATATTTATTCAGATATAATTGACACACAACATTGTGTAAGTTTAAGGTATACAATATGTTGACTTCCAAAATTTTGATAATGAAAGAGAGGTAGCCTGGCTAGGGGATAAAATTAACCTTCATAAAGCTAATGTTTCACCTTCCACAATAAATTACGAAATTGGACATTTGAATTCTACCTTGCCATGAGTCTGGCTCCTGGGAGTCTGTTCTGAGTGCATGGATAAACTTGAAGCTTGGCCATACCCAGGATTGGCGGCCCTAGGTCTGGCAGTCCCCTTAAATCTAACCTTGACATCGCAGAGCTCACACACCACTATAATAGAGCAGGAAGATGCATGAACCATGGAAGGAACCATGGCGTTAGAAGCAAGATTCCAGATAGCATCAAGGCCACTCCTACACATTCTGTCTGGCATCAAGAGTACTTGCTTCTCTCTCTCCAGCCTTCTTTAATTCCTCCCTGGCCCTTCTTCATCTCCACACTGTGACCTTGTTCAGGGTGCCATCCTCTGTCACTTGGATGGCTATAACAGCTGCCTCCTGATTAGTCCCCAGTGTGGACCCGCACATTGGCCCCCATTCTCCACTCGCATAGCAATCATGGTGCTTGCTTGCCTAGCACATTCAGCGAGCAACAGTCTCCCTGCCCCAACTCTCCCCCACTCCTCCCACCATGCACACACACCCCTATCTACAGAATGGCATCCACACTGCTTACAAAGCTCCATACTTGGGAATCATACCTGCAGGAAGCTGGCAGGGCAACTGACCTCTGAGCTTGGTTAGCTACAAGAGCTGGTATATGAAGTAAACCAGTTACTGTACAGCAGGTACTAAGTAAATAATAAACAGCTGTGATAATAACAACTTAGATGACAGAGCCTTTGCTTGTGTCTCCATCAGCTTTGTCGGCACCACTTGCCATCGCTGCCTACCCCTGCTGCTTGCTCTAGTCAGTCACATGGTGCTCGCTCGTGCTACCAGGCTAATACAAGTTCTGGGCCTCTGCTTGGACTCCCCTTCTTCACACTGTGACCAGCTAGTTCCAGAACTTATGCTTCATGTGTCACATTAGGTATCACTTTTTCTGAGCTGCCTTTCTGGAACACCACATCCCTCACCCCAAAACTGGAGTAGTATTTCTTCATTTCCTTCCCTACAAATAACACCAGGAACACCTATACCGTTCCTTATGACTCACTGTGTAATTATCAATTTTCCTAACTGCCAATCCCACCAAGTGTTTCTGAAAATCAGGAGTGTATCTGTGCATCCTGCCTGAATCCCACAGCACCTGCTGTGATGAATATAAAGTAAAGGTAGTGAGTACAAGTGAATGAGCAAATAACTGAATGAGGTAGAGGTAGGTGCAGGTGGCCCACTTAAGTCTCCTCCACTGTTGGCCATGACTCTCAGTTCCAGGCTAGAAAGGATGTGTGCAAAAAAATCACAGAAAAATTACCCAAAGAAAACTTCCATGACCACGTCATCTGACAAACCAAGGCCCCAGAGCAGCAGGATTGTTCCATTCTCCACCTCCAGTGTGACCCCAAACACCTGGTATGGTCATGGACAGAGAAGGAGCTTCTATCTCTAACATCTAAGCATGGTCAATACTATCTTAACAGAAATGTCTTGGGCTTCTAGCTCTGGCACATGGGAGTATTCAGAGGTGCCTACAACTGGATTACCTGTGCTATACCCTGGCAAGCCTGCTGAGTCAGAATAAGCATTTTAATGCCCAAAACTGATCAGTGCATATCATCTCACGGCCATCAAGGCCTGTTGTCAGCAGAGGGAGGGTCCTCTTCACCCCAACACAGCTCCCAGCTCCTCCCCTGAGCCCCTTGGCAGGAGCTTCCAGGTATTAGAAACAGAAACTTAGAACACATGGCAAGCCTGCCACCTACAGTCAAAGGGCCCATGTATACCTGCCTTCAGTTCAAGCCAAACTTATCTTTGAAATAAAAAGTTAAATTTCTGTCCCTCCCTCTACCCCTTCTTTAGACAAGGAAAATTTAGGAAATTGACTTAAATTACTCTTTGAGCCAGTTTGTGTTTTTTCAAATTAAAAGCTGAATATACAATCAGAATAACTTCATTCAACAATGTGCAGCAGATGTTCACGGAGTGCCTGGGCTGCGTTACCTGTGGTAAATGCCGTAGTTCCAGGGGTGCCAGCTATTCAGTTCCCACGCTGTGCAGGGGAAACATAACTCCAATATCTGAATTTCTTTCTGTTTAATTTCTCTCACTTTCCTCGGGTCAGCTGCACTACCTTCTAGAGGAAAAGAGTAGCCTCTAAAATAAAACCAGTATGATCGCTGGAGGAGCAGACTCTGCAGCTGCTTCATGACCTTCATAGGAAGAAACATGAGGTTCGACATCCACACCTCAGCTAAGGAAGAATGAATTGCACATGAAGTTAAATGTGGCTAAGTTGCCCTTTATTAACAAAAATGTGTAGCTTTTGGTAAATGCCACCACGGAGAACACAAACCATAGATAAAACACACACCAAGAGGTATATCCCAAGCTGGGGAATTTAAGAACACATGAGCAGAGTTCACACAGCACAATCATCACAAGAAGCAATCGTGATCACTAGGCAGCAACCACAACAGTAGAGCAGGGCCCTGAGACTGCTTTAAAGGCATTGAAGTTAAAGTTAAAGAAATAGTTGCAGTTGAGAAATTAAGGTAAAAATATACTCTCTTGCTAAAGAGTATAACAACACGATTATACATGTATTTAGTTTAAAATGAAAAACAAACAAATTTACAAATTACATCTGGATACTTAAAAATAAACTTTAGGTTGCTTTTCTTTTTGGCAGCACCAGACTAAACTCTGTGGCTTTGCAATATTTCAGAAACTTCAGGGACATTACAGTCTTCTGAGAAAGGCCCAGTACTTCAGAATTCCTAGTGTGGCTGTGGAAAAAGAACATTACTGGCAACAAATATTAAAAATATATTTTGATGTTCATAAATGTACACACATATTTAAGCATTCAAGCTGATATCCTAAATACTCTTTCAGTTAACATATATACATTTCTTTTTGATTGAAGGGAAAAAATGTACTTCATAGGCAAATTGTTTCAGCTGTAGATGGATAATTCTATGGTCATGTTTCCCTTTTTCATTGTGTATCTAGGGCCCGTATGAGTGTGTAGAGTCAGGTGACTTCATTCTCCCTGTTCCCCAAAGGGCTCTCCTGTGACATATCCTATAACTGCATGAGGAAACTGCTCTTTTTATTCAGGGGTTCTTTCTATATGTAGAATCAGAGAAATGGATTGCAATATCTTCTTAGGGAGAAACCGAGTATATTTTTTTCATCTCTTATGGTTCTGCATGCTTAAACAATCTGAGCTGGTATAAAGGACTGGATCACAGAGTTGCTCACAGCATACAAAGATGCCTGCTGCCCTAAGCTGCAAACTATAGATGCTCTCAGGCCTGTTGGCCCAGGCATAAATGTGAAATTTTATCCACGAGAAAGCATTATTGGAGCCCAAATCAGAAACTTTAAATAGCTCAATGATACTGATGCTTTTCTCTTTGGTTTAAAAGCAGTTATGACCAAACATTTTCAACTAAGAGGCAGACTTGATTGGAATAACAAAAAACACCTTGTCAGAAAATATTTAATGAGGTAGCTGAGATCAAATATCAAATCCACAGCATATACAAAGGTGCTTAATATGTGCTCAGGCATTTTTAAATGTATTTTTTAAATGCAAACTGCTAGAGTGCCTAATAAGTGCTCTTTCTTCCTAATTCCTAAGGGTGCATGCAAATCTTGAGAAGTGAGAAGAGACCCCTTGAAGAGTGAGAACAGCAAGAGGTTAGGAGTTAAGTGAAGCTGGAAGGAGAAAGGAAGGGTGCTCTGGGCACACAGCTTTGGCTGAAGTGGTAGTGCTCCCCCATGGAACTAAAATGTAGTCAGTACCACAGAAAACACACTTCAAATAGAACTCTGGGACAGGATGGGCTGAAAACCCAGCCTTGACCTGAGGCAGCAGGGAGCCAAGGCCTGGGGCACTTTCATTAAGGTAGAGGCAATGCTCAGAGCACCAACCCCACCACCTTCCAAAACCCTGCAACTACCCTCAGGAAGGAGTCTGGGCCTCCTGCTGCCCTGGGTTCTGGAGGAGGCTTCTGTTTTCAGCTGCTCAGCCCCCTGAGTCCTCCTCCCTGTGTACTCACAGGCACAGGCTGCTTCTGAATGAGCAGCTTTTCAGATGTCAACTTTAAAGCCTTCCATGTGGAGTCCTGGACAAAGGGAAATGTGGAGACACCAATCCTGGCAGTGTGGATTTTGTCTTTTCCAGCACTGTTCACACATTCACACATGCACAGACACATTCGCACAGAGGTGCGCGGCAGTATGGGCAATAGGGCAGCATCCAGGCAGTGCAGCGGGCTTTGGCTAGGCAGGAGTGGGCCGAGTAGAGGGGCCTGAAGCAGGGCTGGGTGGGGTCCTGAGAAGAAGCCTGGATCCACCTTCTTCACCACCCTCCCTTTCCTGTCCTCTGAGGTGGCAGCCAGCACACCAGGAGGCCCAGCGGAAAGGCAGGCACCAGGTTGCAGTGTTAGGTCTCTGTAGTATAGTTGCTGTAGGCCAAAGGAGGCAGGGCCTGAAAGCTGCTCCCCCTCCATGCACCAGGCTGGGACTCCATGTGCCCTTGCTCTTTATATTTACCCAGAATGTTTTTGGCTTCTTCCGTATCCCGCAAAGGGCTCTCTCCATATTCTTCCTTCAGCCACTGCCGGTACTAGAGAAGTTGAAAACAAAACTCAAAATGTCACACACACACTTGCATCCATGTAGACTTTAACCTATTAATGGTACAGATTTTGCCACATGTAAACTGGGAAATAAATGAGCATTGAGCAGTCATAGCTCTGTGGTTGGCCAGTCAGTGTCAAGCGAGAGAAATCGCTGCTTCTTCAACATTTTGGCCTGAGGACACGAAAACAAATCAAACCAAGAAAATGACATTTGACCCAAAGGCAAAGAAACAGAAGCTGACATGGGGCCTACTGAAGATGGTAAAGGGCAATGTCCTGTGGCCGCAGTTGGTGAACAAGGGATCAGTGATGACTTTGATGGGGATGCATGTGGGGCATCCTTGGACCAGATGCCCTCTGCGGGCCTTTCCAATTTCAAATTCCATGCTTCTAGGAGTGTACAGGAAGACTGAAGCATCTTCCCAGGGGCTAATGCCTCCATCATCGAAGGCCCCTGAGCATGGTTACCTGATGGACTTCATGCTTCTCAAATTCCTGTAGCTGTCTCTGGAAGCCCAGGTTGGGGTTGGCACATGACCTCCCCGCACGCACAGTGTGCAGGGCATCTTCCCAGCCAAAGTCAGTGACGGTCATGATGTATGCGATCACCAGAGTCACACTCCTGGAGACACCGGCCAGGCTGTAGGGCCAAGAGAACGCCACATGGGCAGGGGAGGTTTAGGGTCCACAAGTCTACTTCCTGATCCATTTGGAGCAAGAGATTCTGTAGACCTTATTTTAAAAAATCTTCCTGCCTTGGATTATGAGTGGATGGCAAACCAACGTTACCTGGAAATTACTCAGAAACATACAAGCTTCTCTTTATTACACTAGAATCTGAGGCATTCTTTATCTGTTAGCCTCATTTTTTATTGATTTTCTGCTGGCTATTGCTCCAGACACTTCAGTGTTATGATTCTCTATCACTCATGAGTTAGTCTTCAGATACTCCCCATTTCCTTGGATAGATAAAATAACTAAAGCACAGCGAAGGAACTTGAGGGGTTTGAGATCTATGCAAGAAATCCATTTATAACTTGCAGCAGTTTAGAAGGCTTTACGTTTAAAAAAATCTGGCTTTCTTAGATATGTGAGGGTCAAAAATATAACTTAAAAAACCTCTTAAATATAGAAGCCATTACCAAATATTCTGTTCTTCTTGAATAACTAAGCAGAGCACCACAGCGGGCATACTCCATGTGTGCTCTGAGATTCAGGGTCAAGGTAGATGCTCTGCAGACAATAACTGTTAATCATCTCTGGCAGGCTGAGAAAGGAGACGAATTTTAAATACATATGCAAATTAAGGTGGTCACAGAAAGGTTGTGCTGCGTCAGACTCAGAGTGCTCTACCAACGGTTTAAGATGGGGAAGTTTAGCAAATTTCTCATTTTTAGAAAAGCCTATCTTCTGATTTACACAACTGTAAGAAATATAAATTCCTAGAATATCAGACACACAATTAAATATAAATAATAATGATGATAATAGTAATAATAATAGTAAACCATTCTCAAGTAGTGGCTCTTCCCTTAGGCTTTATAGTAGAAATAATGAGAGCTTTTAAAAAAATACACCCTCTTTAACTGCAACCCTGGAGATTCTAATTCACCAGGAGCCCTGGAAGCCCAGGCATAAGAGCTCAAAACTCCCCTTTAAATGGCTCCAACGGCAGCCTCCAAAGTGCTTTAAAGCAAAGGTAAATGATGTTACAAAACCTACAATTTGTATTTATAACATGCCCTACTCTTTTTTAAAAGTGAAATTAAAAATCAGTATTTTAAGAACTGCATAAAACTGCAGAACACCATTTTTAAAGCAATCTATCTATTGGCCCTTAGAACAAATTTCAATTTTCATGAATGACTCTTCTGGATATCACTCAATAGATTCTGTCATGGCAGGACAGCCACCAATCTTAGCAGCAACACTCCCCAGGAGACATCACTTAGCACTTCTAAAGAGTTTTCACTGCAACAGCAACCTCTTTGGGGGAACTTAAAAGATTGTTAGTTAATATCAAGCCTCATTCAAGACAGAGAGGGGAGACGTTCAGCCTACACTTTAACAGAGAGCAGAGTTCTGGCTCCAGAACATTGGCTGCTGGTTCCCTAGACAAATTAGTTATGTTATTAGGATGAATATTAGAGGTAGTAAAAATGAGAGAGCTGACACTCACTGAGAGCTTACTATGTGCCAGGTTCAGTGGTAAGAACTTTATGTGTGCAGTCCTTGGGTTATGTGTTATAACAGCTTTCTTTACATAGCATATATATACATATGTGTGTGTGTGTGTGTGTGTGTGTGTGTGTGTGTGTGTGTGTGTATATATGTATATATACATATATATATATATATATGTGCATGCATGCATATATATGTGTGTATATACATATACACACATACATATTTCCACACACAAACTATGGCTGATTGAAGGTGGGTAGCTGTATAGAAACTGTTTAATTCTAAGAGTCTGTTCAGATCTTTTCAGAGCAAAGCAGTAATAAGCCAAACATACATGAATGCCTGAATCTACAAACAAAAAAGAAGTGGTCATTTAGGTGTTATAGTAATGTAATACTAAACACCCATATATGCGATCAAATCTCTGCAGTGTTTTGAAAGACCACTGAAGTTTCAGGAATGTGCTTACAAAATATGTACTCTTTTTCAGGAAGCTGTTCTGATTAAATGTTAGAGGTAGGCTAGAAAAGGAGATTCTGTTGTCTAGTAACCTTGACAGTCTCTACAGAAATCATAACTGTGAAAATGAAAATCCTAAGTTAAAAGGAATAAAAAATTTAGATTTTCTTTCAACAAAAGCAAACAATGACTAACAAACAGGAGGGGTCAGGTGGGATGTGTTTGAGATTTAGAGGGTAGAGAAAGCTATTAGGAGATAAACTAATTAATTACACAGAAAACTACTTGATGAGAAACTAAGCTGAGCAGAATATGATAAGCATTATTAGGCAAGAGGCATACATACCAGTGTACAAGACAGCCCTCTCCACTGAGTCGGCACTCGTGAATAAACTTAATACTTTCTTTGAAATGTCTTGATCTGGGGGTGGAAAAAAAAGAGAGAAGTGGCATTTCTCTACCCTACACATGATGAAAAGAAAAATCCACCTGAGGTTTCTTAAGGTCTCATAGCTCCACAGCTTCCCATAGGTCACACTACGTAGGGCTGGAGTGGCTTCAGCCTTGGATACATCACACACAACACTGAGGGCAAGGGACAGCCACCCATCTTCTGGGCTTTTCAGAATTTCTCTGCAAGGAATCTCTGAAATACACGATTGCAAGTGACTGGTTGTGGTGGTGGCAGGGTGGTTTCTGCCCAGCCCCATGGTCAGAAATACTCAGCAGCCCACCAGGGACCTCACACCAATAACCTGAACACCAGCTATGGACATTCGTAGCCATTCAAGTGAAGAAGGTGCCCACATCAGGCAAGCTCCCATTGCTTTTCATTGTCTTCTACCTTTGAATGGCCTATAAAAAGCAGCAAATCATTTGAAGTTGCCCATGGACTAAATTCATCTCCCTGTAAGCTCTGATTGAGTACTGACTCTTACCAGGGACTTTGCTAAGCTGCAATAGATTCAGGGATGAAGCAATCTAAGTGCAGGTGCCCAGATAGACTAGAACAGCAGGCAATAGAGGAACTGTATAGGTGCATGCATGCACACACATTCTACGACCAAACGCAGGCATGACGTTGTCATCAGTGGAATGTCTAACCCAAAGATGCCAGACTCTCACCTGAAATATAACTACCAGAGGATTGCAAGACATGCATCTGTTAAATTTCCCAGGGACGAATGGACAAATGCTTGTAAGACATAAACTTGCAAACTGACTCAAGGCATTGCAATTCTATTCCCAAAGATTGGCTTAGTATAAAGCAGTCAA
>NW_006441950.1:280434-298652 GCF_000325575.1 Pteropus alecto | reverse complement strand
TTCCTGCTGCAATCCTGAAATCTGAAGTGTTAGTAATGAAAGAGTCCCCAGAACAAGGGTATGGAGCAAAAGCCCACGGAAGTCAGGTAGCAGAGTCATGTGGAGGGATGTGAGCATTTGGGAAGATATGACCAGCAGAAACCAGGCCAGGTAAAGGTGCTACAGGTAGGAGTAAAGGTTCAGTGTTCAGCGATTCCTCTCTCTCAAGCAAAACCAGCAATCTGGAGTTTGCAGTGAACTCTTCTGATTTTAAAATATCAAATGGTGGCAGAGTATGTTTTTATTTGGGGCAGCAAGGTGCCTAGTCCCTAAGAATATCCCATCTTCCATCCAGTTCTGGCCACAGAGAAGTTAAAGGGAAAGCTGTGCTATGGGGACTTCTGGAGAAGTTTTTCCTTCCTGATTAAAGGAATGCTATCTATCTCTGTTCCAGGCTTCCTGCCAGGGAACTGGAAGTGAGCACCATGCTTAGAGCTGCATCAGATGTCTTGTAACCACAGGTGACAGGTTCCTGAAGTAAAAGGGCAGTGGGGTGGAAACAGGGACATCAGGGAGCTAATGTGCAGCCTAAGAGCATCCAGCTTCAGGCTTCTTGGTCAGGGCGTTAGGTAAATAAATATATAACTTAAAATACTGTCAATCAGATATTCTGTTACTTATAGCCAAATATAATCTACCTGATATCAGCAACTAATTCAACAATTTTTAAAACACGGAGCCAATTCTTCTGGCTTAGGAGTGGTTACCAGCTGCTCATCTTCAAACTGCTTCATGGTTTATGCAGTGTGACTTATTCTTCTCTGTAGGCCAGTGCATACGGTAGACAGGTGGGGTGGGTTTGACTGTAGATCCCAGGACCAGGATAGGCAGCCCAGAACCCAGAACACACCCCTGACAGTAGGCTAGCAGCTGAGGGATGCACGTCTTTGTCCACTAGGCCAGCCACACTGCGGCATCCAAGGGTTTTGGAGAGGCCTCTCCATGCCTGTCCTTTGTGGGTCTCTTTCTGGTCAAGGAGAGCTGCATTTGAAATAAGACAGGCAGGGAAGAACACAACTACCAGAAAATAAAAAGCAAATCTAGAAAAAAATGACAATTACCTAAATAACTGAATAAATCACAGATTGCCTCAGAACACTGCAAAGGTCACCCAGTGACATAAAAGTTACCAGTGCTCCACCAGGCAGGCAGACCTTGGTATTTTGAGGGACATGGTCAATGTTCTGGAAGTCACCAAGATCTTAAAAAGGGGACAAATGAATCCCTTTTGAAATGTCCAAACGGGAACAACTTCTTATATCTGACTCTTACATCTGCACATCCCAAACCACATGCACAATGAAACGCAGGTCTTAAAACCTGTGGGATGTACCTGGGTTCAAGAGTCCGCTTTGCCACATCTCAGAATAAGAGGATATGGGTGTGGTCAGCTGGGCAACATCCAAACTTTCCAAAGCCCAGAGAAAGTGTGTGAAGGAGTTGAGGAAATAGTGAGGAGGTACCCCTACTCCACCCACTGCAAACTCTTTACTCTCTCAGCTCTCTCTGCATCAAGCACTAAGTCCAGGGCAAATTCATGGACAGTTCCTGTCCACCACTTTGTTGTGGCAAGGGCTACAAAGCCCCAGGGCAAGCATCTCTAAGAGGGCCTGCTCACAGCCCTGGCTCAGGAGCATTATCATACCAATGAGGGACGGCTCAGAGCCCTGTCATGAAACTGACTCATAAACACATTAGGCATGAGGCCAAGTCAGGCAGACATTCCTAGAAATGCCTTTTCCAAGAAAAGCCAGGAGACAGGGTGTTTGCTACTGCTTTGGTGTACTCCAAGGAGTGGGGGATTATTTCCAGGGAAGCTAATGACATAAGCCTAAGCTCTGGTCATTAAACTCCCTCCTCCACAGTGGGAAATACCCGCGACTCTGGTCCTGATATTGCTCAATCCTCCAATGTGAAGCAGAAGCACAATCTGAAGCACCATCCCACCACAAGCTGTTTCAATGAACATAGCTTCCCTATTCCTGCTCTTCATTTTGCTTCTCATTTTGTACCTTTACTTCCATACAAAGACATGTGGAATAAGTTCTGTCCTGGGAAAGCCAACTGGACTAATCCAGAAAGAAAGTGCAACCTACACGTGTGTTACAAACTCACCTGATAATGCCTGCTGCTGCTGAGAACCTTAAGGGAACACCCTGGGTCAGGCAGAAGGGCACTTCAGATGAGATGTCCTCCTTAGGGGCTCAGCCAACAGCTCAACAGCTCTGCGACGGACCCTCTTCCTCTTCTTCCTTCTTAGTTTGTGCTAGGCTTCCTCACAGACCAGCGCATCCCCAACCCTCCCTCTCTCCATCTAGAGGCCCAGAACCAGGACTAGACAGGTTTTGACCTTCGGAGAGCCCACAGAAAAGATGGTGTGTGGATCGAGCAAAGCCATACCACGCAGTGCTCATTTTTTGAGGCTGAACAATTTCTTCTTACTTGAAGACCACAGGGCTTGGTGGCTATGATCCCCACTGGGGGAAATGAGGCAGTCCTGTCCTGTTGATAAGGACTCTGACTGCATGAGCCCAGGGATCTGGCCAAGTGCCCTGAAGGGCAGCTGGGTTTACCCCCAGCCAGCCATACTGACAGCATGTCACAAGAATCAGGATACTTTTCTCTCCCCTCAACAGAGTATAAATACGTGTGTGTTTATACATGTATGCATGAAAGCAAAGGAGAAAAATTCAGAAAAGGCAAGCATCCTTAGATTTTGTTTTCTCTCAGAAAAGAATGATTGAAAAAAACAAATGGTTGAAGTGTTCTATCTGGCCCCAGGCTCTGGAAAGTAGGCTCAGATCAGAGAGCTGCTTTCTCTTGGGGCAAAATCAGTCCAGGCCCCCCAGTCCTGTCTGGTGCCCTCCAGCCAGAACACTGACTGTGAAGCCCTCACCCCACCCAGAAGCAAGTAAGAAGGAATGTTCTTCACCTTTACAGACACTGGTAGGGCTGTTTTATTAGGTCACAGCATTAAACACATAAAACTCACATTTATACTAGTGATTCTCCAACTTTTCTATTTCCTGCACTGTCAACATTTTTTAAAAATTGGGAATGTGTGTGCCATACTTTTCTTTTTAAATTATTTTCATTACATAAGTTTCAGGTATACATTATAATTTGACATCTGCATACATTACACAGTGATCACCCCCAAAATCTAGTTTCTATCCATCACCATATAATTAAGCCCTTCCTCCCCCTCTTTCACCCATCCCCAACATTCTAAACCTCTGGTAACCACTGATCTATTCTCTGTATGTATGAGTTTGTTTTGGTTTTGTTCGTTCGTTCGTTCATTGTGTTTATTGGCTTTTTAGATTCCACATGAGTGAAATCATCTGGCATTTGTTTTTCTCTTTCTAACATGTCACTTAGCATTATGCATTCAAAGTCCATCTACGTGTCACAAGTGGCAAGATTCATTTTTTTTTTTTATGGCCGAGTAATATTTTATTGTATACATGTACCACATCTTCCTTATCCATTCATCCATTGATAGACACTTAATGTTGTTTCTATATCTTGGCTATTGCAAATAATGCTGCAATAAACATTGAGGTGCATTTACCTTTTGAATTAGTGTCTTCGTATCTTTTGATAAATACCCAGAAGTTGAAATAGCTGGATCACATAGTTGTTTTATTCTTAATTTTCTGAAGAATTGCTATACTATTTCCATAGTGGCTGCTTCAATTTATAATCTCACCAACAGTGTGCAAGCGTTCCCTTTCCTCTACATCCTCCTCAGCATTTGCTATTTATTTTCTTTTTGATAACAGCCATTCTAACAGGTGTGAGGTGATATCTCACTGTGGTTTTGATTTGCATTTCCTAATAATTAGTGATGATGAACATCTTTTCATGTACCTGATGGCCATCTGTATGTCTTCTTTGGAAAGATGTCTATTCAGATCCTCTGCTCATTTTTCAATCAGGTTGTTTGTACCTTACTTTTCATTTTGGCAGATAAGGTTATTTAAAAAACAAACTAAAACTAACAAACAAACAAACAAAAAAAACCCAAAAAAACCCTCTCTACCATCTACAACATCATTTCAGAGAGAATAGTTCAACACTAAAAAAACTTAGGAAGACATACGCTAAAACTAAAAATAGTGAGTTTTTTAAGTTAAATAAGGGAAGTTTTATGAAAAAAAACACATTTTCCATGGACTGCAAAGTCCTTAGGAGTCCTGTGTGAGCACATATGGGTGTTCTCATGTGTGTATGCACATGTATGTGCACCTCTAGAAGGGCCACTAAGGACTACCTAGCTCTGATCTTGCAAAATTGCTTTTTAAATAATGAAAATAGAGAAAAATAGAAATAAGAGCAAAGGAGACATCAGCTAAACTAAAGAAATATACACAAAAAGATAGGGAGGTGGAATAAGGCAAGGAAGTTTTAATGACATTTTAAATATAAATTCTCTGTATTGCTAATGACTCTTCTCCTCACTGAAAAATCTCAAGAAATTTAGAGATCTGCTCAATTCTCTAACCACAGAATGTCAAAAAGGCTCTACTGTAACAATGTAATACTATTGACTTCACAGCACAGACCAAATTCCCCTGGACTTGATAGAAGATTAAAAAAGATAACTACATTCTTAATGATGTCTAAATACAAAACACCAATTTAATAAATGTTAAAATAAGAAGAAATAAAAGAAGCTACTATACATCTAACTATCCACTCTCAAAATACATTAATACTCCTTACCTGAATAGACAGAAAATATAATCTTATTTTTGGAAATGCTTAGTATTCATAAAAAACACTTTTACTTATCTCACTTGGTACTATAAAAATTGTGATAGGTATTTTACAGTGAGAGAAGTAAGTTAAATAACTTGCCTAAGAAAGCATAGAAAGAAAGCAAATGTAAATATTTCCAAAGCCTTAATTCACCAAACCACCCTACACTAGCCACTTGGGAGAACATGTAGTGTGTGCACTTGATACAAATTCTAGGATGCCTCTAATTGTGACAAATCATGCAAAATGCAGCAGCCTGGGTCTGGGGGGTTATTACAACTATGAGAACTTGAACTTTCACATTTCCTGACTTTGCAAGGCAAGGTGGTAGGGGGAACTGAGCTAAAATTTTAATGCGTTAAAATTACCTCAAACCAGGTTTATGCATATTAAGTTCCTGGAAGATAAGATGGGGGTATTTGTAAGCATAAGGCCAAGAAAGAAAACCGACCTTTCTGGGGAGTTTGCAGCAACTGAATGCCAAGTGAAAGCAGTCTCAAAAGGTCATAAACCTCTAACTAAGCATAATTAGCAAGAAGAATTCCTGTTGGTATAGAAATTTGTGGGTAAAGATTTAGGATATAAAATCTCAAAATCCAAAGCTGGAAATAATTTTAAAAATCTGTAAGTTTAAAACACAAGCAATACAGTTTTCTGAAATTTATTTTGTCATTAAATGTAGGAATTCTTAGGCATCAGGAATTACAAGTGCCTAGACTAAAGAACTACTAGTTCTAATTTGGTTACCCAGAGTATATATTCCAAGTGATAGGCATGATTCCTCTCACTTTGTTAAGCAGAGCATTAAGAGTATTTATCTCCTGGCCACCCACTTTGGTTGATGATACAGAAGTGAAGGTTCATTTCAGTCTTCATAGGCTCCTAATATTTGCAGGCTACCCAAAGTGTGGTAGGTCACATAAAGAGTCAGTGTTCTGCATGCCAACATTAAGTTAATAGTCTGATTATATCATGAAAGCATATTTGCTGTTCGAAGGCATGCTATGTTTTTCAGTGAAATATTTGTAAAAGGTAAAGAGAAACTCAAGCTATTTCACGAGTTATCTCTTAACATACAAAGTACACTCAAAATTCAAACTTAACTTCATAATTTCCATATAACTTAGTACAGCAAGAAATATTTATAGAATCATGGACATTTACATGCTCAAAGCCCTACTTACACATAAGCTTTGCTATTACTAAGGGATTAAAACTAAGTTCCCCAAAGAAGGACCTATACTCATAACTAAAACAGTAGAATGTCAGTTTTTCTGTCTTTCAATGAGTTATGATCTTGACTTTCTTTTTCAACTGAAACAGAGATCATACTATTGTAGGACTTGACTCGAAAGAGCATCGATGGTGCATTCTCCACATAGTCCTATCATTAGACCCAAACATAAATGCTGTAATAATTAACTATTGGAAACTGGTTTCCCACACTTACGCTTTCATCCAGGTACAAGGAAAGGGTTAAAAAGGCAAACCATACATTTTAACAAAATCATTGTACATATTTTGGACAGATGAGAACTAATTCAAATCTTATGAGTTAGTCCTCTGGCCCCAAGGTAACTGTGTTTGGGCTAATTTTGCCAGAAGATTTGAACTGATCCACGAGACTGGAACTCAGAGAAGCGGCTGTTGCATTCTCTGTCACTCTGGTTTTTCCACGTAAGCACATCTTCCAAGTAAATGAAGCAGGCTTCCTGAGCATCAAAACTTATTTTCAACTACCTTTTCTATAACTCTCAAGATATAGTAATATACTTTTATTTTGAGTAGAGTAAAATTATACTCTTATTTTTGAAAGTACTTAGAGTTCATAGAGAATATTTTCACACACATGATCTCATCTCCAAAATTGTGAAGGCAGGCCTTTTTCAGATGAAAGACTTGAAGTTTAGATGGGTTAAAATGACTTGCCTAAAGTAGATGAAACTGGTTTTATATTTGAGATATCTAATTCTAGGTCTACTGCTTACTTGTCCATATAACGCAGGACCACTCAATCAATGCCCAGTCTTCACTTGGTAAGTCAGGGTTATTGTCCTGGTAAGTGCAGTGCTTGGCTCCTAACAAAGCTGAGAAGCCCTGGGGGCAGCTCAGGTACAGGTGGTCATCTACCTTGACAACAAATATCCAAAATGTATTACAGTTTGATTATTCCAAAGAGTCAAATTTCCAATCAGGTATTGATATATTCAGTGTTAGAATCTCAGTTTGAGATAACGGCAAAGCAACCAGTCTAAAAATAGCCATCAAAACACAAGCAGAAGATTGCTGTGGTCTTCAGAGAAAGGCAGTGGCTCACTTCCTTCCGTACACACCATGCCCTTCCAACCACTTCTGTTTCTTGACACGACTAGTAACCAAGGAAGTTCTCTAATGCTCTTCCCCTCCTTCCAGACCTAAGCTACTACTGTTTTCCTATTGATCTCAGAAAAATCCTTCTTCTACCACCCTCAATATTAAAGTCTGACTTTTCCTGTGAAATATAGAGAGTTAGCATGGAAACACAAGCCCTGGGTAGAACATAATTGCCCCCACTTCTAACTTGTCCCTGCCCTTTCCTGGTCTAACGCTATACCACCTTGTCCTCCTGCTCAATCCCCTCATCCTTCTTCACACCAATCTATCCTAGGTCTAGCCTCATTTTTTTCAAACAAGGAGATTCCCCCCAAATTATTGCATAAACTGTGATTTCACTGCAGCAATGAAAAATCAAGGTTGGCTAATGTTCCAATTTGACAGCTTTCAAGAGAGGAACACTAAACATAAGATTATGCGGTCTGTACTTATATAGGATTTGTAGGCAATAGAACTCAAGAACCATGAAGGATAAATCCTGACAAGCCTATGGACTCCCAAATTCACAAACGGCACCAAAGCTTATAGTTTCTCTGATGAAATGCAGTGACATGTAATTCTAGGAGGGTCACTGTGTCTGACAGCACAAGGCTAGACTGAAAAGCTGAGGTTGGGGTCTGCGAGATACACCGAATGGCTAAATATTTTACTTCTGCCCCAGCCTCTCAGTCTGCATGGTTCAAATCCACGCTTTAGTAAAACTGTTATCTGCTCCACGTCATGATCTTTCTGGGTCATTTCTGAAAACTGAAGAGTGTGAGTGTTAAAGCTGTAACTGCTGTAGGTCTCCAGAGGCCTGACCTTCATTCTGCCAAAGCCTAATCCTATGGGTCTCTATATGCTGCTGTGATCTGGAAAAGATAGCAATTACAAATTTCAGCTGTGAGGAATAGAGGATTGGACTTTCCTAAACCAGAAAGTTCTATTCACTCAACTCAGACAGGCTTTAGAAGTATGCTGTCCCACATGGTGGTGACTAGCCATATGTGGCTATTGAGTACTTGAAATGAAGCTGATCTAAACTTGAGATGTGTTGTAAATGTAAAAAAAGAGCCTTAATATAAAAAAAGGATGTAAACTATCTCATTAAAAAATATTGAGCATGTGGTTGAAATGATAGTACTTTGGATATACTGGGTTAAATAAAACATATTACTAAAACTAGTGTCACCTATTTCTTTTTTATTTTTACTTTTTTTTTAAATGTGGCTCCTAGAAAATTTAAAATTACATGTATGGCTTGCATTTGTGGCTCATATTCTATTTCTGTTGGACAGTGCTGCATTACACAAAATCTAACAGCTTCTTTAAGGGTTTGCTTCTAGAGAAAGGATGAACATGCTAAAGGTTTGGTTTGAGGTATCCTTTTTAAAAATTAGATTCTCCTTTAGACATCTCATCAGTTAGAGCAGAGTAGAAGGATCGGCAAACAAGAAGCACACCTCCAGCTACAGTTCTGCCCAACTCAGCAGCATAAACTTTTGTGGGCCTCAGGGTCTCTCCTGGAAGGCAGCAGCTATGCACAGCATCAAGGGTCCCATTGCCTCCAATAACTTCACTGTCCTTTACTTATTTGACTTTACTGTCTTTAATTCATTTTTAGTATCTTCAAATAATACAGAAAAAAAAAAAAAAAACTTACAGGTTTTGAGATGGTGAATCCGCTGCTGGAATGCACAGGTACTTAACCCCCTGTAGAATGATAAAAAATAAAATAAAATAAAAGATGATATCCAGTACAGAAAAATATTTAAAGGAACTATTTATTCAGATCAAAAAAATAAAAAATAAAAAGGAGAAGTTTTTTTACTCATCTTTTGTTGCCAAGGAACGAAGAAAAACTCTTTAATTAAGGTTCCTGGTTATTTTCTGTGGTCATGTGTACAAATATTCATGTTCTAGGTTGGAAACAGCTTGTAAACAGGGTACATCAAAAGAGTAAAATAATTGAGTACTTTCTGGTAAGTGTCAACAATTTTCAGAACTATCATCTCAGATGCCTGTTCATATATTCCACATTTTTTAAAAATCTATTTCACTTAGAATCCAGTGTTATTAAAAACCTTAACATGATGACTAAAAACTATAACGTTACAGTTTTCTATATTAAATTTTAGTATGAGGAGAATTACAGTTTCACTGGTGCACTTGATAGGAGCTTTTATACATCGAAAACAATTTTCAGAGGAGTAAAGTTTTGTGTACTAAACTAAGTTTTTTTAAAATAATGGACAGTTCTAAAAAACAAACTTCATATAGTTCTCTAAAAAAATCTATAAAAATGTTAATGTAAATTTATGCTGCACAAAAATGCTAAATGAGTTTTATTAAAGATCTGCTTGTTTCTTCAAAAGGGCTTAAAGTATAGTTTAAAAGGTCTTCAATGTCAAGTGAAAGTACAAAATCTAGAAACCTCTGCAAAAGAATATGGCTTCATGAAAACTAAGAGGAACCATTTTTGATCCCTTCTTCTCTTGATAGCCTACTCTCATAGAGTCTTGCCACCATGTCATGAATAAGTATGTGAGTGTGTGTATGTGTACATATCAGAAAACAGAAAAAAAAAAAAAACTGAAGAGAGTCATAAAATAACATCCAGAATTTTTTGAATTTTTTTGTAGTTGATCATTAAAATTTTACTGTTAACTCCTATCATTAGGAATTTCTGTGTTGTATGTGCTAATGTAGTCTTGTAAGGAACATCTAAATTTGTAGCTGCCCCAAACCCTGGCACAGATCCACATTTTGATACTTCCCCACAAGTGAATCCTACTTTCCCAATACACAATCCACACAAACCACATTTCTCAATCTCCTTTGCTATTAGGGTACAAACTCAGGACCTGGTTTCATCATCTGACACACTTACATGAGCTAGATTTGGAAACAGGACATAGAAAGAGTCAGATGGGCTAAGAACACCTGCTTTGCAGGTGCAGGTGGCGGCAGTGTGGTAGCAGATCTTACTGAGCCAGTTCTGTGATGTGGTCTGGGTGTTGTTCCTGGAACCTCAGATGAAATCCTGTTTCTCCAGTTCCTCTGAGGAGACCAAAAAGCTCTCAACAAACTCATTGCTGCTGAAAGTGGCTCAGAGTAAAACCTGTTGTCTGTAACTAAGACATGAGTGATACAATTCCCCCTAATGTCTCCCACTATTTTGAGAGGTTGGAAAACATTTTTTTCCTTAGTTCTTATTTACATATATATATATTTTTCCAGCTTGAGTCAATCATTACATCTTCTAACGAAGGCTCCTTTGAGTCTTGAAGATGATGAATTTTACCGTTGCTTATCCATACAGAACACTTCACATAAAACCAAACAGGCTTTAATATGCCAAAGGTAAAATTTAAGGCTCAGCTGCTAGAAAAAAGTGAAGCAGCAGATTCTTCCTCTTTCAAGTCTCGCTTCATCATCCCTAACTGCCTCCTTCTGTCTGTACTCATTTTTCCTGGACTCTGGGCACTGTGCTCTGTCAGAAACATCAAGGCAGTTGTCTGAAGTTCTAAAGAACCTCCAAACTCACAGAGGTATTAGAGCAGTGGTTTAAAGGGAAATAAAATGGAAAAGAAAATGATACTGTAAAAAAATAAAGGCATTTCACTCCTTTCCTCCATCGAGGCCAAACAAGCTTGTTGGTATAGAGAGACACACACTGATCATTTCATACATCCACCATTGAAATGACTCATTGACTTTTTTCTTTTACACTTAAATGAGACTTGGCTGTGGGTCAGGGCCCAGAAGCTTGTGAAATTTTTTCCTCCCACACACTTCCTCACCTCTTTCAGATTAATACTTCCAGAGGGATATTTAGGTTTCTACCTTCCCCTCCATTGTGATCATCAGTTTGAGCAACATAAATTAATCAAGGATGCTGAGGTGGATCCCCTCTAAGATAGGATGAAAATGCCTGCCTGTCACACACACTGAGTGACAGTCACTTAATTTTAAAGTAGCAGAATCTAAAGTCAGTCCAGCCCATATATTGGGAAGAAAGAAAAAACAAAACAAAACAAAAAAACGGAGAAAAGGAAGAGAATGGTCAGAAGGGGAGGCTAAAAAGCTCTTAGCTGATTAAAAGAATTCATGATAAACGTCAACAGCGGTGCAGTTAGAAAGCACTGTGCTTCCTTTAAGAGTCCCCCAAATGGGGTCACATTCACCTTCACGGTGCCTAATGCTCAAAAGGAAAGGAGGCCAGCCCTATAGGGCAGAAAGATGGTAAAGGGTATCCCTCCCTTCCTGAGACAGAGGAGGAAGAGGCAACTTTGGTCCATGCTGGTCCCCTCACCCTCACTAGTGGGATGGGTGTGTGGCAGCTATAGCTTCCCATCTATAAAGCTTTTAAGGAAGAACAAAGTAGTTCCTGGTCACAAGTTCGGGGATCCTCTACAGTTAAGGCTGGACAGAGAAAGTATAAAACATAAGATTATGTCCTCTCAAAGATACAACACTAACTTTCTTTGGAATGGTGCCTGTCACATAAAGGTAGGCATTCACTAAATGTTTGTTGAATGATGAGAATAAGGTGAAAAACAATTAACATGGGAACACACTATAAGAATAGTGTAATGGAAGAAAAATATTGTAAAATGCCCATGTCTTATCCTGATGATCACGGAAACAAGAAAGCTGGACTTTCAGCCATTCCATGTGAGGGCACGTTGCACAAACATGCTCCAGACATCAGTCTCCCGCCTGTCTACTCCAATGGGATGTGCTAAGAAGCATCTCACTGTGATCTACAATAAGAAGGGAACAAATTATGCAAATGCAGTATAGAAAGGAGTCAAAACTGTCAAAAATCTTCAGCTGCTCACCGCCTAAGAACATGTATTTATCTTGGCTTAGTCATTAACAAAGCACAAGAAGTATCTCTCTTGGAGGCCACAGATTGTAGAACATAAAGTACTTGAAAAAAGGCTTCAGATGCCTGCACATGTGTATAACACATGGCAGTTAATTACTAATTCAGAAAGCAGCAAGAGTGCTGGCAGCATGAAGGATCTCAACGCTACCAGAAATCTGGATGAACTTAACTTATCCTAGGATTAACGGACTGGGTCCTGCAAATGTTTTGATGTGATGTGGAATAAATTTTTCATTTAATTGGACCTAAACAACAGACCATTCTCTAGTGCTGAAGTTTGTAGAGACAGAGATGAGGGACAGAATGTTTTTAGCTAAGTTATATAAAGTATAGCAAACCTAAAGTAAAGAAAAAAAATCTGAAAAAATTCCTAAGTTATAAAAATAGCAGGAGTGTTTCCTAAGTTATAAAAATAGCAGGAGCATTTGCTATGCATTATCTACTACTTCATACTACCTCAAATATTTTTTAAAAACCCATCAAACTAAAATTGGTTACCTTCTTTTTAAAATAAAATTATTACTAAATAAATAAAAATTCAGTAATTTCTATGATGTTTCAAAAAAGTGATTACCAGAAAGCCAATTAACATTAAACTTTTAAGGAGTTAATAAATGTCAAGTTACAGGCTTCAATTTAGATAGCTGAACCAAGACAGCACTGAAATATAAAAATAACTCAGTTAAAGGAAAGAGACTCAGACTGTGCTTTAAGACTGTTGTGATTTCTATGAGGGACAAAGAGCAGTCGATTTCTTCTGACAATATGGCATTTTGAATGGCTTAACATGTTCAGCAAATTGTACCAATACTGATAAGATGAGGACCACAGGGAGGGAAAAGGTAGAGAATTAAGAAAAAGCCTCTTATATACACTGACCACACACACTAAATATTCATAATACCAAGCAACACATCAATTAGTATGACATAATGTAAAAAGAAATTAGGAAAATACAGAAGAGTTATGTGAAATCTGCCAAAGAAAGTTTTTTGGATGAAGTTTTGGTATTGAGTTTTGAAAGAAACAATAGACATCACTTGGCTGAGAAAAGAGTTTAGAAAGTATCCCAGGGGCTCTTCTTGAACAAATGGTTAAAGTTTTCTAAGTGCACATTCTCAAAAGTTCTAATATTGTTCAGTTTTCTGTTTCAAAAAGCATAGTAACCACCAAAAGTAAGTTTTTGCCTTTCTTTGGGCCTGAAACTAAAGATACACCCAAAACGGTATGTAGGCAAGGACTTAAAAGTAGGGTGAAGATTCTGATTTCAGGACTAGTAAAGAGATCAAACTCTCGCTTGTTTCAAGTACAATTTCTAAAATTCACTGTTCTTTTCTTTCTGAAACATCATTAAGTAAGAGTCTTCTTAAGAACCTAGTTGACATTCTACTTTTCGAAAGATAAGGCCCTTCAGAATCTGTTTTATCTCTCCCAGAAAAGCTAACAAAAACCAGTTATGGAGTACAATTATATTCTCTGCAACAACCTATTCGAAATCTAAGAGAAAATATAAGTAGAAGAAGGTGGTGCTCGCTAAGGGTCCAGAGTCCGGAAATTTCTGCAGTGGAAGAGTTATTTTAGTTGCTAATAAAATTGACATGCTTAGAAATCTTGGTTTTTCATCTTATCCCAGTACCACTTAGCAACATAGGAGGGGACTCTTCTATACAGATGATATATATTTTTTTGAAAATCACATTTACAAAGTATCAGGATAGCATGCCGAACTGGATTTTGCAGTTCCTAAACAGTGAACTTTTTATTAACAATGATCATCTAACACCCATTAACAAGTTGAGTGAAATAAACTGGGGACCCTATTCAGAGCTAATTTCACAATATTCCCAAAAAATGTGACTCCAAAAAAAAAATTTAATTTAATTTAAATTTGGGCTGTTCCACACCTGACCGGGAGCAAGACCATTGCTTATACTGTAGTCCCTCCTCTGAAGTTTTGCTTTCCAAGGTTTTAGTTACCTGTAGTAAACCACAGTCTGGAAATAGTAAATGAAAAATTCCAGAAATAAACAATTCATAAGCTTTAAATTGCGTGCCATCCTGAGTAACATGATAAAATCTTGCACCGTTCTAATCCGTCACACCTGGAACGTGAATTTTTCCTTCAACCAGCACATCTAAGCTGTAGACGCTCCCCACCCATTAGTCACTTAGTGGCCCTCTGGGTTATCAGATCAACTGTCAAGTTATCGCAGAGCTAGTATTCCAGTAACTCTTATTTTACTAACTGATGGCCCCAAAGCACAAGAGTAGTGATGCTGGCAATTAGAATATGTCAAAGAGAAGCCGTAAAGTATATGTGTATGTATAGGAAAAACTATAGTGTGTGTATGTATAAATGTATATATATTTATTTATATACACACACATACACAAGGTACTATCTGTGGTTTCAAGCATCCATTGGGAGTCTTGGAACATATACCCCTAGGATGAGGAGGGAGGGAACTACTGTACACTATCACAGAAAACAAAAGTCTCCCACTTGAGACTACTTCTGCATTTTTTTGTGGTAAAATATAGATAATATACATAAAAATATACATAACATTTTAGCCCTTTTAAATATATAGTTCAGTGGCATTAAGTATATTCACATTTGCATCTCTACCATGCATTCTCCCCAATTTTTCATCTTCCCAAATGGAAACTCTGTACCCTGTAAGCACTAACTCCCCATTCTCCCTGCCCTCAGCCCCTGGTAACACCCCTTCTACTATCTGTCTCTGTGAATTTGACTACTTCCGCCCTTTTATATAAATTTAAAGGTGATTTGATCCTGAAAAAATTAGTTTGGCTCCACTCTTAAAGACCAAAGAGACAGCAAGCACTGACTTGAAATTGCTTTCAGATGTAGGCTAGGTATGAAAACCTTAGTCTCCTTTACCAAAGCCCCTTTGCATAGTGTCTCTCTCCAGAGAAAGCATAGAAAAGTTCTATCTAGTTTATGTATGTGGAAGCCAAATCCAGTACCTGGCACATTCATTTGATTATTATTTCCCCTCAATTTAAGAATTTTCACATAGCCGATAACATTTTAATGGGAATAAGTAGACTACAAAAGTATATCCTTAGTAAGATTATATCTGCAGAAACTTACATGTCTGTCAACTAAGAACTAGAAGTTAGCATAAAAAACAAAAACAGATAAAGTCCAGGGGGTAAGACTGTTGGCTACCTCTCTTTTTAGCTGTTCGTATATCCTAACAAAAATCTCAAAGAAATAACTGTAGAAAATGACCACAGAGGATAACATAGCCCTTTGGTTATTAATGCTACATGACACATGGTTTTTAAGTCCAGGCTCCAAATCAAAGATGGATTCTCCTAAGGTGCCTATTTGCCTCTGGTTCTTCTTGCACCAGCTAAATTTAGGAGACACGACTACAAATAACAACTTCCAAGAACTCTGTGGTGCTTGATGGGTGGGGAGGGGTGGTAAGGTCAGAGTGGAGAGATAAGATTTAGCCCTTGGTGTGATTTTGTGAGAAAAAATGCAAATGAGAAACCTCTAACACCTGTTGACTTCTTTCAGGTTAGTCAAAAAATGACATACATTTGACTTGCCAGATCACCAGATGAGGACCCAAAAGCTTATTTTTGCTCCAGCTATTTCAATGAAAGGCTAAAGTGGGCATAGTCAGCACATCGGATTTCCTTGAGCCAACAAGGGTGGGTTATGGGAAGACAGCAAGGGAGGTTTAAGCCAGCTCCAGCCTACCACCGAAAGCCTTCTCTGTGATTTCAGTTCTGAGGACTTGCTGATATACCCAGTGTGACTCATGAAAACAAGGCCAGTTTCAGCAATGTCTCCACACGAAGTAATTGCATAGTATTACTTAATGTTAATGCTAAATGTCCATATCAAAAAATTATCATGCATGAAAACCCGATGCTTAGAAATCAGCAGTAAAAATCATCAGTAGAGATACTTCAGAGGCATTCTACAGATACCAGGTGTAAAAGATACAAAGGTAAATTTTTATCCAATCATGTGTGTTACTGCAAAACAAAACAAAACAATCAAACAAAAAAAGCAAACAAAAATCAGGTGCTCCTTCCTGCCTACAAAGTAAAGAAGACCCTCTCTAAAGTCTAATACTTGTCTACAACTTACCTCCTGACCTCACCTGCTGTCTCTCTGCTACTTTCCCTAGCACACCATCAGGCCTTGGCCTGCCTGAGAGTCTCTCCAAATGTCCTATACTTTCCTGCCCACCCCTCCCCAGGGTTCCTGAGGTTTCTTCTTTCTGGAATACCCTTCTCCTTCAGGATTCTTCCCAGGAGCACTTCCTCAGTAAAACTTCTCCCGATGTAACCTGCCAGCCTCTACAGAGAGCCTTCCCTGACCTCATTTCCCTCCCCTCAGAATGACTCCAGCTCTCTGTTCTAAATGCCCCCACAACACATAACACAAAGCCAGCAGGAAGGCACTAGGAAGCCAGCACAGAGGACAATAACTTCTTGGAATTGTCAGTCTCTCCCATTAGACCCCAAATTCCATCAAGGCCTAGATCCTATCTTAGTCACCTTTCTTTCTGTATCCTAGCACCTCTCTCTTCCAAGATCATCAATGAATGGTTGCTAAGAGAAGGACAGACTACATGGGAAGAGAGATCTACTTTAGAATTTTAATCATATGGCCACCAATCCAATATGCACTTAGAACACTGTTCCCACACCAGACAGAGGCACCTACTGTTGGCTCCAGAGTCATGGTCCAGTGCAGGCAGGCCAGGTGCAAGCAGTCTTAAAGAGTGAGGCCTCCATCTTTAGTTTTCTACATGCTCTAAATGTTCTGAGCAGAATTTTATGACTGGTCTCACTAATAATGGAAAATTATAACTAAGGTGAAGACAGGCAAAATAATCAAAAATTTTCAACTCTTGCATTAAACTGTGGACTAAATGGCACCAAGCTTCAGATCCAACGTAGGCTCCTAGAAGATGCTGGCCCAATCACTAAGTTCCATCCCAGTTATGCTCCTGGCCACCTGGCCATGAAGACCAGAGTTAGCAAACTGAGACCTGTATTTAATGGGACAAAACCATACCTGCTTATCAACATATCATCTAGACTCTAGAGTTCCTTTTACACTCTAGGGGACAGTAGTGTACAGCCACAGAAACCTTAGGGCCCACAAAGCCCAAAATATTTACTATCTAGCCCTTGATAGAAAAAATGCCAAGCCCTGGTCTAGACAGTAACATTTTGTAAAGTCATTTTGAAGACTTGGAGATCATTTTGTGTATCACATTTTCCTTCTATGTTTAAGTATCTGATATACCACACCGTTTTCTTAGAATTGCAACATTCTTAATCATCAGCGTTGCTCAGTTCTCTTCCTTTTTCTCTGCAAGAGAGAGGGACAGAGGAGTTTCCCTCTAACATGGGACTTTTTAAACAAGGAAATTAGATGTAACATGTTAAACACTAAATGCAGTTGGTAGGTGCTCAATAAATGGTAGAAGGCAAGTCTGTTGTCAGTGGCCTCGACCTCAATGGCAGTACTCAGTTATCAGCAAATATAGTGTCAAACAGACCAGGCTGCAGAATGCTGACAGCAGATGAGTCAAGAGAACCAGTGGAAAGAGCGATGCTCACTCTTCTGTTTGTCTCTTAGACCTGGACAAATACACTTGCCTGAGCCATCTTCACTTTCTTGGCAAGAAGATGACTGACTTCTTAAATACAGCTCTCTACTCAGGGAGCAAAGAGCATTGCTTGGAACATCATTTGTGGTTTCTTTTACAAAGTACTGAACAAATGAGTTCTCATACTCCCTAACTTAAGATAAAATGATGAATCTACTGCAAGGTGAGTTAATGACTTTATAGACTGCCACTTGTCTTCAGGCTTGGACACAATCCACAGCACTTAAAATTTTTCTAAATAACAATTACAATCCCTTGGGCCTAATGTCACATCCTCCATGTAGGATTAGACCTTGGAAATAGTGTTGAGAATGAATGAAACACTGACCCAGGGCAGGGAATTGCCCTAAGAGCTGGCCAGTCCTTTGTGGGTAGGGCTAAGATGAATGACTTGCAAAGGCTAGATGTGGTAAAGGCCAATGTGTGAGCTGCACAAGAAGGGCCTCGGAGCTCAGAGCAGTGAGAAAACACTGTGGGCTGCAGGTGGAAAGTAAAGA
>NW_006441950.1:272471-280386 GCF_000325575.1 Pteropus alecto | reverse complement strand
AATGCAGGTGAATGTGGGTTATTAGATTGCATTGAATTTCTACGTTTCATGGTACATTCATATAAAGCAGGTGTGAGGTGTTCTATTTCCCAAATACAAAAGAGAATGGGATCATTTTCCCTGCTTTTCTCTGAGGATTAGCAGGTCAGTGTTCCAGGTACTTCCTTTGAAAGGGCTGCACTTCACCAAATCCTCTCTCCCTCATGGCTGACACTGAAAGCAATCTAATGGGCTATTTTTATTTTGACAGCTGTATCCTCTTGCTCTGGGCACAGAAGGAAGTCCTAGGCCACCTTGGTTAGAGCCTGTGCAAGGGGAACTCACAAGGTGAGAGAGGGATGCGGGGAGAGTGTACACAAGCGTGTGAGCACACCAGTCACCAAAGAGGCCAGAGGTTTCTCACTAGAGTCAGCAGGACCTTAAGATGACTGGTTGAAACCATTCAACCATGATGCCACTGTAAATGTAGGAACAGTAGCAAGAGAGGCTTCTATTAGAAAAGATGGGACACCTTGGTTTAAAGGAATGCAAGGTGACAAAGGAATGCAATGTGGTGATAACTGAAAGGAGAGAAATAATTTCTCAGTTTTTTTTTTTTTTTAAAAACCTAAACACTTGGAAACATTATTCTTTGTTAGCTATGAGATTTTTATTTTTTTCTTCAGGGCATAGATTCAAGGCATTCTATTATGCTGTTTAAATTAACAATCATATGGAGTAGATTTGGAATTGCCTTCTGCTTGGGTGCTATGGGGTTGATCTCTTTGGCAGTGTATTTCATTAAATAGGTAAATTCAAGCCGTATCAATCTCACCATTACTAGGCCCTGATTGCTCTAAAAACTGGTACACCTGGAAATGATCTCTAAGTTGCTTTGCTTAGGAATAGTTTCTAAGATCAGAAGTCTCATGTTAAGGTCTAGGCTCTAGACAACTCACCCCATGATCATACAACGTCAAGGAAATTTCCCTTTGCAGCCATTAAAATGATAAAGGGATGGTCCAATGGCAGCTTTCCCACATATCCTTTCCTTTCTCTGGCAGCTGGCTGTGGTTCTCACCAAAGGAGACTTATAGATTACCTCCCTTTAGTTTGAGAAAAATGTGAGAAGCAATCAAGCATGTCCACAAGTTGGCTTTAAAAGGAAGGAGGCTCTAACTCAGAGTCCAGACATCTACTTCCCTTCCTTCTCCCTGAGCTGTAAGCAGCTATGGTGAGGCTAGCCTGAACTGTCACCTTGCATTCCTTTCATTTTCCCATTAGAAAAGGGCAAGAGTGAATTGAAGATGCTCTACTCCATAATGAATGTTGAAACAACACCTGTACTAGTTGTGGTGATAACTGAAAGGAGAGAAATAATTTCTCAGTTCAAACCTGGGTTTAACACTAACCTCTGCCCCAGCAAAAACAAAAATCTCCAAAACATCCCAAGAGTCAGATCACAGAGAGGAGAAAACACTTCAAAAAGCAATGTGGGCACAATCTGACCTGTTCACTTAGCCTGCACCAAGATGATGACACTAGCTAGCTGCCACTGCTTCACTCTCAGGCTTTTAAAATCAGTTTGGATCACTTCCCTTGCAGGTGTGGCAGGCACCAGGTCCACCTGCAGTCCCTACCAGCAATGAATTATTAGGAGCATCTGAAAATGACAAATTTGCTTAAACTAGTCTTCAGTAAATGAAGCTACATTTAAGTCATTTTTCTTATGGCTAAAAACAATGATGCTTCCCATAGAATCGTTAACTCTGCTTTGGATCTTAGCCAACCAAACACCTGGTTGAGAAACCTCTGGCCTCTTTGGTGACTGGTGTGCTCACACGCTTGTGTACACTCTCTCCCGATCCCTCTCTCAAACATCTGGTTGCAGACTGGAAGACCCTGCCAAGGAATTTGCAACCCACCCAGTCCTCCTGGGCTAGACATCCTCTGCCATGCCATCACCACCAGGGTGCCCAGAATCTCTCCCCAACCACTGCCACTCCAATTGTTCTTTCTGACCATTACTACCTAGCAAACCTCTGTTATCCTTTAGGATGACACCAAAGTGCCAACTCCTTGGCAAAGCCTGGCACAAGGAGGATAATTGCTGAAAGCCACATGTCTTGTCTTATACACGCAGTGGTATGGGCAAGGATATTCACTCCAGCTCTATCTGTAATAGCAAAAAAAAATTAGAGCCAACCCACATGTTCAGCAGAAGGGTAATGGTCAATTCTTATATATCTGTGTTAACAAATACTCTGCAACAATTCTAAAAATAAAGGAAGGTTTATATGTATGCACAGAAAAAGGTTCATTGTTAAGCAAAAGGAAGAAGTTGTAGAATAATATCCACAATATGATACCATTTAAGTAAAATTAAACATCAGTTATGTATTTCTGTATGTACATATTTAAGTGTGTAAATGTACAGATAAGGGTTTGAAAGGGCTATATCAAACTCCTAAGAATGGTAAAAAGAAGGAGGATAGGAGAAGAGGGTGGGAAGGATGAGTTTTACATTTTTATATATTTTTATTTTTTATGATGGGAGTATGTTTTTGAATGAAGAAAAGTAGAGAAGGAAAGTAAGCAGGTGGCTGAGCCATGCTCCTGGTATTGTAGTAGTGATGGGTAGATTGCATTTGAATGTTCAGGCTTGGCTGGAATGGGTTCTGTGTTTGGTAACAATGTTTCCCATGGATTCATGTGCAAATGGGTGACATCAGTCAAGCTACATCTTAGTCATCCATGGTCAGTGGATACAAAATACTCATTTTAGTTATCTTAATCTTCAGAGGCAGAAAATAGGCCCAAGACACAGATTTCAAATGTATAGGTTTTATCTTCACTAACAATTATGTTCTACTTCTGCTTGATTGTTTCAGTTAAATGAGTTTATGTTCTATTTTGGGATTCATAGAACCCCTAGTTATGTAGCTTAAAGCATTCGGCAAGATATCCTATTCAGATTGGCCGTTGTTTCCAGTATGGATGATTTCAGTTATTTTACTAGCTTTGCACAAACATCACACTGTCAAATTGCTAATGAAGTCCAGGGCCTTTGGAAAGAAATCATTGTTTGACCTGGAATGGTTTTCAGATTGACAGTTGTTTCCAGTAAGCCTCAGTTGTGTTCATCTCTCTAGGAAAGTTCCTTTGATGCTGCCCAAGTATCACTGGCATCTGCTATACCAAAAGGCTTGCAGCAGCTTTCATGTGTTGAGGTAAATTTGTTTGAAGCCAACCCCAGACTTAAATAGAAGTGACTCAAATAGAAATGATTATGGTAGGTATCGAAAACTGTCTAGTAATTGCTCTTTCTCGAATCAAGCTGTATCTGAGTTTCTTGTGTGTGGGCATTCAAGTGCAGAAGAAGGCAGCTCTATCTGACTGCTGACCACTCTGTGACAAATTCACTTGCAAATGGAGTTCTAAAGCCAGAATAGCAGCATGAATGGACTAGAAGGGCCTTGAAATCCCCTAGTCCTTCATTGATTCTAGAGAGGAAATGTTTTTTCCTCTTTTAATGAAAGAGATCTATATTAACCTTTCACCTGGCTTTCTAGAACAGAGTACCCAATCCCCAGGCTGCAGACCGGCATTAGATTTTCATAAGTGCATCAGTCCCTGGTGCAAAAAAGGTTGGGGACTGCTGTTCTAGAGCACCCCGTACTTTAGCTATGGACCTTCTCTTTAGTACTTATATTTACTGACCAGTGTCTCCACATAACTGAAGACTTCTGCCAAATCCTCTTCCTAGATTTTTCCTCTAAGTCAAGTCCCAGTTTCTTCAGCATTTCCTGCGAGCCTCTCTGTCATCCCTCCTTGCTTGACTTCCCTGTGTGATCAAATACCGAGCACATTGTGCACCAAGTGCTGTGTTCCTGAAATGGGCTTGCCTAGTTTGCATCTCTCCCAGTCCTCAAAAGAGAATACGCCAGTGGCAAAATCTGCCAGGATTGTCTCTGTGGTATAGCTGGAGTGATTGTATACATTGACACAACAGCCACCAAATAGCCAGTAAGTGCTGAAGTACATGGTGTGGATGGTAGAGGTTCTGTCTGTTTATGCAAGATCCTCATGGACTGGCCGCGGGGAGGGGTGTGTGTTTTGAGAAAGACTTTGTAAAGAGGAGTGTTAAGGCAACCTTGTAGGACTAGTATAGTTTGGTTTAGTCTGGCACTGTGTCTCAAGAGTAGTCCATCTAGGCTGGTCAAGAAGGGGGAAATAAGCCCTAGAGCCATTGGAGATGTGTTAATTATATCAGCTAATTATAGGGTGAAGTAGGAGGTCAGCATGGTGAAGTGAAGGTGGTGCCATCTTCAGTTCTCCTCTTAGCTAAATTGAGAGTTATTCCTTCACATTCAGCAAACATTTATTGAGTAGCTACCTTGTAGCAGAAATTGGGAATAAAACACAAAGAGAAGTAAGATATGAGAAGAAGCAAAATACATAGAAATCGTTACAACAATACAGAGTTGTAAATACATAACAGAGGCAAGGATCCCTGGGGCACCCAGTAGAAAATAGCAATTATCATATGGCCTATAGGTCCTGTGACTTGAAGGTGATGGCCAGGATGGACCCATGAGTCCTGAGAGCTGAGGACTGGTATGGTCACCAGGTGGAAAAGCAGAACTGGTGGTGATGCCCCACAGGTCTGACTGTGTGGCCGCCAGAAGAGGACCACAGGCAACGAGGCTCTTTCTCTTGAGCCAGAACATGACCCCCTATGATTTGAATGTTCCCTTAGCTTTTCATGATCTGGCTATAAGATCCCTGAAATCTGAGACAACATCTCAACCAACTCTGCCCTTACCTTGAGCATGTTGCCTTGGCTGTGGCAAATATTTTAATTTATTATTCACTGTCTGTATCTTTGGTGTACTGTCTTCTATATAGGACTAAGCTTCTAATACAAACCAAAGGTAGCTGAAGGACCCTTAAGAGATCAATTAGAAAGTCACAGAAGTGTCACAGGGGATTCTTGGTTGTAATACTTTAGCAGGAGGTAATCCTGAGTAGAGGCTACAACAGCTCTATAACATAGAACATCTACTGCTAATCTGACAAGTGAGTAACTGCACAAACAACCCACATAAATGAAGCTGCATTGGATTAACCATATCCTCTGGCTTCACAAATTACTCATGATTAATAAATCATTCTTGGCACAGCTCTTCTTTTACCCACCCTCCACTTCCCCGCAATGAGCTACAAATGATCAAAGATATGATTTCTCACTTTAAAATGAAGCTGAAAATTATGTGGCCCTTACTTCATCATCAGCATCTGCAGAGGGGACCCTGTGTACCAGACCCAGGCTGAGTGCTGGAGAAGACCAAAGGAATCCAAATGCAGTACCTACTGGCAGCAGGCCTGAGACCAGCTCAGGAGCCTGGACACAGGCAGTGAAGAGCTAGGTAATCAAACAGAGGTTAAGTAGCCATTTGGTATACTACAGAAGCTATCACAAAGTGTACAACATTCTTGTCCCAACAAAGAGTGCAAATACAGATATTACAGAAAAAAAAAGGGAGGAAGCCCTGAGTTTGGAGGGCACTGGGAGTGTCCTTCTCAGAAGAGAGTTGGGCTGAGCTTTGAAGGGAGGGAAGGACTTGGGTGAGCAAGAGAAGGGTGAAAGAAGAAGTGCATAGACAAACATAAAGCATAGTTTATTATACTTCAAATGCCATTTAACAGCTTGGTTCTGGCTTATTTTACATTTGGGAAGCCAAAAATACTTTTGAGAGAGAGAAAAGGGTGAGTCACCAGACAGATATGTAGCAGGGGAACTAGGCCCTTCAGGAGTCCCTCAGTCTCTCAGCACCACCATCTAAGCAGATTGAACATCTTACCTTGGTGACTTTCCTTATAAATAAAGGAATAAACAAAAACAGTGATACAGACATATAGATAACAGTAAGTATCAGAACCATGAACGAGTGGTGGCCAACTACAAAAATAAATAAATAAATAACAAAATTAAGTTTTGAGCCTAGACACCTCAAAAAAGAATTGCCTTTAATGTTAAAGGAAATATAAAACAGAATCACCAGGAATAAATGTCTGCCTATGAAAGCATCTTATTCTTAAAAAATAATAATTAAAAATCCCCCAATTTAAATGGTTCAAAATATAAAAGTCACAACTTAAAATGGAGAGAATATCTAAGCTAAACATAAGCTTAAAAAACCTATCTATACATACAATGCTGTGGTTTAAATATATGTGTGTAAACTACATCACACATGAATCCATGGCAAACATTGTTACCAAACAATATTTTTTCTATTTAATCCTGAAACATACATTATTTAAATATTAAAATTCTTTGGGTTATTAGCCCAGCGAAGGAATGAAAATACTTTTTAAAGCATTTTCATTAATAGTGAAAAATAGTTTTGTTTCCTGCAGGTGCTCTGGTTAAATACCCAGAATGAAAAATGAAACAAACTCTGAAATTTTTACAGTAGAAAGATAGAGTTCTGTTTCTTTTTTCAGGGGAAGGAAGAATGCTTTCATTACTCAATATTACTTCCTCAGCACCTACAAACAATGTGAGCTATCTGATTTGAAAAAGCAAAATCTTTGTGACAGGAGTTTTTACTACCCCTCAAATCTGGAGCAATAAGTATGTGCTGAAGACACAGCTCACAATAAGGAAACACTTGACCAAATGCAAGCAACTTCCCAACCGAGTCCTAAACATGAAAACAGACGAAGGGTTTTCCCTGCTTAAATGCTATAATTATAGTTTTGGGCTTAATTCCTTTTGAAATTATGTATGTAGCAATGATTTTCTTTTCCCTCCTGGCTCTGCCACTTGCTAGCAGCTGATGTGAGCAAGCTGTCAGGCCTGATTATGAAGGAACCAAGACAATGCCATCTGCCATGCTGGGCTCACAGAGTTTTGGGAGGATGGAACAAGACTTGTGTGATCTTGTGGAGTCAGGGCTACACCAGAAGTCATGTCTTGTCACTCTCTACCAGGCTCTCCTGGTTGGAATGCCACCAACCAGATTTCCCAAATTCCCAGCCATTTCCAAAGGCCCAGACAAATGCCTGGTCACTACAAATGTCTCCAGATTCACATGGCAGAGGAGGGACCTCATTCTTTGAGCTTCCATAGCCTCTGTTCCTACTTGATTCCTAGCAGCAAGGGTAAGCACCGAGCCAGAGCTCTTTGTTCACTGGGCTATAATATTTATAAAATATTTATACTTTTAATTAATTAACATTTATAAAATAACCATAATATGTATCTTGTTTATAAACTAAGCGCTTTGCCAGGGCAGATACTGAGATTTACTCGTTATCTCCAGCACCTGTCCTGGGGCCTGGCATGTAGTAGGAGCTTGAAAAATGAATAAATCATTAACTCCCTGCCTTCAAATGGAAGAACTGTCTTGATAAGAGACTCAACAGTGTGAGGAAGGCAATTGAGGCAAATAAAACAAAACAAAAATGTTGCTAATTAAAAGTAAAGAAGAATAAAACTCTGTGCTGGTGATGGTACTTTCACACACTGCCAATAGGGACATAAATGGTATAACACTTTCCAAAGCTGACGTGACGATATCTACTAATACTGCTAGCAAAATCAGAAGCATCTGTCAAGCTCTATGAGAGGACCCAAAGTAGTGAGGCACTCTGGAAAAATCTCAGGCCTGAGAAAGAAGATCCAAATTTCCATAAAGCTACCAAGAGCAGCTGTGAAATATGAGCAGTCCCTTCATGTCTCTGAACTTCAGCTTTCTTGTGCAGCTGGGATTTCTACGTCATACAAAGAGTAGTAGTCATAAAAATGGAGACAGAGCTCTTCGGATTTTAGTTTAGGACTGACCCAAGTGAGTATGTGGGTCCCCAAGTTTCTGCCAAGTTTCTAAGAGTCTTAATTCTGAAGAACTACTCTTCAGACTCTTCGAAA